>NC_090245.1:95082395-95269895 GCF_037325665.1 Littorina saxatilis
ACACAACGACTGCTGTGAGTCCTGTATCTCACAAAATAGATGTTTCCTAGTTGGTTCGTTATTTACACATGCCGCATAGCTCAGTGGATAGGACTGCGGCGCGGTTTTTGAAGTCGATGGTTCGAGCCCCGTCAATGTCATATTTTTTTTAGTGTATTTTTATGAATCATGCGCGCTTTTTCTGTTCAGTTTATAAAACACAGTGTACTTTTCTTTCTTTCTTTTTTTTTTTTGGGGGGGGGGGGGGGCAAGTTTTGTTTGTTTGTGTGGGCTCATTAATATAAACAAGAAATTCCTCCGATAGGAAAAACACCCCCGTTGGTCAAAGGGAAATAACCATTCTCACTGCACCCATTCTCACTGCCACCAACTGAGAAGGTTATTTCCCTTTGACCATGAATATGTTTCTGTATAAGTCCTTGTAGAATCAGGATTGAGCAATTTAGAGCTTATCTCTAAGCCCTTTTGAACTGTTATGGCTTCTCAAAGGAAGGCCAGTGCATACAAATACACAAAATCCGCCAGACCACATCACAAACAGAACTGAACAATCCACAGGTGTTGCCCACATAGAGAGACACACACACACACACACACACACACAAACACACACACACACACACACACACACACACACACACACAAACACAGAGAAGCCGTATATATAGAGAGATAGATGACAGTGTATTTTTCGCGTGGCTATAAATTGATTCGACCTTTGGACGGGCGCAGTGGCGTGGTGGTAAGACGTCGGCCTCCTAATCGGGAGGTCGTGAGTTCGAATCCCGGTCGCTGCCGCCTGGTGGGTTAAGTAAGAGTGGAGATTTTTCCGATCTCCCAGGTCAACTTATGTGCAGACCTGCTTGTGACTTAACCCCCTTCGTGTGTACACGCAAGCACAAGACCAAGTGCGCACGGAAAAGATCCTGTAATCCATGTCGGAGTTCGGTGGGTTATGGAAACACGAAAATACCCAGCATGCCTACTCAACGAAAGCGGAGTGAGCTGACTATGCTCTCAGAGAATAGTGTGGGGAACCCAAATGGGAAAACGAGCTCACACGTAACCAGAAAAATTCTGGAACGCTGAAGAAGAAGATTCGACCTTTGCACTTTTACCCTGAGGATAATTTACGGGTCCAATTTACGTTCTGGACACTGCGGTGACCTTCTAAAAATAGTAACAGAACGCCGGGAATATCCGAAGATGCCCCCTCATACTATAGTGCATCATACGAAGGAAGGGAGGTAAACGCTGAAAACATGGAGAAGATAAGGAAGAGTTATGCCGTAGTTGATCCCCCCAAAAAACCAAAATCCACCAATAACTCCCTAACCGTGTGTTTGACTTGTCCAAATTTTTGTAAGGACCGTCTCAGGAATGTATAGAACCTGTTCACCAAGTTTGGTGACGATCGGTCCGTTCATTCTTGAGATCTACTTGCGAACACAAACAAACACACAAACACACAAACAAACAAACAAACATATCGACCGAAACCTATACACACCCCTATACCGGGGGTGTAATAAATCGCAATTCAAGACTCAAATACTATAACATTTCAATCAATCAATGACGCTTATATCGCGCATATTCCGTGGGTACAGTTCTAGGCACTCTGCAGTGATGCCGTGTGAGATGAAATTTTATACGGCCAGTAGATTGCAGCCATGTCGGCGCATATTTACCTTTCACGGCCTTATTCCAAGTCACACGGGTATGGTAGACAATTATTAACTGTGCCTAAGCAATTTTGCCAGGAAAGACCCTTTTGTCAATCGTGGGATCTTTAACGTGCACACCCAATGTAGTATACACGGGGGGTGGTTCGGACACCGAAGAGAGTCTGCACACAAAGTTGACTCTGTGAAATAAATTTCCGCCGAACCTGGGATCGAACTCGCGCTGACAGCGGCCAACTGAATACAAATCCAGCGCGCTACCAACTGAGCTATATCCCCGCCCCATTTTCCCCGAATACGCTAGTACTTGGGCTCAACAGACTTTAATTGTGTGTATGTGTGTGTGTATGTGTGTCTGTCTCGACTTAACAGCTTATTGCTGGGAAACTACTGGGCGCAGTTCGTTCAAAAGTTGATACACTAACTTGATAATAGGTCCGATTGATCGTATTAAAACTTCATAATGTTACCTGGGACCTAAATGCGAAATAAACCACAAAAACGACTTGGCGGTGGGAGGAATTCACACGGAGCAACAGCCAGCCAGCCCACGGCCGCGCATAGCTTGCCTCTTTACTTTTTGCAACACCAGCTGCGCTACCGCGGATCTAACTCCTGAGCGGCCTGCGAGCCACCGAGAGCTGCCAGCGGCGAGCACGCTGTTACGCGATACCCCAGCCGTCAGCGGGCTAATACTGCTCTTTCAGTCTGCGCGGGGAAACACACTGCCTATGGGACAAAAACTTTCATACTGGGGGAGCGAGCCAGTCTGAAGAGTACTCGGGTCCAGCGCGAGCGTTTTTTAAAATGTCCTTATAAAAACGACAATAAATAGTGCCGAGCGGTTTAAAAAAAAATGTAATTCACATTGGTTCTGAATTGCATAATCATCAAGACTTTTTCGAAAAATCACTTACTGAAACAGACGCAGCACGCACGCCTGCCGCTTAAACACACACACACACACACACACACACACACACACAAAACACACACCCACACACACACACACACACACACACACACACACACACATACACACACATACATACACATACATACACAGAGGCACCACTGTTTATACGGTTTTAAAATACTATGCAACATATACTGTTCAAAAAAAGAAACGCAGACCTTGTAATATTTGGTTAATTTAGTTATATGGCTACAAGGATATCCACCAAACTGCAGAAAATGTTTATCTGGTGGTCGACCTTTCGTCCATTGCCACAAGTGAGCTCTGCACGTGACGCATGCGTTATCAGTGGCTACAATGTCAAAATTGCTCATTTGGCATGACCACTCGTCATGCTTCAGTGTAATCTCGTGAAACTCGGGGAATATTGAGCTCTTACCATGTCTTCCAAAACCCATAAAAGCGGATTGTTCGCCACAAAAAAATCAGACGACAATTCAGCGACGAAAGATGGCCCGATTGAGCAGAGAAGACCGCCAAATTGCATTGGGTCGTTTACAAGCAGGCCAAAGTCAAAGTGCAATCGCCAGGCACTTCCACGTGTCCCAGAGCACAGTAGACTGTGGGTCAGGTTTCAAGCCACTGGCTCCGTTGCTGACTTGCCACGAGCGGGAAGACCAAGGGCGACAACTGCTGCTCACGACCGCTTCATACGGCTCCGCCACCTCCGGAATCGTTTCCTGTCGGCCTCATCTTCTGTCCAGGCTCTCCCCGGGCCACACCGATTATCGGACCAGACCGTGCGGAACCGCCTGCATGAAGCTGGTTTGAGAGCTCGCAGACCTCACAGAGGAGCTGTCCTCACCCGCCGCCATCGCCAGAACCGAGTGCAGTGGGGCAATCAGCACCTTCGCTGGACCGTCCGGAATCACTGGAGACACGTGTGGTTCAGCGACGAGTCCTACTTCCTGCTCCAGCGACATGATGGTCGGAGGAGGGTCTACCGGAGAGTAAACGAACGTTACGCGCCCAACTGTGTGGATGAGGCACCCGTTCATGGTGGTGGAGGCGTCATGGTGTGGGGGGCGATCAATACCGCTGGAAGGAGCACCCTGGTGCACGTCCAAGGGCGCATAACTGCCCAGCTATACGTGGAGGAAATTCTGCGCCCACACGCCCTTCCTCTTCTGGCTGACCAGGATGCCATATTCCAGCAGGACAACGCTCGCCCGCACACAGCACGACTCACCACCCAGTTCCTCACCGACCACCATGTCCAGGTGCTTCCCTGGCCATCCATGTCGCCAGACATGAACCCGATAGAACGCCTCTGGGATGAATTGGACAGACGTGTGCGCAGGCGAGAAGAAGCGCCGGCAAATCACCGCGATCTATTGCAGGCACTTCAGGAGGAGTGGGACACCATCCCACAGCAAGATATCCGGCATCTGATCCAGTCCATGCCCAGAAGGTGCCGGGCAGTTGTTGCTGCTCAAGGCAGTCACACCCCCTACTGACTTGACAGCCTCGGCACCCAATCGTATTGATTGACTGATTGATTTGAAGATGCAAATGAACTGTGTGTGCATTCAACTGTGTCCATACCAAATTTCAAACAAATAATCTAAATATTGGATTTTCTGTTAATTTTTTCGAAAAATAAAACAAATGTGGCATGTAGCAACTATGCGTTTCTTTTTTTGAACAGTATATGTAACCCAAACAAAACATGTTTCCGTACCCCTTCTTTTATTAAAACACAGCTTCGGCCCTTGATCATATGAAAACGAGTGTCTACCAAATTCTTCCCCGTGCATATCAAACCGTTTTTCTCGTGCATATCAAACCGTGTGATGGACTGACCTTAATCATTCACTGAAGCAAACCAACACTGACGAGACCCTTCGAAGTTGCAAAACAGCTTGGGGACAAAGCAAAGGCACAAGACACCGGTTTGAAGCAATACCAATAACCAGTGTCTTTAAACATAGTGTCCACGCCGCCATTTTGGAGTTTTTTTTGTCGAATTCGGCCGATTTGAAGAATTTGGGGAATCTAGTGTACCTTAATTAAGACGCACCTGGCCCGGTTTGCTCAATAAAGCACCACAAGTATGCTAAATAATTAATTAAACATGATTAAATTGGCGACTGCTCTCCACCATTTGAAGATTAAAATTGGCCGTCATAGACTGGTTTTCGTCGCGAGCGTGCCGTTTTCATGACGACCCACAACAATGGCGGATGGGATGTAAGAAATCGACTCAAGGTGGTTCTGAAAGCAGCAGACTGACTGGGAACGACACAGAATCACGAGAAAGTCATGCTCGACGCACAAAATGCAAAGTTATCAACACGCGGCAAGCAGTGGGAAAGTTGGATTGAACTGCATGAGTGTTACCATCGTGTGGCGGTGTGCGCTGACTACCCACGACGCAGAGCTCTCTCCTGCTGCCGGCCCGGGGATTTGTAAGTAAAGCAACTGTTGTGTAGACTTTGGACAGACCTAGACAAATGTTGCTGCCGTTTTGTCTGTGTGTCTGCTGGTGTGTTGAGCGAATGAAGCATCCATCAAGCGAGTGCACGAACGTGTAGTGTGCAGGGTCGATTGAGTCCAGTTTTGGTTTGAACACGGACACGCCACGGTGTGTGTCACTGTGTGTGTGTGTGTCTGTGCACTGCACAGGAGCTTGTATCAAAGTGCCGGTCGATCATTATTTACTCCTTCATCCCTACAGTCTTCTTACAACTACATACTACGCATTCGCTAGCCTAGTAAGGGCGTACCTGCAGGACTAAATAATGATCAACTGGCGGTTGGGTACAAGCTCCTGTGGTGCACTGTATAGGACTGGAGACTGAGACTAACACTGTGACAGAGTAGGTAATCCCCCTAAAAATTGTTTTGAGATGGAAAAAGTAAGGTCAGTCAGCACAGTCTTTGGATGTAGTGCAACAGAAAATGTTATTTATAACTGACATTTTATATTGTCAGCAGTATGAGTTTTTCTGTGCCCGTAAAGTTTTTAATGTTGTGATTTTGCAGGAAAAACTATGATTGAAGCTTATTGTAAGGCTTTGTGAAAGGGTAACTTTTTAACGAAGAACACATTCTTCCTCGGACAGCGTTCATTGAAGCAAACACTAAATGCGGCAGAATCTCATTCATCCTTTCTTTTTTAACTGCCATTTTTAAGTGTCGCTGTGCATGTTGAAAGCTTCATGTTCAGAACTGATGTTGCTGTAGAACTGTATGTAATTGGCCAGCCTTTGGTTTACACTTAGTGGTTTATATGTTGCTATAATTACTAAAACTATTTTTTTTAATTTTCAGGGGAAAAGCACCCGGCCGGACATCAAACATTCTTGCAATGTGTGGCAATAATGGTTTAAAATATTTCGGACAAAGCTCAAGGTGAGTTTAAATGTTCATAATTCTGATGTAAGTCAAGCTTATCTTTTATCTTGAGTAAGTATCTCTGTCATGTCTCTCTCAGGCTGCGCAACCGACAGAAAAGTTACCAAGAACCGATTCCTTGAGTGTGCCCAATTGTTCCCCATTTCTGGTTCACTTGAGCTGCAGGCAATTTTGTTGAGTGATTAAAAGTTATGGATTCTTTAAAAAGGTGTACGTTTGAGGATAAGACACTGTCAAAGTTTTGAAACAGTATTTTTCTTCTTCATGGTTATAAAAAAACCTGCAGCACCTGTGTTCAATTTCTGAAGATGCATTATTACTACAGTGGCACCCCCCTTTTACGACCTCAAACAATCTGAGAAAATCGAGTCTAAAAAAAGAACGAGTCTTAAAATGGGGGTAATTTTACAGAGGTTATGAACAGAAAATGTGAGAAAACAAGGTCTTAAAAAGAAGGGAGTTTTAAATTGGGGGGTCATAGAAGGGAGGTTCCACTGCATTAATCATGCCATGGAAATCATGATCAGTTTACAGATAAATACAATGACAATTAAAAGCAATTTGCAGCCCAGTGTCTTATTATTTGATCATATTCTTTCTATTTTTATCATTGCATCTTTGCTACAGAAATTTATGGTTACATCTTGACCAAAAGTCAATTATTATCAATAAAGCAAACAACATGCGCACACAAAAACATACTCAATTGTCAAGAACAGTGTCTATTTTATTCCATGTAGATCTCAAATCCACAGGCACACATCCTCTGCACAGTTCAAAGGTGCTACACATGAAACTATTCTTGGAATTCGAGCACTTTTCAACACATGTATATATAATATGTTTTGCACAAGTTTTACTAGACCTGTGAATTCAACGCATTAATCAATACACTTTCAGGACTCTTCCCCAGACTTTAATGCTCATGTCAGCTGTTTCCATGCACAAATAGTCACCCTGTATGTATCTTTCGCTTGATATGCAAGTGTCTAAACAGAAAGAAAAAACACTAAAAACCAAACACAAAAATTCATTCAGTGAGAGTGAATGTACACACATCCTAAAAAACCTCGAAATGAAGTCATTCTGTCAGTCATTGATACTGATCCAAGACATTGATGTGACGAAGAAAGGGGTAAGTTTATTTTAGAAAGCTAAAATCTTTCAGAGGGAAATGGTGTTATCAAACACTGGTCGTTTCACATGCTCCCTGTAAATCACTGAAAGCAGACCTCTTCAACTTCAGAAGACCCTCCCTCGTCTTCTTTTTGAGGGGCTATCCAGAGATACTCCAGTGCCGAGAGTATGAAATAAATAAATATATAGCTGTCTGTCAGCGTTCTCTAGAATGAAAATGTCTCTACAAGGTGCAGAACTGTGCACATAATTAAAAAAAAAACCACACACACAACATATGTTCAAACACTGATCCAAATGTTGGGGGTGGGCGTTTACTAGGTACTAACGGCGCTTACAAGGTAGATTACAGTACATTAAAAAAGCAGAAAACAACATACATTATTTGTATTTTTGACCAAATTATGACATTTTACACAGATTGAGACAGTGAGTGTTCCTCAAGGTGAACAAGGACTGTCAAGGTGTGTGTAAAATGTCATATTTTGGTCAAAAATACAAATAACATTTCTGTATCGATTGGTTCTGGTTAGAATTCCTTTTAATTGTTTTTTTTAGTGTACAAACATGCACTATTTTGTAGTCTCAGCTGGCCGTCTAATATGGAATGTGACAGAGCATGTGTAAACCAACCCACACAGAAACGCACTTTGTTTAACACCACAATGTACTCCAATGCAGGCAGCAAGGAAGAAAATCAGTGTACTGGCCAGTTGGATCTATAATGTCATTCCTATGACCCATACACAGCAACTGCACATGGCAACTCTTACACCTTCACCCGAATAGCCAATATCTTTCCTCAATATAACTCTGAATGATGCGTATCGTTTGGCTTTATTGATCTTTCCCTCTTCTTCTTCCAGGACATCTTCAATCTCTTCTTTGTGTGTGGGCCAGTAGGAGCCTGCTGTCATCAAGCACCAGTGCCTTGAAGTCCTGGAGCATAAACAGAAAATCACCCATCAGTGAAGACACTTTAATTCAAACTTCGAAAAGGGTTGAAAAAATTAACCAAATGCAAGAAAAAGTGTGAAAATAAAGAGTTACAGAAGAGTGTTTGTAATCTATTCATGTACGTAATGGATTGCAAGTGTGAGTAAAAGGTGGTGGTGGGTGGGAGAGGGGGGGGGGGTTTTCCAGCATTCTGACACACTGAGAAGTGTGAAAATGTGACATGTTCTAGTGCTCCTGACGAGCAAAAGTGTCACACATCTTTAGCTACTTGGAATGAATGCCCAGTTTACCATTGCATTGTACAGTGAAACCCTAACTTTGCCCCCCCCCCCCCCCCCCCCCCTTTAAAAAAAACACAACATTTGTCTTAAAAGACACTACTTTCTCAGATTCCTGTTTATAACCTCTATTCTAAGACATTCTGCTTTTCTTTGATTGAGTTTGCTGTATATAGCAGAACTGCTGTTTGACATGTGGTTGGAAAATGTGCTTCAGGGATTGTCTTGTTTAAAAGAAAATTGAACAGCAGACACAATTCAAAAACCTACACATCATTATTATGACTTCCTACATAACAGCATGATCATGGAATCTGTTAGCCAATGTGTCAGATCATAACGATCATTATGGAGGCAGAAATGATCCCCTCAATCTGTAAAATATCCTTCTTTACTAACAGCACACAGGTGTAGCTAAAACAGAATTCATATTACAGTGGAACCCCCTTTTACGATCTCCCAAAATCTGATAAATTCAGGTATTTAAAAATAGGAAGTCTTAAAATGAAGGTGAATTTGCATAGGTTATGACCAGAAAATCTTAAAAGCAAGGTCTAAATATAGGGGAGATCTTGAATTGTAAAGGGTGTTAAAAGGGGGGGGGGTTCACGGTACAGCACCCCAATTGTGAGGACTGTTCATTTATTTCCCTTTATGAGACACTAAAAGGTTGTGGGTACTGAAATTTAACTGCACAAAATATCTTGACAAAATCAGGATGCTGAAGCTGAATTTTCATTCTTTTTCAATATTTTTTGAAACCAGGAAATACACACATTCCCTAGAATGAAAAAAAAAGCACCGGTAATGTAATTTGTGACTGACACCTAAAAACCTCACCGTTAGTCATTATTTAGTATACCCTGTAACAAAGTCTTCGAACTCACAAATCTTGCAGAATAAAAAGGTACTTACTCGAATGATTGAGTTTGGAGGAGGCGTGGGGGTTGAGGGGGGGAAGCGGTGAGAGAAAATACTTATAACTATAGTCCTGATTCACCTTCAAATTGTTTTTTGGGCCACCCAGACCACTAATTTACACCCCCACTTACACACAATTTTACTTATTTTACATTCCTAAAACACACACACATCCACACATAACAAATACACAACACGCACTGACTTTCTTGACATTGTTCAGTTGGATGAATGTAATTTCTTCATTTTCTGTGATAGCACTCTATTGCCAGTATTGGAATTCACAAAATTACCCTTGGCTCTAACATCATAAGTCTTTTTCTTTTAACTCCTGCACACAGAGAAAGTATCTATTAATATTATAAGTATAACTAGTCCTCACTTACCTTCAAATTGTTATTCGGATCAGCCTTCCCCTTGCCCAGCAAACCAATTTCAGTTTGAGAAGACTTGGACCAGTCCTTGCCTCTGCATTAGCTCACACCTCTGCTAATTCCTCTCCCTATCCTGCCTCGATGTGCACTTCTTGAAGTTGAACGAGCAGCCTGGCCGCTTGTTGTTTTGAATGTAAAACTTCCATAGCCTGAAAATAAAGACAAATGCTTGAAAAGAATACACTATATATTAATCAATCTCCCTTACAGTTAATGAGTTATTTGTAGCAAACTTCAATCATAATCAGAAAAAGCTCACTTGAGTTTTGACAGCTGGCACACAACGTTCACGCACACAACAGTACATAGTTTGTACTCCTTTTTTCACGTGTATACAAAAATACAATTTATATATATGTGATTATATCACAAGCATAATACACACACACACACACACAAACACACACATAATCACACTCATGCACACAGTGACACACAGGCACAGTCACATTCATGCACACAGTGACACACACACACAGTGATACAAGTCTCGCTCATACACACACACACACACACACACACACACACACACACACACACACACACACACACACAACAAATGCACAAGACACTGATATCCTCGACATTGTTAAGAGGGATAAGTATAATTTCTTCTCTTTTGGGTTACTATTATGGGAAAAGACATAATTTTCAGAGCTCTCTATTTGTCTGAAACATGAATGCGCTTTGCTTCGAACTCTCGCACGTTTACTGTTCCCTGACCCTGAGTTTGATCAGTGACATGAATGGAATTTGAAACACATGCATAAGCTTATAAGTAAAAGCGCAACTTTAGATACATATATTTGAAATGATCACCAACAGGCAACACATATGTCCAAGATAATCTCAAATCTGACTGAGTAAACAAAGTACGAGCATGATCTTCGTCAGGGCTTTTTGACTCGCATCGATCGATTCATTTGCAGTCCTGCTGAGAGCAACTTGTACACTGATACTGACTTGTCCTATTGAAAGCTTTATTTCCTGTCAGACAACGTTAACTTAAGCTGGAAAATGACACTTACCTTTTCAGACTACAATGATCGCAGGAAGACGCGCCATTGTTGACACATTTGACAAGGGAAATCACCCAACCATTACAAGAGTGCTCTTTCCTTGGAATCTGTTACGACAATTAATTAGCTATCAAAACTGTTGAATTTGCAAAGTTAAGTTATTCCTCATGGATGGTAGCATTATTTGTAACGTAGAATCTTACGGTGATGCTTTGAAAGCGATCTGAAGGCCTTTTCCGGCGGATACTATCCCTTTAATTACCCCCCATATAATGTTCAAGAAATGGTTTTATAAAGACAACCAAACATGTGTCGGCTTTGTTACGTTATCTCGGTCCGCCTAAAAGGCTACGCGCCAGCACGCGCCAGCACGCGCCAGCTTGAACCATAGCACTTATATACTTTATTTTTATATTTCTAGTTAGTTCATCGTCCATTCTCACATAATACAAAATTTCAAACTTCAATGATAAAAAATACGGAAGTTATGACGAGTTTAAAGGCATACTAACGCACTCCCGTGTTTACAAAGTGTAGTTTGCCCACAATCGATGTCAAACGCACCATAAGACCATATAATGACGATATGTCACCATGCGCGGACCATAATACATGCATTACAGCTTGTTCTAGCCTCTGAAAAAGTGAGGATGTCAACAAAGCCGCGGTGTTCTCTCCCTTGCATCAACGTTACATGTGTTGCCAAATCTATAAATAGGACGATCCAGATCAAAATGAAAATTCAAATATCTCAACATGTAAGGGGTCCTAGACCACAATATTTTGCAGGGAACTTAATTTAGTCTGTCTCCAGCTGTTGGTAAAGCAATTAGCGTGTATAGTCATCGAGTACATATGGCTTTAAGGAGAGCTAATGCACTACTCTCAAATCCGACGATTGTCGGACATGGAGCCACGGCCTTAGCTAGGATAGCTCTCCTATAACGCGTCTTAGCTATCGTAAATTTTATCACTGAAGTTTGAAATTTTGTATAATGTAAGAACTGACGATGGAATGACTAGAAACATACAGATAAATTATATAACAGCTATGAATCTCAGTAGCGTCCACTTAAATTTGGTAGCGCGCAGTTTTAGTCCGGATTTTGTCGGATTTGAGAGTAGCGCATTAGCTCGCCTAAAACCCGTCATAACTACTGAAATGTTCAACACTCAAGCTTGAAATTTTGTATTATGTAAGAATGGACAATTAACTATATAGACTATAAAAATAAATTATGTAAGTGTTATGGATCACCGGGTAGCGTCTACTTCAAAGTGGTAGCTTGCAGGCTGTTTAGTCAATGGCGGAAATCGTCGGATTTGAGAGTAGTGCATTAGCTCTCCTTAAACTCGTCATAACTTCCGTATTTTTCATCATTGAAGTTTGAAATTTTGTATTATGTGAGAATGGACGATGAACTAACTAGAAATATAAAAATAAAGTATATAAGTGCTATGGTTCAAGCTGGCGCCTAGTTTGAAGTAGAGTGATCCATAACACTTACATAATTTATTTTTATAGTCTATATAGTTCATTGTCCATTCTTACATAATACAAAATTTCAAGCTTGAGTGTTGAACATTTCAGTAGTTATGACGTGTTTTAGTCGAGCTAATGCGCTACTCTCAAATCCGACAAAATCCGGCAGTGACTAAAACTGCGCACTACCAATTTTAAGTGGACGCTACTGAGATTCATAGCTGTTATATGATTTATCTGTATGTTTCTAGTCATTCCATCGTCAGTTCTTACATTATACAAAATTTCACACTTCAGTGATTAAAAACAATGTCGGATACGGAGTCATTCGTTCGAACACAGTCAGTCGGATGCAGAGCCACTCATTCCTCTGTGTGTGTGTGTGTGATCCATAGCACTTACATACTTTATTTTTATATTTTTTGTTAGATCATCGTCCATTCTCACATAATACAAAATGTCAATTTTCAATGATGAAAATTACGGAAGTTATGACAAAACTTCGACATTGACTGAATACAGACATTAATGCATACCAACTGCACAACCACTTTGAAGCAGGCACTGCCTTGACCTGTATCATTTATGTTACTTTATTCTTTAATTATACACAATTTCAGCTCCATAAATCAAAATGGTGATGGTTGTGTTGGATGATAGCAGAACTGCTAGGATAGTCTCAACTTCAAAGAACTTAGGACCAGCATTAGTTATAATTATACAACACGAAGCCGGTGGCGATCTGTCGGCAACTATTTTCAGTGAAGTATTTGAGCAGCAACAATGGAAAGATACGTCAGTCATGTATTTGCCATTATGTCAAAGAAGGGCGTTGTTGGGTTTTTTTTCGTCGGAAAGGGTTTGAAGTTTTTGAGCATAATTATTATTATTATTTTATCATTATTATTATTATTATTATTATTAATATTATTATCATTATCACTATTATTCTCATTACTAATGCACATTATAAGTGCGCTCACCCCCCCCCCTCCTCCTCCCCCCCTCCCCCCCAAAAAAATCTTTGTTTTCTCCCTCTTGTCTCTGTACCTGTGTCCTTTTTATCTTTCACCATCTCTCACAAAAAACACCAACCACACCCCACCCCCCCCCCCCACACACACACAAAGTTAACACACACACATCTCCTCTCTCTCTTCTGGTCTAGTTACTGTGCCGACTGTGTGTATGTCTTCGGTGTTATCTTCGTGGGTTTCTTTGTACGTCTCGTTCTTAACCCTTCATCGAACGATGCACTGTATGTAAGTGCCGTCCTCACAAAGAGGATTTCTAACCTGCAACTCATCGAAATCGTATCCTAGTCACTCTTCTTTACATCTACACCAAGATAAAGGGAGGTAAAGCTAGCTAACAAACAAACAACTGTTCCTGCACTTTTTGATTGTTTTGCCATGCTATACAACTTATTTTAATTTATTTTTTAATCATTTTTTTTAATTAATTTTATTAGAACGGTAGCATATCAACAACATTCGGCTTAAAAAGGCTTGTTCATCCTGTGAGGACGCAAGACTTCAAGTTTGTCCAAATAAATACATGCTGAAAAGTATGTTGTTTCTTTGCCCTGTGAAGTAATGAACATGTCAATTGTTCTGTGCTGCAAAGTGCAGAATGTCATTTAATTTTAACTTTGATATGGCTTAACTCCGGCGGCGGAACATGGCGATATGCTCATTTGCACCTCGTGTCCATGGGTGTATCGTCGGGGCTTCCATCCCCAACCGAGCGGGTCCCCAGGTGGTGGATAGGGGAACGGCCCCAGGGGGGTCAGCTGCGAATCAGAATAAGCAGCCAAACGGGTAGCGTCCACACACACACACACCATGGCACACAGAGGAATGACTGGCTCCGCATCCGACTGACTGTTGGAACGAATGACTTCGTATCCGACATTGTCGGACATGGAGCCACGGCCTTAGGATAGCTCTCCTATAACGCGTCTTAGCCCTTATATACTTGATTTTTATATTTCTAGTTAGTTCATCGTCAGTTCTTACATTATACAAAATTTCAAACTTCAGTGATAAAATTTACGATAGCTAAGACGCGTTATCAGGAGAGCTATCCAAAGGCCGTGGCTCCATGTCCGACAATCGTCGGATTTGAGAGTAGTGCATTAGCTCTCCTTAAACTCGTCATAACTTCCGTATTTATTATCATTGAAGTTTGAAATTTTGTATTATGTGAGAATGGACGATGAACTAACTAGAAATATAAAAATAAAGTATATAAGTGCTATGGTTCAAGCTGGCGCGTGCTGGCGCGTGCTAGCGCGTGCTGGCGCGTAGTTTAGGCGGACCCCGTTATCTTGCTGCCAAAAATACTCTAGAAAGAAACAAGTCGCGTAAGGCGAAAATACAATATTTAGTCAAGTAGCTGCCATTTTTCAGCAAGACCGTATACTCGTAGCATCTTCAGTCCACCGCTCATGGCAAAGGCAGTGAAATTGACAAGAAGAGCGGGGTAGTAGTTGCGCTAAGAAGGATAGCACGCTTTTCTGTACCTCTCTTTGTTTTAACTTTCTGAGCGTGCTTTTAATCCAAACATATCATATCTATATGTTTTTGGAATCAGGAACCGACAAGGAATAAGATGAAAGTGTTTTTAAATTGATTTGGACAATTTAATTTTGATAATAATTTTTATATATTTAATTTTCAGAGCTTGTTTTTAATCCAAATATAACATATTTATATGTTTTTGGAATCAGCAAATGATGGAAAATAAGATGAACGTAAATGTGGATCGTTTTATAAATTTTTTTTTTTTTTTTACAATTTTCAGATTTTTAATGACCAAAGTCATTAATTAATTTTTAAGCCACCAAGCTGAAATGCAATACCGAACCCCGGGCTTCGTCGAAGAATACTTGACCAAAATTTCAACCAATTTGGTTGAAAAATGAGGGCGTGACAGTGCCGCCTCAACTTTCACGAAAAGCCGGATATGACGTCATCAAAGATATTTATACAAAAAATGAAAAAAACGTTCGGGGATTTCATACCCAGGAACTCTCATGTCAAATTTCATAAAGATCGGTCCAGTAGTTTAGTCTGAATCGCTCTACACACACAGACAGACAGACAGACAGACAGACACACACACACACACACACACACACACATACACCACGACCCTCGTCTCGATTCCCCCTCTATGTTAAAACATTTAGTCAAAACTTGACTAAATGTAAAAAGAAACAAATTCCTCTTCTGTAAGGTACCGAGTTCAATATCGCGTGCCTGTGGCTCTGCCCTTTTTACATTAAGTCAAGTTTTGACTAAATGTTTTAACGTAGAGGGGGAATCGAAACGAGGGTCGTGGTGTATGTGCGTGTGTCTGTGTGTCTGTGTGTGTGTGTAGAGCGATTCAGACTAAACTACTGGACCGATCTTTATGAAATTTGACATGAGAGTTCCTGGGTATGAAATCCCCGAACGTTTTTTTCATTTTTTGGATAAATGTCTTTGATGACGTCATATCCGGCTTTTCGTGAAAGTTGAGGCGGCACTGTCACGCCCTCATTTTTCAACCAAATTGGTTCAAATTTTGGTCAAGTAATCTTCGACGAAGCCCGGACTTCGGTATTGCATTTCAGCTTGGTGGCTTAAAAATTAATTAATGACTTTGGTCATTAAAAATCTGAAAATTGTAAAAAAAAAAAAAAATTTATAAAACGATCCAAATTTACGTTTATCTTATTCTCCATCATTTGCTGATTCCAAAAACATATAAATATGTTATATTCGGATTAAAAACAAGCTCTGAAAATTAAATATATAAAAATTATTATCAAAATTAAATTGTCCAAATCAATTTAAAACCACTTTCATCTTATTCCTTGTCGGTTCCTGATTCCAAAAACATATAGATATGATATGTTTGGATTAAAAACACGCTCAGAAAGTTAAAACAAAGAGAGGTACAGAAAAGCGTGCTATCCTTCTTAGCGCAACTACTACCCCGCTCTTCTTGTCAATTTCACTGCCTATGCCGTGAGCGGTGGACTACGAGTATACGGTCTTGCTGCGTTGCATTGCGTTCAGTTTCATTCTGTGAGTTCGACAGCTACTTGACTAAATATTGTATTTTCGCCTTACGCGACTTGTTTGGATCTCTTGTTTAGTTTTACCCTCTATGGAAGAATGTCTCTGTAGCGCAACGGTTAGCATACAGAGTTTCCATTCGGTAGGTCGTAGGTTCGAGCCCCGTCAACGCTATATTTTGTTTAATGTTATTTCATTGTTTCTTTACTCTGCTTTGTTTTGTTTTATTTTACTTTATTCATTTTTATTGCAATGCATTATTGGTGATCAATTGCAATAGACCTTTTTCGTATAACCTTTGCCCCCAGCGTTTCGACCAATCAGATTTTAGGGCACGGCAGCCTCTCTCTGATAACCGGAACTAGGGGGCAATAGGTGCCTGGCCTGAAATACCTCTTTCACTTTCGATGCTCGAAGATTACTTTGCCAGAGGATTACTTTGAGAAATTCTGCAAGAAAACGGATTAAATGATTATGAAGTGCCAGTTGACTGGTTTTTATGTGTTCATTTTGAATCATATTCATAGCGTGTGTCAAAATTGTATCGTGAGATGCTAAAAAAACCAAAAAACATCTATTTTTGTAATTCTTCATACAATGATTGTTTTTAATCTGCACTTTAAATCGCTGTATCTAAAGTTGAAATTCATTGAAATAAAGAGAAATTATGGCCGTTGTGTATTATTTGCATCTTTTTCAAAGCACAGGTTAGTGCACCATGAAAACAGTGTTCACTCAAAACAGGGAACGCGCCTATTTCTAGAACAAATACGTACACTTCATGAAAGAAAGTTATGAAGAAAGTTGCACACAATTATTCGTAATAAAAAAAATAGTGCACCAAAATTCTTTTTAAAGTGTCTAGTATTTCAGTTTCGATTGATATTAATTATAATGTTGAACATTTCTGCAAGATTTTGACATGTTGAATCCCTGCATGTCCCTTTGAATATTTCTGTAACTGAAAATGGAGAAGAAATGGCATTTTCGTGTTTTTTTCCACATGGCTAGAAAGCGTTTGATCATCTGAGGCCTACACACATTTCACAGTCAATGTATTTGCAAAAAAGACGGTTCAACATAGATAGATTTCAAACTTACCACTGTAGCGTTTGATACATTTCAGCTAAACTAAGTTGCTTCATTTTACATGCAGATGAAATCTCCATTAGCTTCAGGAAATTTGAACAGAGTGTGTGCACAAGATCTCAAGGATCCTGGTAACAACCCCGGTGTCTATGACACCTTATACATGTGGTGGGGTACATCACGAAGCGTCCCGGTACCGAAGCGTCCCGGTGCCGAGGCGTCCCGGTACCGAAGCGTCCCGGTACCGAAGCGTCCCGGTGCCGAAGCGTCCCGGTACCGAAGCGTCCCACTATAACGCGTCATAGGGGTACCGGGACGCTTTGGTACCGGGACGCTTCGGGACGCTCCCGCGCAGTAGGGCACGAAGCGTCCCGGTACCGAAGCGTCCCGGTGCCGAAGCGTCCCGGTACCAGTCATCACGCACATCCTCGGCTCGCATGCCAATGTATTATATAGCAAAGGGAATGCCTGTAATTCACACAGAGCAATCACTTGGTCTTAACCGTGCACAAGACAAAAACTTTCATACTGGGGGAGCGAGCCAGTCTGAAGAGTACTCGGGTCCAGCGCGAGCGTTCTTTATTACCCAAATGAACCCAAACAAACCCAAATTAACCCAAATGATACAATTTAAAAGTCGGAGGCAGAACTGAAAAGACTTTTTCCGACGCTCACGCTTAGTGAAGCCAGAAAGCGTGTGTGATAACAGACATATCCCTCTTGTGAACGGAAGCCTACAGACTTTTCCCCCGAACTTGTCCACCCGGGTACAGTATTTCTGTGTTGTGAGTACAGATCTAAAGTAAAGTTGGGGAAAAGTTGGACAAAAAGTGATTTTTTTTTTTACCGAAAGCAAATCAAGGTCTGTGCAAAATTAAAAAAATCAGTGAAGTCAAGGTCAAATCAAGGTCAATATTAAATTTAAAAAAAATAGATATGGTTAGTCAAGTCAAGGTCAAATCAAGTCATTGGTTTAGAAAAAAAAGAAGTCTAAGTCCTGTGACGCGTTATAGTGGGACGCTTCGGTACCGGGACGCTTTGGTACCGGGACGCTTCGGTACCGGGACGCTTTGGTACCGGGACGCTTCGGTACCGGGACGCTTTGGTACCGGGACGCTTCGGGGTGTCCCCCATGTGGTGTTGTTGTTCTGTTGTTCTGGTGGTTGTTTGTGGGTGAACGCTTCTCAGTCAAACGCAATAAAAGTGAGTCGAGCAAGCGAAGTCATTTCTTGTTCTTTACTTCGCAAAGGTTCCCGCTCGACTGCCGAGCTCTTTCACAAGTCTCGCGGTCTCACGTGATCATACATTGCCACGCGTCTTATTAGTGCAAAAGCCCCAAACAACCCAACAGGCGCGCAACATCAACAATGCAATAGACAGTCATCGTCTCACATACACCCCCCGGGACATGCAACGGCGTCCCGCCGTTGACCAAGTGTCATCAACGACAAAATATTATAAGTCAATTTGCACAAACAATTCTTAAAGACAAAACGTAAGGCAAAACCACACAGATAAATCGTAAGGTGCATCAATGGGAAGCCATACTATATCCAAAAATATAAACTGTGCACAACACTCGCCAAAACAATAGGGTGCCAAATGACAACATATCTACACACTGAAAACCATCACACTGAAACCCAAGTTGCGAAAAAGATCCCTAGTCAATTTCATTTAAGCCTTTCGTTTAGGCTAAAAAGTTACTCTCTAAAATGTTCGTCGTGACCAAATACATTCACCCTTTTCGTTACAACCACCCAAAAACAACGAACATACACCACCACAAAAAAATATAATAATAAAAAATTTCAGGAAATAATGTACATGTCCGGAATTTGTTCTATGGCAGCAACTTTCTTTATCTTTTCCCTGCATACAAAAACACCCAAGCACACCTAAGAGTGTCTTGAACATTCCATCAAAATTAAACTGCAATCACAAAACAATGTAGCCTTGACTACGCACTGATTTCATTGCAGCATCAAATCTTGGAAAAAACAAACAAAAACGTCTAATCAAAATTAAACTGCAATCACAAATCAATGTAGCCTTGACTACGCATTGACCTAATTGCAGCAGCAAATCTCGAAAAAACACAAAAACATACAATCAAAATTAAACTGCAATCACAAAACAATGTAGCCTTGACTACGCATTGATTTCATTGCAGCAGCAAATCTTGAAAAAACACAAAAACATACACTGAAACAAGTTCAGCCCAAAACAACACAATGCACAACAAAACACTAACAGGTTATCTCCCTTTGATCACACCATGTTGCTTCACCATTGACAAATCAGACAAGCACAACCAATTTCCAGAAAGAAAAAAACCAAACAAAGAATCCGGTATAAAATTGATCTTAACAAGAAGAGCAAACGCTCGATCGAGTCACTTTCGCAGTTCTGAATATTATATGAGGTATCAGATGGACAGGAAGAAATTGCTATTCACAACACAATACAGATGTAAATAATTTGATGTAAAGAATAATCCTATAAAGTTTGAATCAAATCCGATGAATAGTTTCAGAGATATGATATTTCAATTTTTTTCCTTCAAGACATACCTGTGACCTTGAAAAAGGTCAAAGATCACCAAAGCAGACGTCAAAGTGTAGAGGTCACTGGGAGTCACGTTCACATAAAATTTGAGCCCGGTCACTTTTATAGTTTCCGAGAAAAGCCCAACGTTAAGTTGTGTGTTGCCGAACAGAAAAGGCTAGTTATCTCCCTTGTTTTTCTGATAACGTTCGTAAAAGGCTACAGATGTAAATACTTTGATGTAAAGAATAATCCTACAAAGTTTCAATCACATCCGATGAACTTTGTCAAAGATATAAAATGTCTAATTTTTCCTTTGACGCTGACCTGTGACCTTGAAAAAGGTCAAAGGTCAACGAAACCATCGTTAAAGTGTAGAGGTCATTGGAGGTCACGACTAAACAAAATATGAGCCGGATCGCTTTGATAGTTTCCGAGAAAAGTCCAACGTTAAGGTGGTGTCTACGGACGGCCGGCCGGCCGGACAGACTAACACTGACCGATTACATAGAGTCACATTTTCTCAAGTGACTCAAAAAAGGAAACTGGATCACACGGGTTCACGATGGCTCAGGGGTAAGATAAACCGCGCAAAAATAAATTCTTTGAAAATTGCTCGCTCTTTACGGAGGGCACCTAGGATGTTCTCAAGCGGTGAGTGTTTAAATGAAAGGGTGTTTGTACTGTGTGTAAAAGCCTGACAGTATCTGTGATGGTTTACGGGAGGCTTTCTAAAGCATCAAACGGCGCGTCATACCCGGGCGTCTGGACAGCTAACTTTATTCCCCCTCTGCTTCTTTCTCTCTGTGAACTTGTACTTTGTAGGGCTGGTTATTTTTCGGTAACTTACACAGCAACCAAAATCACCTACCCCCAACAACAGGCCTGAATCCTCGATAGCACACAGGTTGAGGAGCTAGACTTTGTAGAAACTACTTTTGCGATTGAAAAATTCCGAACGCTCTAGTGTACGAAATATACATCTCTTGGGCAAACAATACAAACATGCTGCATCTAAACAAGCAACTACGGGCTTGAACACATGAATCTCCATATAAAATCCACGAGTTTGGTTGTTTTCTAAATCCAAATCTAACGATCAGTGCAGAAAAACTCACTTTAGATCTTTGCGCCCGTATGCATAAGGAGGAAGTCAGAAACAATGGAAGTAGAGGCCTCTTTTGGAAGTGGGAATTCCCGAAGTTAACTTCCCAACTGTTCATTATGCATGAACGCCGGCCGGAGTGGTGACTTCGAGAGTATTCGGTCAAGGTCGCGAAAATTGGGGGAATCCCAACTAGTACGCATGCGTTTATTAACGGAAAGCTTGGCGACCAGAAGAAACAAATCTCATTGCGAGTTCAAAAAGGCGAACGTTGAGCGCGCTGTAGTACTAACAGCGTTATTGCTGTTGTTTTTTAAGTGGTTAAACGAAAGGGTCGGTTCAAACCTATGATGATTGTCTTGGAATCGAATGACTGCCTATGACAATGACTTTGTTTGCCTGAATGTTAGGGAAAAGAATAAATGATTATGTTGAACTTTTGTTTAATAATTGTATATCGGAAAAACTTGTTTTGGACAAACATAGATTGGTTGTAGGGAAAATTTGGGTTGCTGGTAAAATTCAAAAGGCAGAACATTATGTTTGGGTATCAAGATATAAGGTTTAGTAGACCGCAAATAATTAAGTTTAGTGACTTTTACATTATTTATTGGGGAAATGTGTGTCAATTATAAAAGTTTAGAAAAGACAACACTGTTCATCGGTGTTTTAATTTGTTTTCCCTCGTTAATTTTTGATGACGATGACGATGCATGGTTATGTACAGTTAAAAGTCAAGATTGTGTTTTTTTTGGAAAGCATAGGAACGTTTCTTTACGCAAGAAAAACAAGTCGCGTAAGGCGAAAATACAACATTTAGCCAAGTAGCTGTCGAACTCACAGAATGAAACTGAACGCAATGCCATTTTTCAGCAAGACCGTATACTCGTAGCATCGTCAGTCCACCGCTCATGGCAAAGGCAGTGAAATTGACAAGAAGAGCGGGGTAGTAGTTGCGCTAAGAAGGATAGCACGCTTTTCTGTACCTCTCTTTGTTTTAACTTTCTGAGCGTGTTTTTAATCCAAACATATCATATCTATATGTTTTTGGAATCAGGAACCGACAAGGAATAAGATGAAAGTGTTTTTAAATTGATTTCGACAATTTAAGTTTGATAATAATTTTTATATATTTAATTTTCAGAGCTTGTTTTTAATCCAAATATAACATATTTATATGTTTTTGGAATCAGAAAATGATGGAAAATAAGATGAACGTAAATTTGGATCGTTTTATAAATTTTTATTTTTTTTTTACAATTTTCAGATTTTTAATGACCAAAGTCATTAATTAATTTTTAAGCCACCAAGCTGAAATGCAATACCGAAGTCCGGGTTTCGTCGAAGATTACTTGACCAAAATTTCAACCAATTTGGTTGAAAAATGAGGGCGTGACAGTGCCGCCTCAACTTTCACGAAAAGCCGGATATGACGTCATCAAAGACATTTATCAAAAAAATGAAAAGAACGTTCGGGGATTTCATACCCAGGAACTCTCATGTCAAATTTCATAAAGATCGGTCCAGTAGTTTAGTCTGAATCGCTCTACACACACACACAGACAGACACACACACACATACACACACACACACGCACATACACCACGACCCTCGTCTCGATTCCCCCCTCTACGTTAAAACATTTAGTCAAAACTTGACTAAATGTAAAAAAATTAACACAGAGGCCAAAATCGGTTGTTGCAGCCTTTAATGCAATTGAGGCCCAAAAAGAAAAAGATTGATAAACAAATAAAATATAAAAATATTTAGCTCCGGGCGGCACTTGAACTCGTGTGGAAAAAGCATGGTGAAAAGATGTTTTATGAGTTATTTAGTCGTGATAGTCCGAAAGCTCGCCCGCTTCGCCGACTGACTCGAGCACGTTGGCTCGGTCAATTACTGACCGAATTGTCGGTTTTTAGCCATTCTGATTCAAGCATTTCCTCCTAATTAAAAAAGAATGTCACAGTTCATGTCTATAGTGCAAGGTAAGCGACCGTCTGTAGCCAGGTTACGACAGTTGATCGATTGACGCATTTGATGTCTTCGATATTGTGAATTAGCTCATTGGGAAATGAGCTGCCTTTAAAATTGGATTGTTCTGCAATTGTAGTCTGCGTTGGAAGTTTCCGATGGTTAGGTAAGGACCCTTAAAATGCGATATCTTCGCATAATGATGTCTAATGAGAGACCCTGGACATTAACCTTGAAAGTGGGAACTTCGGAAGCAAAGTTGCCAGCTACTCGGTATGCACGAGCTAAATTGAACGCCGAAGCAGTGGCTTCGAGATACCTGAGGTCAAGGTCGACGAAATTGGGGGAATCCCAATTAGTGCGCATGCGTTTGTAAACGGTAGGCTTGGCGACCAAAAGAAACAAATCTCATCGGGAGTTCGTAAATGGGCGAACGTTGATCGCGCTGTAGCATTTACTATGGTTGTTGTTTTTAAACTGGTTGAACGAAAGTTGCTCGATTGAGTGTGATAGGCCTGACATCATTTGTGTAACTGAGATTTTACCAAAATTTTTTAGATTTACTGTGGATTTGTGTGAAATAAAGATTGATGGCTACAGTTGTTTTACTAACATCCAGGGGGGTGTTCAGGGGGCTAGGGGGGTGGTTATGTACGTATGTGAACAGTATGGAGCGCAACAGATTGTTCTAGATGGCAACCATGCAAAAGTTTTAGAGTCTGTGTGGTGTGAGATACCACTTGTGGAGGGAGATAAGCTTTTACTGGGAACTGTATACAGGTCGCCAAACAGCTCTGTGGACAATAACAATGCACTGAACACTTTACTGAAAGAAATTACAACGAATAGAACTCATGTGCTAGTGACTGGAGACTTTAACTATCCTGAAGTGAACTGGAGCGAAGGCACGTCACCGTCTAACGCAGAACATAAGGCCACTGTGTTCTTGGACACGATCAGAGACACTTTCTTGTATCAGCATGTTGTGGACCCTACTCATTGTCGAGGTGATCAGCAACCTACTCTTATTGACTTGGTGTTAACGAATGAGGAAGGCATGGTTGCGAATCTAAAACATCATGCGCCTTTAGGTAAAAGCCATCACCATTGTTTAATGTTTGAGTACATATGCTATGCCAGTAAGATAGACCATGGGTCTGAGGGGAAGTTCGCCTATGCCAGGGGGGACTATGACTCGATGAAAACTAAGTTTGCATCTCTCAACTTAGCGAACAAAATTGAAGGACTCAAAGCACAGGAGGCATGGGACATTTTGTCCAGCAATATAGAGACACTAGTGGGTGAATATGTTCCTCATGTTCGGAGCAATGGACCCAATAGGAAAAGAAAACCTCTGTGGATGAATGAAAAAGCATTGGCCAAAGTGAAAAAGGAACGTTCAGCATATCAGAGATATATGCAAACTAGGGAAGGGGCAGACTACTTATTGTATGCAAAGGCCAGAAACCAAGCTAAGAAGGCATGTAAAAATGCGGTAAAAGATCATGAGAAAGACATTGCTAGAGCTGCTAAGAGCAACCCCAAAGCATTCTACGCTTACGCCAAAAGCAAGATGGCCACCCGAGATGGTGTGCCCGATCTAACTGATAAGAGTGGTAAACAAGCAACGAAAGACAGTGAGAAAGCGGATATGCTTAATGACTTTTTCTGTAGTGTGTTCACGAAAGAAAATCTTGACTACATCCCTGATTGTGAGGGAAGGAAGTTGAATAATGAATTGAATAACATAGACATTGACACGAACGCAGTCCTGAAGTTGCTCAAGGCACTTGACGCCTCGAAATCAACTGGACCTAATAATATGCATCCAAGAGTGTTGAAAGAATTGGCTGACGTTTTAGCTGACGTTTTAGCGATTGTTTTTAGGGCATCGCTAGCTGAAGGAACAGTACCATATCAGTGGAAGCAGGCAAATGTAACACCCCTTTTCAAGAAGGGCTGTAAGAGCAGTCCAGGCAACTACCGCCCAGTGAGTTTAACAAGCATACCATGCAAACTGTTAGAAAAGTTGATAAGAACCAGTGTTTTCTCTCATTTGACAGCCAACGACTTGTTATCAGATTGCCAGCATGGTTTTGTGGCAAAACGATCATGCGTGACAAACTTAATTAGCGTCATTGACGACTGGACAGATAGCTTAGATGATGGAGTACCGGTTGACGCTGTGTACCTTGATTTTGCTAAGGCATTCGATTGTGTTCCGCATGTGCGGTTACTGAAAAAACTAGAAGCATATGGTATCCATGGACTTGTCAAAGACTGGATCGGTGATTTTCTAAGTGATAGAAAGCAAAGGGTGAAGGTCAATGGGTCTATGTCAGACTGGAAAGACGTGACAAGTGGAGTGCCCCAGGGCAGTGTGCTGGGCCCGGTTTTATTTGTTATATACATTAACGATCTCCCTGAAGTTGTGAGCAGTCTGTGCAGCATGTACGCTGATGATACAAAAGTGTACCGACAAATCAGAACTTGTGAAGATAGCAAGGAACTCCAGAAGGATTTGGACAGTTTGGTCGACTGGGCAGACAAGTGGCAGATGCGCTTTAATGCAGATAAGTGTAAGACATTACAGTTGGGTACAAAAAATCAGAAACTTGTGTATGATATGAGAAAACCTGGCAGCGTGGACAGGGTTGATCTGGAAAGCTCAAGTGCAGAAAAGGACCTTGGAGTCAATGTAGACAGTGAATTGAAATTCTCAAAGCACGTGGAAACACAAGTCAACAAAGCAAACAGAATCCTGGGTCTCATTAGACGGTCTTATGAGCATTTGGACGCAGAAACGCTAAGACTTCTCTTTGTTGCACTTGTACGGCCTCATCTGGAGTTTGCAAATGTGGTGTGGAGTCCCCGACTCGAGAAAGATAAAAATTTGATTGAAAGTGTATTAAGAAGAGCCACGAAGTGTATTCCAGGGTTGAAGACCTTGAGTTATGAAGAGCGCTTGAGAGTTTTGAAAGTTCCAAGCATGTGCTATAGGCGTATCCGGGGAGACATGATTGAAGCATACAAATTCGTGCATGGATACTACGATTGCAAGAACCCACTGGAGCTGAATAGCCTTTGTAATACCCGTGGACATCAGTTCAAGCTCAAGAAGAAACAATGCAGAACAGCTCTCCGACAATCTTTCTTCACGAACAGAATCATAGACACATGGAACTCCTTGGACAAGAATGTGGTAGAAGCGCCGACAATGAACAGTTTCAAGAATCGCTTGGACAATGCACTGAAAGATTATATGTATAGCCCAAATGTCAGTATGCCTCTCACTACACCAGCCAAGAAAAAGTTGATAGAATAGGCCACGGTCAAAAGATCGTGTAGGTTACCTAGCCCAAAAGTTAGGCTAGGATAGCAACTGATTCAAAAGATCAGACAAAGGCTTAACAGCCTAAGTACCAGTCTGATAACATAACATAACATAACATAACAAAGGGTCGGTTCAAAGCTGTGATGATTGTCTTGAAATTGAATGACAGTCTATGATAATGATTTTGTTGACCAGAATGTTGGGGAGAAAAAAAAATTATGTTATACCTCTTTTTACATTTAGTCAAGTTTTGACTAAATGTTTTAACATAGAGGGGGGGAATCAAGACGAGGGTCGTGGTGTATGTGTGTGTGTGTGCGTGTGTGTGTGTGTGTGTGTATGTGTGTGTGTGTGCGTGTGTGTGTGTGAGAGCGATTCAGAGTAAACTACTGGACCGATCTTTATGAAATTTTTCATGAGAGTTCCTCAGAAGTTTTTTTCATTTTTTCGATAAATGTCTTTGATGACGTCATATCCGGCATTTTGTAAAAGTTGAGGCGGCACTGTCACACCCTCATTTTTCAATAAAATTGATTGACATTTTGGCCAAGCAATCTTCGACAAAGGCCGGACTTTGGTATTGCATTTCAGCTTGGAGACTTAAAAATTAATAAATGACTTTGGTCATTAAAAATCTAAAAATTGTAATTAAAATTATTTTTTTATAAAACGATCCAAAATTACGTTTATCGTATTGTTCATCATTTTCTGATTCCAAAAACATATAATTATGTTATATTCGGATTAAAAACAAGCTCTGAAAATTAAAGGCACAGTGCAGCTCACAGCCTTCGTTTTGCGTTTTTGCTGCAGCTGAGTGCATTTACAGTTCAAAAATCCTCATATGGTAGTAAAACAAGCCCAAAACTACATAACGACGACATCTGTGAAGCTCGGCAGTTTCTTGTTCACGCGAGTGCATAAATTAACCTAGTAGTATTACGTGGTGTTTGGTCGGAGTTTGATTCAACTGAGCGATTCCGGCCTCCATTTTGTTTTACACAAACTCATGATGATGTCTGACATAGTTTGCTAGTGACTGTCTTTTTGTGCATGATGTGGTGATCTACCTGATCTATATTTAGATCCAAAAATAGGTCAAGACCAGCCGGGTCCGAGTACGAAATTAATTCGTAAAAAAATCGCAGTTCTTGACTCTTTGGGTGCAAGTCAATGAAACTTGGTAGTTCTCCTAACGGATAGCTGCCTGAGGTATGACTAAAAGCCCCAGGGGCTCCGTGCACCTGGATTTGACAAGTTCAGTATTTAAAAAAATATAAAAATTATGATTAAAATCAAATTTTCGAAATCGATTTAAAAACAATTTCATCTGATTCCTTGTCCGTTCCTGATTCCCAAAACATATAGATATATGTTTGGATTAAAAACACGTTCAGAGAGTTAAAAAGAATAGAGATATAGAAAAGCGTGCTATCCTCCTCAGCGCAACCGCTACCGCGCTTTTCTGTATTGTTAATTTCACTGCCTTTGCCACGAGCGGTGGACAGACGATGCTACGAGTGTACGGTCTTGCGGAAAAAATGCTTTGCGTTCAGTTTCATTCTGTGAGTTCGACTGAGCTTGACTAAATGTTGTATTTTCGCCTTACGCGACTTCTTTATAATTTTATGATTGTGTATCGGTAAAATAAAAATAGTTTGGTTAGAACGAAAGTTTAGGTTACTGGTAAATTTAAAAAGGCAGAACACCATTTTTTTTGGAATCAAGATATAAGATGTAGTGAAAAGAAGATACGTTCAGCGACTTTCATATTAGTTGGTAAAATGGGTGTCCGAATTTTTAGAAAAGATAAATTGTTGTACTTGGGTGTTTTTGAATTATGTTTGTCCTCGTTAATTGTGAAGGGGATGTATGTTTATATAAAGTTGAAAGTCAAGATTGGATTTTTTTAGCCTACGTGCGTGTGTACGCATGTGTGTTGGACATAGACACATAGAAAACTTTATCATATGAATTACGAGAAACTCGGGTGTGGTGTATCACAATAAACAACATAAAACGTAAGAACATAAATAAAATATTGAGGCGCAAATAGCTCATAATAGGGGGGGGGGTGCACAAACACACCGTCGAACACACACACACACGCACGCACGCGCCCGCAAACAAACGCATGAAGGAACAGACGCACAATTATACCCGCACGCACGCACACACAGTCGGCAGGCACTCGCACAAATACATACAAACACATACACACGCACGCACACGCACACACACCCCTACCCCCACACACACGTGCGCGCGTCCACGCAAACAAACGAATTAAGGAACAGACGCACAATCGCACGCACGCACAAACAGGCAGGCAGGCAGGCACTCGCACAAATACATACAAACACATACACACGCACGCACGCACGCACACACACGCACGCACACAACGACGCCCATTTACACAAAAAGACCCCCTCGTATAAGCCGTGATGAAAGAGTGGTGGCCAGTGACCCAGAACGAACAAAAGTCAAAGCTGGCAACTCCGGTTTGTGTTCACGGAAGTTTGCACAAGATGCGACTTTTCTTTTGTGAGAACTTTCATTTGCGTTAGCTCGGTTTGATATGAAAATCCAACGAAAAGCCCTGCCATTTTGCACTGAGAAACGTTGGAAGTAGCGTGTTTACTCCTCGGTCTCGCTGTGGTACATTTACTTTCACTTACTTCCTCGTTTGTTTCCAAAGTAAGCTCTTTTATCGTCCCATGCATGCGTAAGGATGTACTTCCAAGGTCGCTCAAAACTTTGGAAGTAGTCGCAAACTACCCGCAGTTACTTTCTCGCTTTGCTTCGAAGTAAGCCCTTCTTCCGGCCCATGCATACTAAAGTAAGGCAAGTACTTCCAAGGTCACTCAAAACATTGGAAGTTGTCGCGAACTTTGTCCATAAGCATACGGGTCCTGATCAGTGCAAGCAAATTCCCAAGGCAAGTAACTCTTATAACTTGTCCAGCGACAAGAGCAGTTCCCCTTTCAAATTTCTGCACTCCGTTTCTTCGACAAATGACTGCAATGCGAAGGTCAGATTTCAACAATATTTCATTTTATAAACAGATCACACGCAACCAAATGCACACATCCCATCAATTTAAAGAACATAAAGCGGTTTCATACACTGTTTTGCACCAGAAAACCGAACTTCATACACTATATAACGTTGGAACACGGGTGCAAAAGTTCGTCTGCTCATTAATTCAACGAAGGAAAATTTCCTTAGCGATACCAAAACATGAATTGAACACACTCTATCTGCCCTTATCGCCACAGCAGAATAATACCATAACTGTGTACTTGATTTTAGTCCAAAACAGGGAAACTGACAGGAAGTGTTAACAGAATTGAATGATTTTCACGGAACTATACAACCGCGCATTAATCAGTCGCCTGCGCAGGTAGACTGGTTGAGTGAATAGGATCCGATCAAACAGTAGCACACACAAAAACTTTTCTTTGAAAAACTGAAGAAAGCAGGAATAAAGAGGTTGTGAAGGAAATCACGAATAACACTAACAGGCAAAGTTTGACAGTGATATCCTCCACGCTTTTAGAGCGAGAACCAGAGATATAGCGTGACATAGCGAAGTGTGGTGCACGTACTGTGATTTCAGCTCACTGACCGAGAGAGTTGATGTTGTAAATCGCAACGAAGATATCGTTACACTTAACCACTGTCCAGGGACAGGGAGGGGTTGTCACAGGAATCGACCGGGAGAAAGGAAGCCCGAGTAAAGCACGTAACAGGTAAATGGAATAAGCATTTGAATATCGCTAATGTTTATCGCATAAGTTGAATCGACTAACACTGTCAACTTTAAACATAGCAGACAGATATCTAAGACAAGATGTCCGCTATTTATGTTGTGCAGTGCGTCGTATAACCGGTCGGAAAGGAAGGTAGCGTCCAGATGACAGTATGAAGGATCTGAGAAGCCGCCAGAATATCACGCCTATAGCCCCGCATAGCTGAGATTCGACGGGATTTCGAGAAGCTGGTGCAAGGTTATGGTTGTCCGTATAGTTGGACCATAGAGGTCACAGGGCGATAGAAACTGAGTAGACCGAGGTCGCCAGTAGAAGGAATTAGTAGTTAAATACATTTCCTAGTGAACGGCCATAGACGCTGTGTAAATCTGTGTATGAACAGAGTTAAAATAAGTCTACAAGATCTTGATTACTTAAGAGATAAGGAATGTTTAGTAGACAGAGCAGACGGTGATTTAAGTCTGCCGGATTAGGAACTATAACTGTTTTTTGACTACACACGAGCCGTGAGTCGATACACGTAAAATAGATATCGTGTGCCTATGAGTTCACGGACTGTTTGTGTTTTTCTCTACCTAAGTGAAGGGTAGAGAGTTTTGATAGTGCAATTGTGTACGAGATTGTAATCTCGAGTTGTTTTTTTGCCTACAAAACTGTGAGTACCGGATTTTTGAATACCTAACATTTATGTTCATGATTGTGTGTATTTGTGTGTATGCTGTACAGTGGAGGGAACTTACATTTGGAGTTGTGTTTGTTTCTGTATGATAGCGTACTAGCGCATTTGCATTCATTCACAGAGGTTCCATATCTCGTCTCGGTGAATATTAAAAATAATGGTCTCAGTTCGCGATCACGATAATGCTCGCTGAAGCTCGCATTTTTCATGATCCACTGACTATTATTTTTAATATTCACGGAGACTCGGCATGTAACCTCTACGTAATTGCTAGCTTGTGACGAAAGACAGGCGGCGTTTCTTTGATTATAATAAGAAACTGGTCGCTGCTACCCTTCCCCCGCTTGACTGAACAAAACAGTTGTGTGGCAACAACTTTGACGGTGTGTGTGTGTGTGTGTGTGAGACTGACACACGGTGAAAGAGTGTTTGTGAGTAGTGGGAGTTTTGCGTCTGTATGTTTGTGAGTGAGTGACTAGGACATGTATTCGTGCCAGTTGTTCAGGGCAGCGAGGTGTATACCAAATGCCGACCCTTTCCATAAAGACCACTTATCTATAAAGACACATTTCGCGCAGTCTCTTTGGTGGTCGTTATAGAAAGGTTCGACTGTGTTAAATTAGTATCTGTGTGTGTGTGTGTGTGTGTGTGTGGTGTGTTGTCCAAAGACATATTCCCATTGTACATATTGAAAAGGTCAACAACTTTTTTTTTGCAGGTGATTGATACACCTGGAGTGTATGACCCAGCTCGGAAATGGGAGGAAGTGCAGCATGAGATCGTCAGGTGTCTCTGTCTGTGTACACCAGGTCCTCATGCATTGCTGTTTGTCATCAAAAGCAACGACCGCTTCACAAAAGAAGAGGACGATGCTTACTACAAGGTAAAGGCAATGTTCAGCAATCATGTCAACAAGTATATCATCATTGCTTTCACCCGAGGGGACGAACTTCTTGAGGATGAGTCCACACTCGAAGAAACTTTGGCAAAAGCTAAAGAAGATGTCGAACACAATCGGAAATTACACAAGTCAGGCAAGGGCGATATCCCCGACCTCGGGCAGGTTGTAAAAGATGTAGACGACAGAAAAGTCTTGTTCAACAACAAGGCTAATACTGCAGACAAAGCCCGACAGGTTACTGAGCTGATGCGCATGATTGAAGAAATGGTCAACAACAACGGTGACCAGCCCTACTACAAGGATGAGACAACACAAAAGATCTGGGAGGAGACTGAAAAAGAATTGGACCGCATTATGGCTGTGCGCCACGTTTCAAAAGCAGAAGCTATGCAAATTCACCAAGACAATTTGAAAGCAGAAGCCAAGAAAATACACCAAAACAATGTGAATGCCGCAGAAGCCATGAGAAAACGCCAAGAAAATTTGGAAGCAGAAGACAGAGAATTTACCCGCAGAGTCAGAGCTACCTTGGCTGGAGGTGCGGGTGGTGTTGCTGCCGCTGCTGGAGGTGTCGCTCTTGGCGTAGCACTAGCACCAGCTGCAGCAGCGGTGGGAGCTGGTGCTGCTGTAGTGGGCGGAGCTGCCTATGTGGCTCAGAAGACCTGCTCTGTCATGTAAATACTTTTTTGCTGCAGAGGGCAAAAGGCCGAAGGTGTTCTTTTTTCCTTATCTCTCTCTCTGTCTCTGTCTCTCTTTCATTTGTCATAAATTAGTGCTTATGCAGTGTACCGGAGACCTAGGACACCCCCAAAAGCCAGACACTAAAATACACAAAAAATCAAAATAAGCAAGAGTGACCCTTTTTTTTAATCTCAAATTGAAGAACAACAGTCATTTTCTACCCATACAATTTGATTTGGTTCATCTGTTGTGCCTAGCAGTGTTTTGCCATTTTGAAGAAGACTGGTGTCAGCCTCGTCAGAAGCCGTAAAAGGCTTGTTTTCGTGTCATTTTGTGTGGGCTATGAGGGTAAAAACCCCGTAGTCTGGTAATGGCTAATGGTATTGCTTTTACATTTGACATGAATATTGTTAATGCAATTGCAAAAGAGTGTGTAAAATGTCATGGCGTTTTGATGAGTTTTTTTGGACGAACTGTGTCGCTGCCTCACATTAAGACGTCAACACGGAGTATATGGAATCTTCATTTTATTCTTCATACAGGGCCGTAAAAACTGGAATAAACCACACGAAACAATAATGAGTAAAAACAGTGATATCGAGTTATAAATAACATGCATTTAGGTACGAGAATTTATCACATTGTATCACATTGTTTTTCATGTATCACACTGTTTATCGTATATCACACTGTTCGTTGTATATACCGTAAAGTACCGAGTATAAGCCCAACCACCCTCTGCACGAATTTCGGACAAAAGTGGGGGGTGGGCTTATACTCGGTACTTGACCCTATGCACGAACATATTCTTCATTGCAATGGAGACATGATTCATATAGTGATACCATCTGGTATGTAAAGTGTTATGTTTGTTCAAACTAAAGCAAATGTAAAACAACATGAAGATATTTTGTGTATTGTAAAATTGTTAAACTCGCAGACAGACATACGTAAGGCTTACACACCATCACTCGTAAATGAACACATTGAAAGCTTGTCTATTCGACAAAAACGGCTTTTATTAAAAAACAACTTGAAAAACCTGAAAATCCTCAAAATCTGCCGGCACCTTCTGGTTACAGGACGTACAGAGGCGAATGGATACATGGTGCCGTTTTTTTCCACCTTTGTGTCCACATGTTTGACGCATCAAAGTCTTGAAGTTTCAGACCCGCCCCTAACTGTCGCGCTTTTCTCTGCAAGTCTTTTTTTCTAACAACTCGCCCTTCGCTTCTTCCTTCTTGTAGAAACTCAAAAAGTATCACCTCTAACTCCTCCGACTTCACAGTCCGACAAGGGTGCAGTTTCAACTTTTCTCTGCCATTTTCATGCTGCAGAAGGACATCTCTGTTAGCTCGCCACATCCTAATTTGTTTTCTGTCCACACCAAACTCTTGAATTCTACTGAGTAAGATTTTCGCTTCGGCATTTTCTTGGAAAGAAGCGCCAAAAGCAAGGGGAAGAAACTCTGACACGACATTCTTCGGCATTCCTTTTTTCTCTGCCTGTTCTCGATTTTTTTTTTTTTTTTTAACCATGCAAAAGTGGGGGGTGGGCGTTTACTCGGTACTTCACCTTTTGCACGGTTTTTGCTCCAAGGTGGGGGATTGGCGTTTACAATGTTATGGGCTTATACTCGGTACTTTACGGTATATTAAATTGACATAATAAAATCAGTTTGTTGACCTAAATAAAAGAAAACACTCAAATCAACCCAAGCTTGAGTGTTTTGTGAACACACGCCGCCATGCAAGCTTTACCCTTCTAGTTTCGTTTTTTGTTTGTTTGTTTATTTGTTGCTTAACGTCCAGCCGACTACGCAGAGCCATATCAGGACGAGGAAGGGGGGGATGAAGGGGGCCACTTGTCAAGCGATTCCTGTTTACAAATGCACTAACCCATTACTTGTGTCCCAGCAGGCTTTAGTAAAACTAAATTAATACCTACTGGAAGATTACCAGTTTCCAGTATGTTAAAATAGGCTTAACCTATCTACTGCTGGACTTACATGAGGAGTTTTCAATTTTGGGGCAAAAATGAAAAAAAAAATCGGGGGGGAATAATCTTCACCAAAGGAATCAGCAATAATTTTATGTTGAACTATACACATTGGGTATTCCATAGGTCGCTTCTTGCCACTTTTACAAAACTATATGAAGAAATATAAAAATGTGAAAACATGTACACATGGGAAAATGTCCGTCGTGTCACGGACAAGTTTTTTTTATTTTTTTTATGATAAATTTAATCACTCAGTCCATTTCTTTTCAGTTACACAACACACAGATCAGCCTTCAATGGAATAAATCAAAATATGTGGGTTTTGTTTTAAAGAAAGTGCATTGATTACAGAAAATGATAGAGTAGAAAGAAAAAGTAATAAATCACAGCACACGTCAACACACATAAAACTGAAACAAATGCACACATTTATGTGAAACTTTTTTTTACTAGTAACTCTAAACGATGGCAACAAGCACCCAAAACCCTTGATTATGAAACAACATCTTTGGTTTGCAAATTAAGCCTTAGTGTGCAGTGTGACACGATGGACACGCTCGTGACACGATGGACACGCTCGTGACACGATAGACATTTGCACATACAAAAGGAAGCAAGTTTGAAAATTACATTTTTTTTAAAATTGGGTATTAAACTAAGCAAACAAAAAGCAGAATTGGAATGCCTTTCCACATGGCATTTTTATAAAACTGAACGAGTCAAGAGGAACGACTGAAAAAGTGTAAAGGTAACCGTCTTTGAACTTAATGTCTGTTATGATAGCGAGCTCTAGGTTGAGTGAACACATTAGACTGCAACGGGGTGTGTCTCCGGAAAAGCTTCTCTTGCACATGATTCCATACAAATAGATCTACAGTGTAATGATCAGAGAAGCCATTTTTTTTAACTGGCTCAGAGATGACAGCCAGAATATCTTCATGGGGGTACCGTCATAGTGTGTCCTTCATTCTTGGTGAAAAGAAACAAGTGTCCTTTCCAAGTTGGTGCAAGCAGTCCACCAGGTATTCTCCATTGTCAACGTCTACCACTAGACCGGGATATGCCATCTTGTCGTAAGCGACAAACACCCAACGCCCAAGATAATCTTCCGGTCGAATTCCTTCTACACTCTTCAAAAAAAGTTAAGGATAACTTTTTTACAAGCACGCCACACATAACAGACAAGACCGAATTTTTTTTTTTAAATTATATAATTGAACAACCAAGGCGTAATGACAAAGCAAAGATCGAACGCGGCAGCGACAATTTAGCTAGAGTGTGTCAAACGTGACAACCCTCGAAAATGGAATTCACAACAATGTGAATCAGTGTCAATAACGCGTGTGCCCTCCGTTGTGTGCCAGGCATTCAACACATCGTTGGCGCATGGAGTGGATCAGGCTGCATATGTATGCTCTGGGAACTCCATTCCACTCCTGCTGGAGCCATTGCAGCAGTTGACCCAGATTGGCAGGAGGAGGGTGATGTTGCTGTACCCGACAACAAAGCTCGTCCCACATGTGCTGTATAGCTCTTTCTCACTAGCCAGGCCGGAGGTGTGCACGAGTTTCGTCCCTTTGGTTCGGTAAGTTCCGGTTAAGATAGAGGCGGCAGTCGAGCGCATGAACGTGAAAGAATTGAAAGATTTTCTTCGGAAACATGGCCAACTTGTCAGTGGAAAAAAAGAAGAATTAGTGCGCAGAGCAAGAGGCACGTTTCAGCTGCAAAAAGATGGCAAGGATGCTATCGATAATGCTGTGGAAACAAATGATTCAAGTTAGCATTTGACAGACCACTTCGACTGTCAGTGTCACGAACTTGTAGCCTATGTGTTAAATGTTATCAATAATTATTGAGCACACGCGGAATTTGTGCGTGAATCAGTGAGTCCTTTTGATGCTTGGTAGTCATGCATTTATTGTTGTTAACTGGATGTGCGTGTTGTCTAAGGCTAATGTCAGACGGAGCTCGCAAAACACGAAACAAAAGCCGAACAAAAGCAAAACAACACACAAAAGCACCATGTTTTGCTTTTGTTCGGCTTTTGTTTCGTGTTTTGCGAGCTCCATCTGACATTAGCCTAAGAGCAGTTTCACATTACCAGTTCATGGCTCTTTAATGTTACTTCAGTTGTTTTACTTTACATTGTTTACCAACTTTGTTAAACTGCTATTGTTTGTATATGTTTTAGATAAATAAAACCCAAACTGTATCAACTGCGTCTGTTGAAGTGTGTGTGATTATCTGTAAAACAAGTCATTCATCAAGCTTCAGATTCATCATGTCTTTATTCTTTGAATACATATATAATTAATACACTGATACACTGCATTGTCGTTCCTCGGCAAATATTTCAGCCAACTGTGAATAAAAAAACAAAATGTAATCACACACAGGTAATAAATATTTTTCCATTAAAAACATAAAAAGCATAGATACACACCACACAAACCCTATTTATAATTTCATGTACATAATCCCACGTTACAAAATAGTGCACTCCTTACAACACACGCTCACACCTGGTTGGTTTGCGTTCAACTTCTCAGACATTTTAACTGGATAGAAAAATTTGGAGTACAAACCAGCATCAGTTTTCATGCATACTAGTTTTATAATTTCTGTCTTCCATGCATTGGGAATGTAAGCATCAATGAGTGACATACACAGAGTCAATGACTGAGATTTATAGTGACACTAGAGACTACAGTCATACTGAGACACGGCAGTCCTTCTTACAGCTCATGTGCCTGTTACTGTTTCACACAGACAAGAGCAAAATGCACTAATGATTGAAGGAAGTATGTTGTACAACAACATTCTTTTACACTTTTATGTACATGAACAAATAATACCCATCTGATTAACTAGACGAGAAAGTCACTCTGTCAAGTTGCACAAAATCTTGTCATTTTCTAAAAGAAAGAGTAACACGTAGGCGCTGCTCCCAAGCTCTTTTCAGTTGCTTGTTTGTTGGAAGTTTATGTAGCCTGACAACTCTTCCTTCAATAATTTTTCCACGATAGTTATGGCAAATGACACAGTACTGCTTTCCACCACCACACACTCTGAGCGAGCTTTCTTTCAGTGCAGACGCCATGATGTAGAAGATACCGGAACTAACCCAGCGTTTCTCCTTCGTTGAAGAGCATGGAAAGATAACTCGTACTTGACTAGAAGTGAGAAAGAGCTATGGGGTTCAGGTCCGAGCTGTTGGCTGGCCACATCATCCTGTTGACCCTGGCCTGCTGGATGAAGGTGTTTACAGCTGCAGAGCGATGGGGAGGTGCGTTGTCATCCTGAAGAATCGCACGAGGGCCGATCGCTTGGAGGGCTGGAATGACCAGGGGTTGCAGGATCTCATTCTGGTAGTGGACAACGGTCAAGTTGCCCACTACATGGTACAGAGGTGTCCTTTGACGTGTGCTGATCCCTCCCCAGACCATCACAGAGCCTCCGCCAAAACGCTGTCGTTCCAGAACAGCGCCTTCTGCGAAGCGCTCTCCGCGACGCCTTCACACTCGGATGCGACCATCAGCAGGTTCCAAGCAAAAGCGGGACTCATCTGTAAACAACACCTGAGCCCACTGCTGACGTTGCCACCTCACATGTTGAGTGCACCAGGCTCGGCGAGCTGCTCGATGATTAGCAGTCAGGGTTGTTCCTCGGACTGGACGCCTTGCACGCAAGCCAAAGTTGTGTAAGCGGTTTCGGATCGTCTGACCACTAACAACAGTGTTGCCGTGGTAGCTTGTAGGCGTTGCCTAATGTTGTTTGCCGTAGCCATTCTTTGTTGCATGGCCTGCCTCTGAATGAAGCGATCCTCTCTTTGTGTGGTGACTCTGGGCCGACGAGAACGTTGTCGCTCCTGCACTCTTCCAGCTGCGTGGAATCTCTGTTTTAGTCTAATGATGACAGAGGGAGCCACTGCAAGCCTTGGGGCCACTTGCCTGGCAGCAACACTGTCTTGTAGCCATCCTATTGCCCTTGCTCTTTCCAAATTGCTCAGTTTTCTTCGTGGGGGCATGTTGCTACTGTGCATAATTGTGTCAGCGTGTCAACCTTTAAATACAAGGTGGTGAGCGATGTTAATAGCCAGGACCCTGTTGTAGCACGTGCATCACAACCTTTTGCCCTGGCATGCGTTCCGCAAACTTCATGGGGCTATAAAAAACCACCCTTTTTCTACCAAAATGCAGAAACTTTTGAGAAGTCACACAAAGGGAAATAACTCTGCCTGCCAAACAAAATTCTAGGTCAAGACTCATTGTTCATTTGTTAATTCAAACACATTAATCTTTTGATTATTATGTCGATGTTTAATTTTTTGGCAATTTTTTATAATTAGATCCGTTTTTTCAACCGATCCTTAACTTTTTTTGAAGAGTGTATGTATCACTAGATCTACATGCTTACATTGTCAGGTGTATAGCTAGCCCATTTCATCGCCTATACATAAATAACTGAATTACATCGAACAAGACACACGAATATGTCCGTTGTGTCACAATTGTGTCCATCGTGTCACGACTGAGATCGTGACACGATGGACCGTGACACGATGGACAAATTTCAAAAAAAAAAATTATGAATGCTCCCTGTTCCAAATTTGATTGCAATTTCAAATCTAGATAGTTAAGTGTCCCAAAGTCCCATGTATTGAATGTGATTTGAGCACATTTCAAGTTTTAATCACTATCACACACCCCGTGACACGATGGACATAAAATATTTTTAATACTCACTTTGACAACTTCAGGACACCAATAAAATAAGACGTAAAGGCCACGCGGCGATAGGTTTTTCCTGAAAGGAGGCGACAAAAGGGACGCGATCTTGGTTACATTTAAAATTACGAAAAAAGGGACCCGTCATTGTTTTTCAGTCGCGTTCAGTAAACGTGACACGACGGACATAAAAAGTGAAGACAGCATTTTTTGCTCTTTTATTTTCGTTTCATAAATAAAGTATAAAAGGACATTAAAAAAGCTGCTCACAGATCGGTTAGTGTTCTAAAAAACAATTTTTTGAATATTTTTTCATTCATGTACGATTTTTTTCTGACGATCTACAGACATTTGAAATTTTGCCTTCTAACCAAAAGACACCCATTTTTTGACACCCTCGCTTACTATTTGACTTTAAAAGGTATAAGGTAAACACACAAATAACGCAAAACTCTTTACCAGTTTGCGAAGGACATTTTGAAGAAGACATTAACCCGAATTTCAGTACAATCGGAGCACTGTGTGAAGCTCTGAATTTTTTTGAAGTTGAAAGACACGTTTTTGCCTCAAAATTGAAAAACCGTCACATCAGAACACTAACAGATTAAACTATACATGAATCGCGAGACAAGCGGCAAGAGAAGAGATTTTTGGAAAAAATACAGGTGAATGAGCAAGAAGGCAGAAAAAAGAAAAGAATTCATGAAGAAAAAGAGAGCATGACAGGAAAGAGGAACCAAAAATCTACCTAACAGCAAACTAGAAAGATCCTGCGGTTCCAAAAACAGGAGGGGCTTTTAATTTCATAACCGCAGTGCCCCACTGCGGGATCTAGTTTCGTTGCACGCATACATTCAAGACAACCCATAGGCCTACATAATTCGTACCTCGTCTTCTCTCTAGATATGATGACAGCGAAGGTGAGACATAAATCGCCCAGCAAGGTCAGTGCCTCTAGTCTGGCTGCTACGAAAAGTGGAACGACGAAGAAACCGGTCTGCTCAGAAGGACTGTCTAGCACGAACTCACGCTTACACAACCCTCAAAACCGGCGCTACCTGGCGCAATAATTGCTCAATTGATAGAACCAAACAATATACGTAACAAGTACATAAATTTTATAGTTTAACATAAAACTAGTCTTTAAAAACAAAACATTATAACTAAGTTTATTTCCTCAATAATAACAATTAAAACCAAGATAAAGAATACTAAAGGCGGACTAATTTTCTCAGACGATGTACACAAGTGCAAACAGTCGCAGTCAAGCAAGGGGGAACTACCCGATAATTTCTTGACCAGAAAAGATACGACGGTTCTTTCCCTTTTACCACTGGGTGTTCAGAGCCTAAATTGCGGCAGCAACAAACTGAAACTTTTCAGAAAAGTTTGATTAAATTGTAATACCTTTCTGGCAATATACTTGGTTTTACTATATCTGGCCGCATCACAAAGTTCTACAGCAAAATGTATGTGCTTAGTTTTTTTTATTGTTATATTTAGTCAAGTTTTGACTAAATATTTTAACATCGAGGGGAATCGAAACGAGGGTCGTGGTGTATGTGTGTGCGTGCGTGGGTGCGTGCGTGTAGAGCGATTCAGACCAAACTACTGGAGCGATCTTTATGAAATTTGACATGAGAGTTCCTGGGTATGATATCCCCGAACGTTTTTTTCATTTATTTGATAAATGTCTTTGATGACGTCATATCCGGCTTTTCGTGAAAGTTGAGGCGGCACTGTCACGCCCTCATTTTTCAACCAAATTGGTTCAAATTTTGGTCAAGTAATCTTCGACGACGGACTTCGGTATTGCATTTCAGCTTGGTGGCTTAAAAATTAATTAATGACTTTGGTCATTAAAAATCTGAAAATTGTAAAAAAAAAGAAAAATTTATAAAACGATCCAAATTTACGTTTATCTTATTCTCCATCATTTGCTGATTCCAAAAACATATAAATATGTTATATTCGGATTAAAAACAAGCTCTGAAAATTAAATATATAAAAATTATTATCAAAATTAAATTGTCGAAATCAATTTAAAAACACTTTCATCTTATTCCTTGTCGGTTCCTGATTCCAAAAACATATAGATATGATATGTTTGGATTAAAAACACGCTCAGAAAGTTAAAACAAAGAGAGGTACAGAAAAGCGTGCTATCCTTCTTAGCGCAACTACTACCCCGCTCTTCTTGTCAATTTCACTGCCTTTGCCATGAGCGGTGGACTGACGATGCTACGAGTATACCACGGGGGATAACCGGTCAAAGGCCGAACAGAAGCCGAAGGCCGCTCATGACACGTGTGAAGGCAAGTTTTGTCTGTTTTCTAGGTATTGTTTGATTTATGTCGGGATTTAAGGTAAGCTACTGATTCAGCGATGACTAAATTTGTTTCTCGATGCATAAAAAGTCAGGGAGCGATTGATATTTGCCCGTAAATAGCCTTCAAAGCTGAAAATGTCCGCGATCGAGCACCGGAAATGGCTGTTCGATGGGTTTTGCAAGTAGAAATGTGCTTTATTTCACCAAATCAGCTCGTATTTGGTGTGGGTACGGGATTCTAGAGGACGAAGGAGTCATAAGAGGTGCAAAGAAGTGCTATTTGGGAGTAGAATAAATCTTCCGAGACAGTAGACAAGAGAAGGTCATATTTGAGAGATGCGCGTAGGCCGATTGTCTTTCCGACAAGCGAATGATACAGCAGATTAATCATTCGTTTTGACCAGAAACCTAGTCTCTAGTTTTTATGAATGAGTTTTTTAATTAAAACAATCACGAGAACTCTCTCGCTTAGCCTAATGGCTGTTCGATGGGTTTCGCAAGTAGAAATGTGCTTTATTTCACCAAATCAGCTCGTATTTGACATCGGTTTGGTATATATATATATTTTCTAATCCTACCGCGAACTGGATAGCAGACGCGGCACGACTGTTGCACCACACTTTGAAGGGGATATGTGCACGTTAAAGATCCCACGATTGACAAAAGGGTCTTTCCTGGCAAAAATTGCTTAGGCACAGTTAATAATTGTCTACCTATACCCGTGTGACTTGGAATAATAGGCCGTGAAAGGTAAATATGCGCCGAAATGGCTGCAATTACTGGCCGTATAAAATTTCATCTCACACGGCATCACTGCAGAGCGCCTAGAACTGTACCCGCGGAATATGCGCGATATAAGCCTCATTGATTGATTGATTGAAGTAATCCCACACTTTGAAGTAAATTACTTCAAAGTGTGGGGATGTGCCCCACACTTTGAAGTAAACCCATTTTTTACTTCAAAGTGTGGGGGGATCTTCCCACACTTTGAAGTAACTTACTTCAAAGCGTGGGACTTTTGCATCGCCTGTTTGAGCCTGATGATTTTGTCCAAAAAAATGGCAAAGTCTTTTGGATGAGTGAACAGAAAAAGGGAGCGAGCCAAGAAACGATGTTTGTTATCAGGCTTTAAGCAATGTCCCATTGTTGAGTGTGACGAAAACTCGTGGTGACGATTTTAAAACATGTTGGGTCACGCATGGTCCAACCTTACATGGTCCAACCTTACATGGTCCAACCTTACATGGTCCAATCTTACATGGTCCAATCTGACATGGTCCAACCTTACATGGTCCAATCTTACATGGTCCAATCTTGCATGGTCCAACCTTACATGGTCCAACCTTACATGGTCCAACCTTGCATGGTCCAACCTTGCTTGGTCCAACCTTACATGGTCCAACCTTACATGGTCCAATATCACATGGTCCAACCTTACATGGTCCAACCTTACATGGTCCAATCTTACATGGTCTAACCTTACATGTCCAACCTTACATGGTCCAATCTTACATGGTCCAACCTTACATGGTCCAATCTTACATGGTCCAATATTACATGGTCCAACCTTACATGGTGCAACCTTACATGGTCCAACCTTACATGGTCCAATCTTACATGGTCCAATCTTACATGGTCCAATCTTACATGGTCCAATCTTACATGGTCCAATAATATATATATGGACCATGTAAGATTGGACCATGTAAGGTTGGACCATGTAAGGTTGGACCATGTAAGATTGGACCATGCGTGACCCAACATGTTTTAAAATCGTCACCACGAGTTTTCGTCACACTCAACAATGGGACATTGCTTAAAGCCTGATAACAAACATCACTATGTTTCTTGGCTCGCTCACTTTTTCTGTTCACTCATCCAAAAGACTGCCATTTGTTTTGACAAAATCATCAGGCTCAAACAGGCGATGCAAAAGTCCCACGCTTTGAAGTAAGTTACTTCAAAGTGTGGGAAGATCCCCCCACACTTTGAAGTAAAAACTGAGTTTACTTCAAAGTGTGGGAAGATCCCCCCACACTTTGAAGTAAAAAATGGGTTTACTTCAAAGTGTGGGGCACATCCCCACACTTTGAAGTAATTTACTTCAAAGTGTGGGATTACTTCAAAGTGTGGTGCAACAGTCGTGCCGCGTCTGCTATCCAGTTCGCGGTAGGATTAGAAAATATATATATATATACCAAACCGATGTCAAATACGAGCTGATTTGGTGAAATAAAGCACATTTCTACTTGCGAAACCCATCGAACAGCCATTAGGCTAAGCGAGAGAGTTCTCGTGATTGTTTTAATTAAAAAACTCATTCATAAAAACTAGAGACTAGGTTTCTGGTCAAAACGAATGATTAATCTGCTGTATCATTCGCTTGTCGAAAAGACAATCGGCCTACGCACATCTCTCAAATATGACCTTCTCTTGTCTACTGTCTCGGAAGATTTATTCTACTCCCAAATAGCACTTCTTTGCACCTCTTATGACTCCTTCGTCCTCTAGAATCCCGTACCCACACCAAATACGAACTGATTTGGTGAAATAAAGCACATTTCTACTTGCAAAACCCATCGAACAGCCATTTCCGGTGCTCGATCGCGGACATTTTCAGCTTTGAAGGCTATTTACGGGCAAATATCAATCGCTCCCTGACTTTTTATGCATCGAGAAACAAATTTAGTCATCGCTGAATCAGTAGCTTACCTTAAATCCCGACATAAATCAAACAATACCTAGAAAACAGACAAAACTTGCCTTCACACGTGTCATGAGCGGCCTTCGGCTTCTGTTCGGCCTTTGACCGGTTATCCCCCGTGTATACGGTCTTGCTGAAAAATGGCATTGCGTTCAGTTTCATTCTGTGCGTTCGACAGCTACTTGACTAAATGTTGTATTTTCGCCTTACGCGACTTGTTACTCAATTTGGAATGCAGCACTCGTTTTCTAAAGTGTATACCTTGTGTGTTGACACGAGAAAGTTGACAGAGATTAATTGTCACGTGACCCCTACGAGAAAAATCTGCGGAAAGGTGCGAAAATAATAACGAAAGCGAATTCCCTTTCAGTCTAGCATAGAATGTCGAATAAAATAATGGGTGTAGGAAGCGTGTTTGTGTGTTAATGAAAAGTTGTAACATTTTCGTTTGGTAACTTTTGTATTCCATAATTATTACATGTACCATAATACCCACTTAGTGGCAGTAGCTGTTACTGTTTTTGCTGTTGATTATAATGTATGCTTCTAACAAGAAATGTGTATACATATATGGTATACGTTGTGTCCGTTATTAGGTTTGGCAAATTATGTTTTGCGTGATGTTTTAAATGTATCCATATTTCTATATTCTATATACGCTGCAGTCAATACAGTTAGTTGTAGGTGACATACGTGTGGAAGAATCAGGTTTTGATATCACGATGTTTTTTTGCAGTTCTCTCTTTTTTTCATTTAGTCAAGTTTTGACTAAATGTTGTAACATAGAGGGGGAATCGAGAAAATTATGATTAAAATTAATTTTCCGAAATCGATTTAAAAACAATTTCATCTTATTCCTTGTCGGTCCCTGATTCCAAAAAACATATAGATATGATATGTTTGGATTAAAAACAAACTCAGTAAGCTAAAAAGAATAGACATACAGAAAAGCGTGTTATCCTGCTCAGCGCGACCACTACCGCACTATTCTGCATGGCTTGTCGATTTCACTGCCTTTGCCACGAGCGGTGGACTGACGAAACTACGAGTATGTGGTCTTGGTGAAAAAAGCAGTGCGTTCAGTTTCATTCTGTGAGTTCGACAGCTTGACTAAATGTTGTTATTTCGCCTTACGCGACTTGTTTCAATATGAGCATGTGTTTGGTTCTTATTAATGTTTGCTCGCGTTCCACTTTGTGCATTCAAGCGTTTGACTTTTGTGAAAACACATTTATGCTTTTCAGTACTGCTTTGTTTGCCTGATTAGGCGGCACCACACGCTCAACAAATATCCAGATCCTGTCAAATTAGAAGGAAGTCAATAAAGGAACATATGTGTGAAAAATATGTTTGAATGTGTGGACTGAACACGTGCCTGATTGAGTGAAAGAGAAAATGAGATGGTAACGGGAAAGGTAACACACACACACACACACACACACACACACACACACACACACACACACGCGCGCGCGTACACACAGACACACGCACGCGTACACACACACGCACACGTACGCGCACAAACACAAACAAGAGAGAAAATGATACGGTAAGGGGGTAAAAGTCACACACGTACGCGCGCGCGCACACACACATACACACGCACACGTACGCGCACAGACACAAACAAGAGAGAAAATGATACGGTAAGAGGGGAAAAGTCACACACACGTACGCGCGCGCGCACACACATCCACACACACAACACACGCACACATACACACACACACACACATGTACACACAGACACACACACACACACACACACACACACACACTTACCGAGCGAGATAAAGAGAGGCTTCAACAATAATCTTTCCTAACCGACAGAGGTTCTAACCTGATTCAATGTTGTCTCCAGTAAGTCAGCAGCAAACAGATTTTGGAATGTTATTAATTTGTCACAAAGCACGGTACAACAAATTCATAAGTACTTCAACTAAATATACACATTATTATCAAAATTAAATTGTCGAAATCAAATTAAAAACACTTTCATCTTATTCCTTGTCGGTTCCTGATTCCAAAAACATATAGATATGATATGTTTGGATTAAAAACACGCTCAGAAAGTTAAAACGAAGAGTGGTACAGAAAAGCGTGCTATCCTTCTCAGCGCTACTACTACCCCGCTCTTCTTGTCAATTTCACTGCCTTTGTCATGAGCGGTGAACTAACGATGCTATGAGTATACGGTCTTGCTGAAAAATTGCATTGCGTTCAATTTCATTCTGACAGCTTGACTAAATGTTGTATTTTCGCCTTACGCGACTTGTTTTATAAATGTCTTTGATGACGTCATATCCGACTTTTTGTAAAAGTTGAGGCCGCACTGTCACACCCTCATTTTTTTTTTATCAAATTGATTTTAAAACTTTAGCCAGGCAACCCCCGTACTATGGGATTGCATTTCAGCTTCAAAGCTTAAAAAATGATAAAAAAAAAGTTTGGTCATTAAAAATCTGAAAATGCTAAAAGACTGAATGTCTAGGTTTAGCTTGCAGAAAGCATATTTTTCAACAGGTTTCACATAAGTTTAGATCTTTGAAATGACATTGTGTAAGGAAACTGGAAGAAGACACACTTATCAAAATGTTTGCTCTTCAGTAAGATTTTAAACAGGGATGGTATTGCACCAGAAAAGCCACAGTCGCGTGTTGTTGCACTCATGAACAACATGCATTATGGGTTATACATAAGTCGAATTAGGGGTATTAAAATGCTAATTGCACAAGCTTTCTACCAAAAATCACAAACGTCATGAAAAGCGTACGAAGGGAAACAATTTGATGAAAGTGGTACGAACAGACACATTTTCCCGTCAAAATCAGTACGAACGGACACAAAACTGTTTTTTGCAAATTCAATTCATCTTATGGTTTACATAGGTCTAATATCACACGCATTCGTACTTTGTGCTATTTGAAGACGATTGGAATACACAGAACTTGTAGTGGGGGCCTGTTTCACTCTGATCTAACGAATGTGTATGAACGGAAACGCTTTTCGTACGAAGGGAAACATGCACTTTTGTACGAACGGAAACATGGGGTATGAACGGAATCTGTATGTTTTCAAAAGACAAGTGATTGTACAAAAGCCATGGGTTTCTATAAACTTCTGTTCAAGCGAAATGTCGTAACAGGCAATGGTTTTGGTGATCATGTGCAAATCAGGGGTCAGATTCGATAACAGAGCGAGAAAAACAAGAAAATGTTAAAAAATCAGGCAATTTTGCCACGTTCGGCCCGCGTGTGTTATTATTGGGATTCACTAGCACCTTGGTACTTATCGTACACATAGCCCAACCATTTCGCTACCTTATTCTTTCAATATCACACAAGCGCGCTGCCCACACGACTTACTACAACGTTTTTTCCCGAAGCAAGTGACAAAAATGGGGCTGTATGAACGGACACATCCTGCGGATGAACGGAAACATCCGGTGGATGAACGGAATCAGTTGACACACCGTGTTATAGGATAATGTTCTTTCGTCAAATGGGACTAGCAGACGAACTTTTGCACCCGTGTTCCAACGTTAAAAACTGTATGAAGTTCAGTTTTCTGGGGAAAATAGTGTATGAAACCGCTTTATGTTGTTTGAATTGATGGGATGTGTGCATTTGGTTGCGTGTGATCTGTTTGTTAAATGAAATATTGTTGAAAACTGACCGTCGGATTGCAGTCTGTTGTCGAAGAAACTGAGTGAAAAGAAGGGAGAACTACTCTTGTCGCTAGACAAAGTATGAGTTACTTGCCTTGCGGGAAATTGCTTGTGATGAACGTTTGAGCACGGAAAATCTAGATTCAGAAAACAACCGAACTGTCACGTTTCAATATATCACTTAAGGTGATTATGAAACGGTTAGTTACTACTAACTAACTAACCACACCACGATCCACTCTCGCAGTCATACAATTTAATAGAGACAACAAAAGTATAAGTTTCAGACGCCTGTTTATGTAAAAACTCGCCACCTCCCTCGAGACTTCACTCAAAATATGTTCTTTTACGTTCACAAAACGTAAAAAACCAATGGTCACTGACAAAATGCCAGTTAGAATAGAAAATTATAGTAACACGCTGATCCCGTGTAAAGATAAGAAAAATACGACTGTTCTGCTCCAAAAGTGCTAGTTCATGCAGGTGTCACACACCCCACGTCGTCACTACTCGAGTATAATCACAGATAGCAAAAATAACAACGGTGGTCAACGGGGTGCAAAGACATGGTGCACTTAGCTTTCTTTGGCCACTGGGTGGACGGCCTGTAATTAGTCTTTTTAGCCTCCACAACTGCTCCGTCGAATGAAGTGCTGGTTAGCGTGGTGACGAAGCAGGGAACTGTGGAGGCATCAGGCGCCGCACCCAGTCGCTGGTTAGCTGGTTAGCCGGTTCGCTGGTTAGCCGGTGTGCTGGTTAGCGTGGTCCCCCAGAAGGCAGCCGAACAGAAGTTAGGAAAACGAAGGCTGCAAACAGAAAGCATCGGTGCACTAAACATGTCAGCTACCCCTCACCCTCCACCTTTAAACATGTCATCTTTACATTATCTCATCGAGCACGTGGGCCTGCACAAACGGACTTCCCACAACAACAAAACAGCCATTTTTCGTCCTTCTCTCCCTACCTGCAAAAAACCATATACAGGTTAGTATTTTAGCGTCACAGAGAGCAAATTATGCGCTAACCTGGAAAGAACAACAGAGAGTATTTCATTCCACAAACACAGACTCGTCAACAGCGTTAAATAATGATTTATTACCTCAAACAGCCTATGAATGTAGCACTCTCATGGAAGCAAAACCCGCTTCCTCCCTGGAATGGCCTCTGTTCGTCAACAGTGACAACAACATCCAGAAACCCCTTGTCGAATACTTATGCGAAAACCATCGCACGACGAAGGAAAGATTTGACGACTCGTCCTCAGCAAAACATGTGGCAGTGAGAAGGTGATAACTCGCTGAAGTTCCCCTAGAGTGCCGAATATTCTATTCGGTGAAATCCATCATACTCTAGAAACCGTCGTATTCGATCCTTCTTCTTCTGCCGCTGAGTGTCAAGTGCGCCGTCCTTGTGTCTCTCATAGACCACCTAGCCAATAACACGTGACTGACCTTGTCACATATCAAGTTCAGCTATCCACAATTCTGCCTCGCAAAGCAGAATTACTCCCGAAAAATCCGTGCGGCACAATCTCCGCGTGCTCTGCGCTGTCAGCAAAACTCTGCCGTGTAGCCCCGACTCACGCACAGGCGCTTTCAGTGCAATTTGACCAAGAGAAGGCACCCCACTGAGTGACACTTTCTTGGTGGTCTATGTCACTAGATCGTGACACGAACTCATGGATTTTATATGAAAATTCATGTGTTCAGGCCTGTAGTTGTTAATTTAAATGCGGTATGTTTGTATTGTTTGCTCCAGAGATGTATACTTCGTACGTTAGAGCGTTCGGAACTTTTCAGTCGCAAAAAGTAGTACCGAAACAGAACAACTTCTCAACCCATTGCACTATCGAGGATTCAGGCTGTTGCTGGGTCGTTATTTGTTTGGTTGCTGGGTCATTATCGAAAAATAACTACCCCCACAAGTTTACAGAGGTAAAGAAGCAGAGGGGGGAATAATTTATAATAATATTCACGTCATATTACATATTCATAGCATATAGTATTCATATTGTTTTACTTCGTATATTAGATTTTGTGTTTCGTGTGGCCGTGGTGCTTATGCTTATTTACTGTACATTTACATGTTATGCCTATATCATTTCATTATTATGTTGTTTATATGCGTGCGGATGCGTTAGTGTGAATGTAAAGGGCACGTTGTAAGATTAGGCCCTTGGCTTAAAATGTTTACCCTTTATGTCAATAAAATGGTCTAAGTCTAAGTCTAAGTCCCTCTCTCTCTCTCTCTCTCTCTCTCTCTCTCTCTCTCTCTCTCTCTCTCTCTCTCTCTCTCTCTCTCTCTCTCTCTCTCTCTGCGTGCATGCGTGCGTCTTTTCGTGCCCGTCGCACCTTATTTCGAAATCACGCTAGTTTTTATCTTATCTTGCTAAAGTTATTTAATGCAGCTTTTCAGTGTCATGTATAGACAAAATTTTACGGTCATTAAGAAAGTTATGTCAAATGTATGGAGAAAAATAGTTTAATGCTGAATGTAAGCATACTCCGTCAGTGCAAGATACTCTTCAGGGACCTTTGCAAGCAATGCAAGGTGTTCTATGAGTATAGTATTTTGTTTTAAACTTACGATCTGGGCGTTCTCATGAAGTCTGTTGCATGTACTCCTATTTATGTATTCAAATCCTCTCTCTCTCTCTCTCTCTCTCTCTCTCCGTCTCTCTCTCTGTCTCTCTCTCTCTCTGTCTCGCTCTCTCTCTGTCTGTCTGTCTCTCTCTCTCTCTCTCTCTGTGTCTCTCTCTCTCCCTCTCTCTCTTTGTGTGTGTCTCTCTCTCTGTCTCTCTCTCTGTCTCTCTCTCTGTACGTCTCTCTCTCTCTGTCTCTCTCTCTCTGTCTCTCTCTATGTCTCTTTATCTCTTTGTCTCTCTCTCTGTCTCTCTCTCTCTGTCTCTCTCTGTCTCTCTCTGTCTCTCTCTCTCTGTCTCTCTCTCTCTCTGTCTCTCTCTCTCTGTCTATCTCTCTCTGTCTCTCTCTATGTCTCTATCTCTCTCTATGTCTCTATCTCTCTCTCTCTCGTTATCTGTTTCTATGTGTCAGTGTCTGTCTCTTTTCTCTCCACCTCCCTCCTTTTACTTGCAACAATACTGCAAAGATAATTTTGTCCCAGACTTAGAGCGTAGAGATGGCCAAATCTCAGCAGAAATGACAGAAAGAAAAACTTGATAATGAGTCTGACTACCGACAAACCGAGGTGCCAAACTGCCGTCAGCCGGTTTTGATAACAATCACAATTTGATAAACACCCAGCCAGCATGATTCTGCGTGACGCATGCGTTATTTCTGCGTTTTTCATGCGGGGATGCGTACGGCCTCGTGACACCTTCGCTTCGCGCGCGTTACTTTTCGCCAACTGTTTACGCAGATTGTCGCATTCGAAACGACTTCACCACGCAGTGTATAGCACGCATGGATTTGAAAAAGGTGATTGCAATTATTGTTTTTCGTAATTTTATACCGTGTGTTTATGGTTGTTCTTCATGAAATAATTTATTATATTTTATGCTATTAAAAAATATTTACTTTTACATTTTGGTTATGAATAGTTATTCTTCTTCAAAAACTTCTTTTTTATTTTTAGAAAAAAATTGCATAAAAACTTTCAATCCGTTATTTTTCATTTTGAAATGGTTTTCCCATTTAATTTTTATCTAATCATGTTGTTATTACTAACATTTATTTGTTTATTTGTTATCCTGATTTTTATCTTAAATTAAATATAATGATTATTTTAATTTGTATTATCATTATAATTGCTTTAGCATGTATTATTATTATTGTAATGGGGATTTGGTATTGTTGTAGGAATCAGCTTTCCACAAAATAATGTCGTGGAAAAATCTATGCAAAGCATAATACGATTATTATATGAACAGAAAAGATAACTGAAATCTATATGAACACCCATAACAAACAGATAAAAACATTCAGATTAAACAAAAAAATGTAAACTAAAGTAACTTTGAAACTAATTATCTACTCAAAATAAAGGCTGATGTTAATGGTTACATAAAATTTGTTCTCAGCATTTTTTCTTTTTATTTTATTTTGCTGTGGAAGAAAAATCTTTAGATGAAAGTTCAATTCCAGGGGAGAGTTACCTTGACTGCAAAGAGCAATTTATTGAAGTTATTTCCCTTGTCTGTCAGCCATACTTCAATCTCGAACTTCCTGTTGGCTAGAAGTCTGTCAATCCACATTGTATCGGCGTTATTTTGCTTTTTCTTCTTATTGAATTGTATTTTTGACTTGCCTATTAGATGCAAGGTAATCTTATCCTTCTCTCTGAAATGAAGATTGACTTCTTTCAAGAATAGGTAAGTTGATCAACTGAAGGAAATATTTGGGAATTTGAATTTTGATAGCGCACGGCTTTCCCCTTCGGCAGAGAGAGTTTCTCACACTTTCGATTTTTTTTTCGGCTGGAAGAACACTGTTCTATTCGTTCATGTTTGTTTTGTCTGAAAGATGAATGAATGAACTAACTTTTCCAAAAACATAAAGTTGATTGATGCAGTGGTTTGTTTTTAAGGAGGTGTGGAAGAGTGAAAATGCCATCCGAATCCCGATTCGCGGGTCTCATACGGCACCAGAAAAACTGAATTATTTTCGTTTATCATTTTATGTCTCATTGTCTGTTTCTTGGTGAACTTTGGTTTGTTCCTAATCTAGTCGAGTCATTGCGGCAGCAGCTGTCAGGAGCTTTAGTAGTAATAGGCTCTTCATATATCTGTATTTTTTTTATTTGTATCTTTTTATTTTTCCACAGATGTTCAACGTTCAGTTCCGCATACTGACATAGTGGAATATTCTGTGTCTGAGTCTCGGAAAAGAGAGAAATTACCCTTGTTCCCGAGGCATGCATAGACCAGAGAGGCAGGCAGAGTCTGTGTCAGTGTGTGCAGTGATAAAGTTGAAAAACAGATATTTTTTTGAAAGAGAAATAAAAAATACATCACACTCGCAGAGAAAATAAATGTACTAATTTAGTGAAATTGAGATGCTTATATTTAATAATTAATATTCCAGTTTTGATGTTTGCGTGTTACTGTTAGGTTTGGGAATCAATGTGATCCTATTTAACTTCCAAGTATTTATTTTTCAGAAAGCTATGAGTATGACGGTGCTCACTGCTTGTTTGAACTGAAGGTGAAAGCTGAGATGGACAGTGACTTTAACACCGCCACCGATGCCAGTAACGCAGACTGTCGTTCCGTCCCGGCGGCAAAAATTTTTTTCACACGTCAGTTGCGGGCTTTCAATCCCGAAGGCTGGTTCCGAGTAACTACGAACGTAATCGGAAGTTCCGATGTTTACCAGGTCAAAGAGCCGACTGAGTCGAACCGACTATCCTTGCGTCATCCAGGGAGATACTGTACAGATCTCTGCGTCATCTTTGACTTTGCAAGCAGCTTAGGAGATTTCAAAACAACGTTTTTGCCCCCAAAAAGATTGTGGGCTTTTTTTTTTCCTCCTCAAGTTATTTTGGACGTTGAGCGTGGTTTGTCAGACCTATAGCGTTTCGGTTTTTAGTCAAGTTACAAAATGGCAGTCCAAGGCAAGGAGCGAAGGTGATCAATTCGGAAAGAATCTCCAATGATGTTTGCTAATGCGAGAGAATTGGGACGGGCGAACCATTGCATATTAACCAGAGGTAAGTTTCCATGTTTCGTTTTATACTTAGAGTGGGTCTTTGCGAGTATGTGTTGCAACATGTGTCACTCCGCTCACTGTCACTGACAGTCACTGAGTGTCAGTCTCTGACAACAACATTGGATGCATGTACCTGTACGTGTATGTATGTATCCTTGCCTTACGTCAGGTACGAAGATAGTTGCCCTGTACAGGGATTTCCTCATTAATGTGGAGAAGAAGAAGAGTACCACTGCCATGTTTTTGCAACCTCTTTTTGACCCAATTCGAGATGCATGAGTCATAATATTTTAAAAATCCTTTTTTTTTAAGATTGAATCCAACTTCCAAGACAGTGAATAAAAAATCAAAGCTAGTGCTGGTCAAATGTTTTAATGCTAGAATTAAAAATAGATAACCTTCTCGGAATATAATTGCAAGCAGGTTGGAGGCTAGTTCAAGAATCAAATTGCTGACTTACCCAGGCTGGCTGGTTACAGTGCGTTTCTTTGAAAGGCAATCACTGGTTCTACTGCTCTGCTAGTACTCACCATTTTGAAAGAGATGTTCCCATGATTGATACTTCATCTATTATTTTATTGCAGGTCTCCTCTCAGCTGAAAAAGCCAACCGATTGCTGCATGGCCAGCGACGAATCAGGTAAAAGGTTTTATCATGTACAACTGTCAGTGTCAGTGTTATGACATACAGTGTTTTTTTTCCTTCCCCTCTCTCTCATTCTCAAGTTCTGGTCAGAATAACTCATGTGGAGGTGTGCGTGTGTGACTGTGAGCAAGACTGTGAGAGAGTGGTGGTTTTTTTTTATAATTCAGGTTCAGGGATAATAATAAAATAATGAACACCTACTGACTTAGACTCCAAACCGCAAGCTCTTAGCCTTATTTCACCAGTATGGTGATCACTTCCTCCCGTATTGGAACCATTACTAATATACTAGAAGCGCATGACTTTCAGTGTGTATGTTTGATTAAAAAAAAATGCATTGCAGTAAACACTGTGACACTGTCACTGTCAGGATATAATTATCTCAATGAAACTGTGTATCAAGTTCTGTTATTATTTTCCTTTTTTGAGTATGTATAACATGTATATTATGCATGTGTGTAGAGCACAGAGAGCGTAAAACTTTAAAAGGAAAATAATAATAGAACTTGACACACATGATTCCTATGATAATGTAGGACAGTGGCATTGATATCTTTCTAGAATAATATGTCGTTTTACATTCAGTGAAATTTTGACTGAATTAGTGAACTGAATGTATTCAAATATGGTGACAGACATGTATACAATGTAGACAAGTTAAAGTTGTATGTGTGTACATCACTACATGTTCTGTAGCTTACAAGTTACATTGAAAACAGCCTTGACTATAATGGAAATCCACTTAATCACTGTCTTTGGGGTTCCAACAAAAATCAGATGCAGTAGGGGGGGGGGGGGGGGGGGGGGGGGAGTCGGGGGATTTTATTTGAACTTGTCTACCGGGGAAAAAGAAAGTTTAAGCTCTTGGCATTTATGTGGGTTTAGTGTGTGTATGTGTGTCAGTTACAAACAGTACACAACTTATTCCTTTATACTCATACTTAGACTTGTTCTTGTCGTTGTGTTTAAGATCCGTTCCTTTCTCATTCATTTGTCAGTAGTGACTGAAGATGACGAAGACCTGGCCAGTGAATGTGGATGAAAAGCAGTGCTATCCAAGTCCAGCTATGATCGATGGGGAAACTACAGCAACAGCCGCAGAGGATCACCGGACAAAAAGAACTGTTTCCCAGTATTGTAAATGTCCACTCAGTATTGGTTGTATTGAGCATTACAACTTGTTGCTATTGTACATTTTTGTCAATGTTTTAAAGGCCCGCTACGCCTCACAGGGCCGGACTAGGCTAAGAGGAGGGGTGGGGGGGGGGGGTTGCCAGTGGTGGTCCAGGGGTATGTTCCCCTTGGCGGGGATGGGTAGGTCATATTCTGAGATAGGAAAATGGTCGCTCCTTGCATGAAACGGCATAAAATAAACAATCATAAAAAATGTTTTAAATAAGTGAGGTACATGTTTAGGCTAGGGGGGGAGGGGGTTGCGCAACCCCCATAACACCCCCCCCCCCCCCCCCCTCCCCCTCGGTAGTCCGGCCCTGCCTCATTTAAAAAGTTGTCCTATCGTTTTGAACTGAGCGCTGTCATTGTCCCATAAGAACTCCATTCCTTTGGACGGTGCAATATTCTATATTTTTCTCTCAAGATACACATTTTCAAAAAGAGACCGAGCGCTGAACTGAAGTTGTGCAGTGCGGATCTTGCGTTTTTGGGAATTCCAAACCGTTTGTGATATGAGCTGTTTGGGTACACCTGTCTGCAGCACATTCAAGTTAGGAGTACGGGAGACAACTCCAACTGACCATAAGTCTTGCGTCTGCTTTTGTTTTCAGTTCAAGACATTTTGACGAAGCGCATTGAATTATGCCACCGAAATAAAACTAAGGCCTGTCCACTTACAAAAACTGCTGGGTCAAAGTTCAGTAAATCTTACTTTTTCTTAAAGGTACTGAACTTGTCAAATCCGGCCAGGTGCACAGAGCCCCTGGGGCTTTTAGTCATACCTCAGGCAGCTATCCGTTAGAAGAACTACCAAGTTTCATTGACTTGCACCCAAAGAGTCAAGAACTGCGATTTTTTTACGAATTAATTTCGTACTCAGACCCGGCTGGTCTTGACCTATTTTTGGATCTAAATTTAGATCAGGTAGATCACCACATCATGCACAAAAAGACACGTCACTAGCAAACTATGTCAGACGTCATCATGAGTTTGTGTAAAACAAAATGGATGCCGGAATCACTCAGTTGAATCGAACTCTGACCAAACACCACGTAATAACTAGGTTAATTTATGCACTCGCGTGAACAAGAAACTGTCGAGCTTCACAGATGTCGTCGTTGGGTAGTTTTGGGTTTGTTTTACTACCATAGGAGGATTTTTGAACTGTAAATGCACTCAGCTGCAACAAAAACGCAAAGGCTGTGAGCTGCACTGTGCCTTTAAGGAAATGTTCGGCAGTAAAATTGAATTCGGAAAATACATGGAATAACCTGGTTTTCTGCATAAAAATAAATAAAACAATTGTGAATACTTCTTCTGCGTTCGTGGGCTGAAACTCCCATGTACACTCGTGTTTTTGCACGAGTGGATTTTTACGTGTATGATCCTTTTTACCCCGCCATTTAGGCAGCCATACGCCGCTTTCGGAGAATTGTGAATACTGATCGACGTAGAGTGCCGTTGGAAACAGTCGTTACATTGGATTTCTAGGAAACTGTTTAACAGCGACATCATACATCAGAAATTCCTAATATTTGGCACAAAGATACACATGTATCAATCTACAATCATATAGAACGATTTTTGACAACAGACTACAGTTGAATTTTGATATCTTTTGTCATGAGGATGAACGAATTTCTTACTGCATATTCATGTGCGTTGTAATTGGCGACGAATGCTGGATGATTACTATTTTTGTGCCAGGATTACTATTTTTGGGGCTGAGCATTACTCCAAAACACTTATGGGGGTAAAGAGGTCTGCTCTGGAAAGTGTAGCGTGACGTGTTACTGTTAGTTCTAAATATTCATCGAGGGGAATAAGCGAGCGCCATTTTTTTTCTCCATAATGACATTTGTCTCGGTGGCTTTGGCATTATAAGCAGTGAAAAAACAGGTCCCTGCCAGACTAGCTTGACATGACCTCACTTACATGAAATACACACGTGTGGTTTGAACGATATTGTTATGTAATGAGTGGTCTATCTCATGTATGTAGGATAAATGAGAGTGAGAGAAATGCACAGTTGTCGTGGTGGTGGAAATTAATATTGCTGCAGCTGTCAGTTGCACCTGTGTAAGCTTGTTGTTTACAGGGAGGTATTCAGCTGTTCTTGTTGCAGTCGTGCATGTTGTGCAACAACGGCCTCCAATTCTTCGTTTTACTACACTGGTACCTGCAATAAAAGGACACCCTTGGGAACAGCTCAAAGTGTGCCTAAATTGCAGGTGGCCTGCCGTGACAGGTATAATATGGTGGAGATAATAGACAAAGGTATAACCCTTTTCTTCTTCTTCAGCATTTGGCGGTTGTGTTACTTAATATAATCTTAGGCCTGCTGATCGTATGAACTCGCACGTTCGGCGCAGGTCTTCCACAGTTCCCCAAAGTTTTGTGTCGGGGGTTGTCCTCTCTGGCCAGGTCAGGTCGCGCAGGGGGGCATGTAGAGGGCACTCTTGTAAAACGTGCTGGGGGGTTTGTTCATCCTCGCCAGTCACATAGAGCTGTGGCTGCAACGCCTATTCTTTTGAGGTGCGCCGTAAGACCGCTGTGTCCAGTACGAAGGCAAAGGTATAACCAAATGTGTCCTTTCACATGATGTGTCCTCTCCGCATGAGAGGGGCCTCACATTGCAGGTATCAACATACATCCAGTTCTTTGGCTGCATTAGATTAAATTGTGTAAGATGGGCATTCTAGATGTGATGGTGTGGCATACATGAATATTGAAATATCTGCACTCGCATTTTATTCATGGCATTGGCTTTTTTGCACAGCTTGCAGCTCATGGCTGCTGTACTCAGTTGATCAAGCTTTTGAGTGTGTGTGTGTGCATGTGTGTGTGAGTGGATGTGTGTGTGCGTGGATTGTGTGTGTGTGTTTGTGTGTGTGAGTGGATGTGTGGATGAGTGTGTGTGTGTATTCATGCGTGTTTGTATGTGTGCATGTGAGTGGGTTGTCTGTGTGTGGTTGTGTGGTGCGCGTGCTTGTGTGTGTGTGTGTGTGTGTGTGTGTGTGTGTGTGTGTGTGTGTGTGTGTGTGTGTGTGTAAGTCTGTATTTTTAAAGAAATGTGGGTGTTTCTTTTTGTGAGACAGAGAAATTGGTTGCATTACAGCTGCCAATCACATGCTTTACAATTGTTTTCGGAAAGGATAATTGTGTCAGAAGCTTTGTGACATTCATGCCTGCTGTTCTGTGATACTGAAAGCGCTGTGAAAGTTGTCTGTGACATATACATGTACTAAACAAATTCATGTACTGTAGTATGAATGTATTTAAGAGTAGGTGTGAGTGTTTAAAAATAACACTGAAAGAGTCATTCATTAATAAATTGAAATGACTTTTCTTTGGCATTAAACAAAAAAAATATGTACATCTAGGCAGGTTACTTAAAATGGGTGTGTGTGTTTGTGTGTGTGAGTGAGTGTGTGTGTGTTCCTAACTAGTAAGCCTGCTTATCCGCTGAGTGTGGTTGTGATAAAGCTAATCTTTCATTGAAATATGCTGACTTTGACTCAGAACAGCTCTTGGTAACAGTGAAAGAGAGCTGAAACTGAACTGAAAATTATTTCTTTCCCTCATTTAATGATAATAATAATAATAATAATGGTGATTTCTATAGCGCTTTCGAACACACAAAGCGCTTTACAAAAGCAATAACAACATCATTACCAGAATGACGCCATTGACGGAATAGAACACAATCATAAACACTTTACAACAAAACCAAAAACAAAACATAAATGTTACAAAAATCCAGATGCTCTTACAGGAACGAACTCTCAGTATACACAACAATTATAATGCACACACACACACACACACACCCACCCACACATGCCCACACACAGCACACACACACACACAGTAAACATTGTTCATCCGAAAGTGCACATTCACAGGGTCGCGACAACTACATCATCAACATTAACCTTCTAGAATGCTTCTCTAAAGAGGTGAGTCTTGAGATTTGCTTTGAAAGAAGGCAGAGATGGACTGAGACAAAGAGACAAAGGGAGTTTGTTCCAGATATGATCAGCTGCGACTGAAAGACAGCGGCCACCATGATCGTCCCTCTGATACTTAGGAGCTTTGACAAATTTATTTTGGGAGGCAGAGCGGACAACCCTTTCAGGATTGTTTTTCTCAACGAGATCGGACAGGTACTTAGAGCCGTGCCCGCGGCAATTTGATAGAATATGCAGCAGATCTTGTATTTAATTCTTTATTCGACTGGAAGCCAATGTAGCTGTTTGAGTAGAGGCGTGACGCTTTGTTTCATAGGTGTTCGAAACGCGAGTCTAGCGGCAGCGTTCTGGACTAGTTGCAGGGGCTTGGTGACAGATTTGGGACATTCAGCGAGCAGTGGATTACAGTAGTCTAATCTAGAGAGTATGCCGGAACAGACTAGTCTTTTGGTTGCGTCTTCGGTAAGGTACTCAAGGACTAAAAGAAACTAAAACAAATGTGACAACGTAATCCATCCATCATAGCATACAATCTTCTGAATCTTGAATACACTCAGTGAAACTGAAAGGCGCCCGTTTTTACATTTAGTCAAGTTTTGACTAAATGTTTTAACATAGAGGGGGAATCGAGACGAGGGTCGTGGTGTATGTGTGTCTGTCTGTCTGTGCGTGTGTGTGTGTGTGTGTGTGTGTGTGTGTGTGTAGAGCGATTCAGACTAAACTACTGGACCGATCTTTATGAAATTTGACATGAGAGTTCCTGGGTATGAAATCCCCGAACGTTTTTTTCATTTTTTTGATAAATTTCTTTGATGACGTCATATCCGGCTTTTCGTGAAAGTTGAGGCGGCACTGTCACGCCCTCATTTTTCAACCAAATTGGTTGAAATTTTGGTCAAGTAATCTTCGACGAAGCCCGGACTTCGGTATTGCATTTCAGCTTGGTGGCTTAAAAATTAATTAATGACTTTGGTCATTAAAAATCTGAAAATTGTAAAAAAAAATAAAAATTTATAAAACGATCCAAATTTACGTTTATCTTATTTTCCATCATTTGCTGATTCCAAAAACATATAAATATGTTATATTCGGATTAAAAACAAGCTCTGAAAATTAAATATATAAAAATTATTATCAAAATTAAATTGTCCAAATCAATTTAAAAACACTTTCATCTTATTCCTTGTCGGTTCCTGATTCCAAAAACATATAGATATGATATGTTTGGATTAAAAACACGCTCAGAAAGTTAAAACAAAGAGAGGTACAGAAAAGCGTGCTATCCTTCTTAGCGCAACTACTACCCCGCTCTTCTTGTCAATTTCACTGCCTTTGCCATGAGCGGTGGACTGACGATGCTACGAGTATACGGTCTTGCTGAAAAATGGCTTTGCGTTCAGTTTCATTCTGTGAGTTCGACAGCTACTTGACTAAATATTGTATTTTCGCCTTACGCGACTTGTTACATTTAGTCAAGTTTTGACTAAATGTTTTAACATAGAGGGGGAATCGAGACGAGGGTCGTGGTGTATGTGTGTGTGTGTAGAGCGATTCAGAGTAAACTACTGGACCGATCTTTATGAAATTTGACATGAGAGTTCCTGTGTATGATATCCCCAGGCGTTTTCTTCATTTTTTTCGATAAATGTTTTTGATGACGTCATATCCGGCTTTTTGTAAAAGTTCAGGCGGCACCGGCTGTCACACCTTCATTTTTTAATAAAATTGATTAAAATTTTAGCCAAGCAATCTTCGACAAAGGCCGCACTTTTGGTATTGCATTTCAGTTTGGAGGCTTAAAAATTAATTGATGACTTTGGTCATTAAAAATCTGAAAATTGTAATTAAAATTATTTTTTTATAAAACGATCCAAAAACAATTTCATTTTATTTGTCATCATTTTTTATTCCAAAAACATATAAATATGTAATATTCGGATTAAATACAAGCTTTAAATTTCCAAAATCGATTTAAAAATATTTTCATCTTATTCCTTGTCGGTTCCTGATTCCAAAAACATATAGATATGATATGTTTGGATTATAAACACGCTCAGAACGAACGGTCATACACGGTGTCAATTGGAAACAAGTCGCGTAAGGCGAAAATACAACATTTAGTCAAGTAGCTGTCGAACTCACAGAATGAAACTGAACGCAATGCCATTTTTCAGCAAGACCGTATACTCGTAGCATCGTCAGTCCACCGCTCATGGCAAATGCAGTGAAATTGACAAGAAGAGCGGGGTAGTAGTTGCGCTAAGAAGGATAGCACGCTTTTCTGTACCTCTCTTTGTTTTAACTTTCTGAGCGTGTTTTTAATCCAAACATATCATATCTATATGTTTTTGGAATCAGGATCCGACAAGGAATAAGATGAAAGTGTTTTTAAATTGATTTCGACAATTTAATTTTGATAATAATTTTTATATATTTAATTTTCAGAGCTTGTTTTTAATCCGAATATAACATATTTATATGTTTTTGGAATCAGCAAATGATGGAGAATAAGATAAACGTAAATTTGGATCGTTTTATAAATTTTCATTGTTTTTTACAATTTTCCGATTTTTAATGACCAAAGTCATCAATTAATTTTTAAGCCACCAAGCTGAAATGCAATACCGAAGTCCGGGCTTCGTCGAAGATTACTTGACCAAAATTTCAACCAATTTGGTTGAAAAATGAGGGCGTGACAGTGCCGCCTCAACTTTCACGAAAAGCCGGATATGACGTCATCAAAGACATTTATCAAAAAAATGAAAAAAACGTTCGGGGATTTCATACCCAGGAACTCTCATGTCAAATTTCATAAAGATCGGTCCAGTAGTTTAGTCTGAATCGCTCTACACACACACACAGACACACGCACATACACCACGACCCTCGTCTCGATTCCCCCCTCGATGTTAAAACATTTAGTCATAACTTGACTAAATGTAACAAGTCGCGTAAGGCGAAAATACAATATTTAGTCAAGTAGCTGTCGAACTCACAGAATGAAACTGAACGCAATGCCATTTTTCAGCAAGACCGTATACTCGTAGCATCGTCAGTCCACCGCTCATGGCAAATGCAGTGAAATTGACAAGAAGAGCGGGGTAGTAGTTGCGCTAAGAAGGATAGCACGCTTTTCTGTACCTCTCTTTGTTTTAACTTTCTGAGCGTGTTTTTAATCCAAACATATCATATCTATATGTTTTTGGAATCAGGAACCGACAAGGAATAAGATGAAAGTGTTTTTAAATTGATTTCGACAATTTAATTTTGATAATAATTTTTATATATTTAATTTTCAGAGCTTGTTTTTAATCCGAATATAACATATTTATATGTTTTTGGAATCAGCAAATGATGGAGAATAAGATAAACGTAAATTTAGATCGTTTTATAAATTTTTATTTTTTTTTACAATTTTCCGATTTTTAATGACCAAAGTCATTAATTAATTTTTAAGCCACCAAGCTGAAATGCAATACCGAAGTCCGGGCTTCGTCGAAGATTACTTGACCAAAATTTCAACCAATTTGGTTGAAAAATGAGGGCGTGACAGTGCCGCCTCAACTTTCACGAAAAGCCGGATATGACGTCATCAAAGACATTTATCAAAAAAATGAAAAAAACGTTCGGGGATTTCATACCCAGGAACTCTCATGTCAAATTTCATAAAGATCGGTCCAGTAGTTTAGTCTGAATCGCTCTACACACACACAGACACACACACAGACACACACACAGACACACACACGCACATACACCACGACCCTCGTTTCGATTCCCCCTCGATGTTAAAATATTTAGTCAAAACTTGACTAAATATAAACAAGTCGCGTAAGGCGAAAATACAATATTTAGTCAAGTAGCTGTCGAACTCACAGAATGAAACTGAACGCAATGCCATTTTACTCGTAGCATCGTCAGTCCACCGCTCATGGCAAAGGCAGTGAAATTGACAAGAAGAGCGGGGTAGTAGTTGCGCTAAGAAGGATAGCACGCTTTTCTGTACCTCTCTTTGTTTTAACTTTCTGAGCGTGTTTTTAATCCAAACATATCATATCTATATGTTTTTGGAATCAGGAACCGACAAGGAATAAGATGAAAGTGTTTTTAAATTGATTTGGACAACTTAATTTTGATAATAATTTTTATATATTTAATTTTCAGAGCTTGTTTTTAATCCAAATATAACATATTTATATGTTTTTGGAATCAGCAAATGATGGAGAATAAGATAAACGTAAATTTGGATCGTTTTATAAATTTTTATTTTTTTTTACAATTTTCAGATTTTTAATGACCAAAGTCATTAATTAATTTTTAAGCCACCAAGCTGAAATGCAATACCGAAGTCCGGGCTTCGTCGAAGATTACTTGACCAAAATTTCAACCAATTTGGTTGAAAAATGGGGGCGTGACAGTGCCGCCTCAACTTTCACGAAAAGCCGGATATGACGTCATCAAAGACATTTATCAAAAAAATGAAAAAAATGTTCGGGGATTTCATACCCAGGAACTCTCATGTCAAATTTCATAAAGATCGGTCCAGTAGTTTAGTCTGAATCGCTCTACACACACACACACACACACAGACACACGCACATACACCACGACCCTCGTCTCGATTCCCCCCTCGATGTTAAAACATTTAGTCATAACTTGACTAAATGTAACAAGTCGCGTAAGGCGAAAATACAATATTTAGTCAAGTAGCTGTCGAACTCACAGAATGAAACTGAACGCAATGCCATTTTTCAGCAAGACCGTATACTCGTAGCATCGTCAGTCCACCGCTCATGACAAATGCAGTGAAATTGACAAGAAGAGCGGGGTAGTAGTTGCGCTAAGAAGGATAGCACGCTTTTCTGTACCTCTCTTTGTTTTAACTTCCTGAGCGTGTTTTTAATCCAAACATATCATATCTATATGTTTTTGGAATCAGGAACCGACAAGGAATAAGATGAAAGTGTTTTTAAATTGATTTGGAAAACTTAATTTTGATAATAATTTTTATATATTTAATTTTCAGAGCTTGTTTTTAATCCGAATATAACATATTTATATGTTTTTGGAATCAGCAAATGATGGAGAATAAGATAAACGTAAATTTGGATCGTTTTATAAATTTTTATTTTTTTTTACAATTTTCAGATTTTTAATGACCAAAGTCATTAATTAATTTTTAAGCCACCACGCTGAAATGCAATACCGAAGTCCGGGCTTCGTCGAAGATTACTTGACCAAAATTTCAACCAATTTGGTTGAAAAATGAGGGCGTGACAGTGCCGCCTCAACTTTCACGAAAAGCCGGATATGACGTCATCAAAGACATTTATCAAAAAAATGAAAAAAACGTTCGGGGATTTCATACCCAGGAACTCTCATGTCAAATTTCATAAAGATCGGTCCAGTAGTTTAGTCTGAATCGCTCTACACACACACACACACGCACACACACACACGCACACACACACATACACCACGACCCTCGTTTCGATTCCCCCTCGATGTTAAAATATTTAGTCAAAACTTGACTAAATATAAAAACGGAACAAAACAGAAGTAAGTTATCTCGTGAGAACGGTAGTGCACAAGGTTTGGAAAAAAACACGACAGTAGCTCTATCTCTTTCAACTCGTATGGGGCCGGGCCCTTCAACATGTGACAGACTGACAAATCCACCGAACCCATTTTGTTCTTCGAGAGAAGTTTTAGCAATCTCAAACCGTAACAGCACAGCATATCGTCCATACCGGCAACCAATTATTACCAAGTCCCAAATAGCATTGTATCTCGTTCACAATCTTACAACCACCACAACGAAGACCAAACATCAAAAATACAATTTACATTGTATTTGTAACACCCTCTTCATGACGCTTTCATCAAAAACTGCGATCACATAAAGAACATGCGCATTGCTCTTAAAGTTGCATAACCTACAACCCATGACCGCCAAACCGTCTCCTCTCTGTAACAGCAAAACTAGTGTGAAACATAAGTAATCAATTTATCCACTTGACTATATTCACAACAGGGACCTATCACCAGAGACTAGTCTCTGCTATCACTCTCCTTTGCATGTTTTTATGCCTACAGATTTTAAAATACTCTGCAACACATGTAACCCAAATTCAACATGTGCCCGTACAATACCGGCTTCTTTTATGAAAACATTGCTTCGGCCATGTTGATTTTAATCAACCAATTTTCTTGTACATTCTGCGATCGACACAAGAAAGTGAAACTAGAAATTCCTGAACAAAGTCATTCTCATAGTCATCATAGGGAACCGCAGAACTGTATTTCTGGGAAAAATTCAAGAACAGTGTCCCAAACCGAAAGAAGCTGTTGCAAGGTGCATGACTTATTATTACCAAACTTTGCAGACGGAGCCACCCGTGCGTTCAAACTGAGGGAAAATCGAGGTAAAAAGCATTAAATTACTGTTGACGTTGATAACCGATTTATTCCGTAAACATGGTTTTTACTCAGGTGCAAGTAAAGTCCCGCGTGACTTCGGTTACACGAGACTTGCCACAGAGTAAAATCACGCACCGCCGATTGGTCTCGGTAACTCAGTCACTATGTCTCCACACCTCCAGATACTGGGTTGGCCGAATCTACGAACTTATCAAACCACGTGGTGATGAAGCTCTGTGAGTCCAACGAGTTGCTAAAATGGCGGACGATGACGCATGGGGTAAGACATGTGGATATTTTTTCGATCGCGTGTTCTTTCCTGTCGTTCCACAAGGTTTTAATCTTGAATTTCTGTTTCAGACGCTGATAATTTTGAGCCCGAACTTCCATCAAAAATCGGCAGCGATGACAAATGGGACGGAGAAGATGAAGACGATCGAGTGAAGGTGAGGCGGCAACTTCTCTGTCCATATGCCCAATACTACTACTAGGCAATACAACTTACAAGGCTGAACTCCGGCCTCAAAGTATATTTTATTTTATTATTTGGACCTGTTCCCGAAAGTTTTATTATTCACAACAGTTTTCAAGCTTAGATGAAGAGATTATCAGGGGATAACCGGTCATGGTTTATCTCTTGTAACACTCAAATCGCGCCCATTCACATGATTCATTAGTCATTCATCGAATCATTGGGAGTTGGTCTGCAGCTGAATTAACAATCGCACTCAACAAATTGATACTAATACTAGACAGAAGACTACGTTTCATTCTGACTGGATCATGTGATAAGAATTTCTTTTTACTGGATTATGCCTCACCGCAGCTCTCTAAAAGTTCTAACTCTAACTTGTCTAAGTAACTGAGTCTAAGTCTAATGTTCAACTTCAGTTGAAACTGATCACAAAATGTGATTGGAATAACCTCAACAAAACTGTGATGTCTCGGTCATATCATATCTGTTTTATTTAAAATTATTGTTTTGTGTGTTTTGTTATTTACTAATTTAGTTAAAACTTCTCACTGCAGCTTCAGATACAGCATGAGTCTATGGCTACGAGAATGTATTATTATTACCGGTAAATTGTTAAGAAAGAAAGAAGGCTGTGGCTGGAGAACCGGCGGGTCGGTTACAGAGCGGCTGAGAGCCCCCAGGCTCGGGACCAACACTCTCCACTAGCTACCTTTATTTGTCGAGGTCTGATGGGTCGTTCATTGACTCGAGATTTTCTTCCAAAGTTCAATTCAATTCATAGAACTGTGGTCTTAGCTTTTTTGGAGAAAGCTTAATGCGGAATAATGGAGATCAGTTCGAGACTCGGAGTCAAATTACTCGGTCAAAAAGACTTGTTCTTATTTTGGCAAGTTCAGCGCGATCCGTGACTGAGCAACTTAACGTAGCGAGAGATGCAGTTCGCAGGTGTCAGAGATTCTGTTGAAGCAGAGACATTGGTCGAAGTAACTCAATGCGAAGCAGACATATTTTGTCATAACCAAAACAAATTTTTTTTCTTTTTTTTCCATGTTAATAGTTTATGTACTGCATTTTGTTAACTAGTGCTGCTTATAGCCTTGGGACTAGTGATTCCCATTGCTTGGTTCGTGGACGAATTCAGTGATCAGTGCCGAATCAGCGACTCGTGAGCTTTGTTGTTGCAAGCTCAGTTCGATCACCGAAATGCTTTGGATTAAACTGAGTATTAGATTTGTTGCTCTCAGTCTCAGTGTCTCACAACTTTTCTCCTTTTTGTCTTTCTATTTTTTAATAGCTCTTGCACATTTTAACTTAGATGAGTGATGTATTTGTGTGCAGGACAACTGGGAAGAAGGTGATGATGAGGACAAAAAGGGAGACCCAGGTAAATATGGGTTTTGGTTTGCAATTTGTTACCCTAGAGATACATAGGAGCAGTGGTGGGTCCGTGCTGTCAGTATTCGGATACACTAAAAGAATCAAGCACTGCACAGGGTTAATAAACGTTTTATTTTAGCACAGTCTTTGTTGTAAGGATTTTATGGCTAGTATTTTCATTTGCGCATGTGTGTGCCCTTTGACACATAGAAATCTCGACCACTGATTGAAAAAAGTTAACATAGGAGATTTTTTGTTCTGGAGATGTCCTTGCTATTTTTAGCACATTATAACACAGGCAAAACTTGGCCCGCCCATTGAAAACTTTGTCGTGAAAAAGGCTAGTTTAACGAACGCAACTACGTCTTCACTCTGTGGCAGATAGGTTTGTGTGTTTTAATATAAATTACTTTCATTTTGGTTGTGTCCTTAATTGATCTGAGCACAGGTATATTATCTACAAGTTGGTATCCCCCTTCATTGGCTCTGTCCACGCCCGTTTTTAACCGCTTTGCTTCCCTTTATATAATAAACTGGCCGTAGAGCGTCGTCGTCCCAAACTAAATCTTTAAAGTCTCAAAATCTGTGAGGAATTCTGGGTAGGGAAATCCTTTCATGCAATGACGTCAGCGCCTTTCGGCAATTGGTCAATGCATTTCGGAGCCAGACATCAATCAATCAATCAATAGGAAGCTTATATAGCGCGTATTCCGTGGGTACAGTTCTAAGCGCTTGTCGAAGCACTACAACATGTCGGTCACACTTGAAACTCCAAACTTATACGAAATGAACGGGAGCGTAGGGTCAGTTATCAACTTAACGTACCTTGTACAGTGAGATCCGACATAATTAATACACTAATACGAACGGATAACTCGGAAACCTATGAGTCAACACATGCTCTTGAACTCATGTCATGTGTAATGCATATGTGCACATCCTAGATACTGGGTCACAACTATGGGACATGGACACCAGAAAAAAAAGCATGACTAAATGGAGTAAAAAACACCTTTTCACGTACAACAGACTGTCCTTCAAATTAATTCATCAATGAGAAGGCCTTATGTTTAAGCATTATTCTAGAAACGGCATGTATATGCGTGTAGTACGTTTTATGTCGTGGGTTACATGGTTTCCACTTTGGGCTTTTATCTCCAACAAAAGGAATTTTATTTCACTGATTGCTTATGGCATGTAGACAATATTAATATATAACTGCTTTGTGCAGAAAAGTTTAAAATTATTGGTGGCCAGATATGAGACTAAAGTGGAAACCGTAACCCACGCAATTTCCAGGGACAAAAGTTTCATTTGTCAGTCATAGCAAGCCATTTGCATTCATGTTACCCCTTTCTGTTTTGAGATGAGATAGATACTTTTTGGCAAGTAAAACATTTTGGTAGTGTGCTCACTGATAGTAAGTATGCAGAGAGAATATTGGCGTGAGTTACATGGAAACCATAACACATAATGTTAAGAAATCAAGCTACACAAAAGATCAGTTAATCAAGAATCCCTAAAATTAAATACAGTGAGTAACAATAAGTAAGGCAATGTTGCTTTAGGCGCATATTTTGTGTGTTTTTGTGCTTGTCTCATACTAAAACATCGAGCGAAGCTTGTGTGCGTTTCACAGGAAACGATCTGACCTTGCTTTCGCTGTAAACTTCCGGTTCTTCGTAGCGCACAACAGGAATAACATCATTTAGTAAAACCCAATAAAAGTGAAACAAAGCACTCAGTTCTTTCAAAAAGCATATAAAAGAGAATGCAAAATAGTTTTTAACATGCTCTTAAAACAGTTGTTAAATAAGTGCATTGTCCGATCGTCGATCGTATGTTACAGAAGAAACGAACATTTCAACATGGCGCCACTTGTGAGCATGCTTGTGGCTTGAAATATGCATTGTATCTTGCTTTATTCTTATAAATATTGGAAACAGTAACAATGACTACGTATCAAAATCATTAGGGAAGACTTCAGTTACCATCAAACAGTTGGGAAGGCCTACTGTGATTCGAAATCGGCGTTCGAACAGTGAGGATACGATGACATCGAGCGTGCGTTTCATTCCAAAAACCGGAAACCGACGCGTGTTTGTAGCAAAATTCTCAGTTAGTATTCACGTGACCCGTGTCAAAACGTCATCAGTGGAAATTTCCACTGGGCTGTTTTGGTCCAACGCACGACTTTCACGGGACAACCGAGACTACATGTTAACGCTGGCTGCGTTGTCGTGCGTTACTGAAAAAAACGAAAGAGGAGTAGGTTACCAACATCTGTGATTAAAAGCTCAGATGAAAGGGTTTCATAACGCCGTGTTGTGTTATGAAAAGAAAATGTCTTTGAAATGATTAAATCCTAAAAGTGAACTATTTGAAGGGTTCCCGTGTAGGGGGGATCATACTTCGTACTGACGTCGAAACTGGAAACCAATGTAACGCACGATAACGCGTTTTCTTCACCGATCAAACTCCCAGAAGAAGAAAAATGGATGTAATTCTTGAGTGTGTATGTCGAGAATAATCCTTCAGCTGACCCATAAACATCACAATAAAATTCACAGAGCTTTGTTCTCCATTATGTACAGCTGCAACACAGACTGGTGTATTTTTGTCCCAGTTTTAGGTGCTGTTTTGGGGGCATTTTGGCTAAAAATTAAATCGTTTAAAACCCACAGCAATGTTTGGAAACCCAAACTTGGTTGTTACAGTAAGTCAAATCCATCCCCTTTGACATCAAAGCATCCCCTTTGTCATCCATTGCTCAGAGATATTGTGACAGTCATTCAAAGTTGACAACCCATAGTATTTCCCAGTATCTAGGACGTGCACATATGATATTTGAAGTTCAACTGTCTATTTTCACCCCGGAGAACTGTGTGCCGGGTTGGCTCATAAGTAGAGCACTCGCCTACTGACCCGGCGGTCACTGGTTCGAATCGTGCTTCTGCAAAGCTATGTTTAGACGGGAAAACCCGTTAATTTGACCTGTTAATTTGCTTAAAGGTCAACAGCCCTGTGCGGCGATTGGTTCTTTCATTGACACGACCACCACGGTCCTGCTATAACTATTTATTGTCTTTTTGTTGTTGAGGGCTTTCCTCAGCAACTTCAGATTGCTCTCTCTGGGGATTCATACACAGGGTTCGTACAGGTCATGGAAAACCTGGAAAGTCATGGAATTTGATTTTTAATTTTCCAGGCCTGGAAAGTCGTGGAATTTCAATTCAAGTCATGGAATTAAACAAAAATAAGAAAGAAAAAAAAATTAACCTTTAGCACGCCAGCGGCTATTTTCATCGCCCAGCCATTTCCCCCCTCCCCCCTTTGCCAGCCAGCAGCAATTTGCGTCGCCAGCACAAGGCTTGTTCGTATGACCAACTTCTCGTTCGTATTTGCATACGAGAATAACGGTATTTTTAACGGCACTTGAGCCAAAGCGAGGCTCACTTCCTTCCGTTATCTCGTCGTGTCGTCTGCGCTGCATTTGAGTCGGTTTCATCGAAGTTTTTTGTTATTGCATCGATAAAGTACTTTAGCGCTTCGACAAGCAAGATGGAGGATGATGAGTTTGAAACTTTCTTTCGAGTTGTTTCTTGACAACAAAAAGTATGCGGAATTGGAACGAATTACCAAGGAAGATCTTCGCAATGAACTGTGTATCGCGGTGAAAAAAATGACAGTTCGTCAAGTCACAGTGACGGTTACGAAACGGAATTTACGAAAGTGCAGATGGATACAAACAGTGGTTGGTCCAGTCACAGGCGGAAGGTATCGTTCACTGGACCACTACTTTCATAGAAAGTCTTTCTATGAAAGTAGTGGTCCAGTGAACGATACCTTCCGCCTGTGGTCCAGTTTAGTGAAATGACAGGACCAGCAAACATTACCGATAATCTGACTGCGTAGCAAATGCTTGACTTGCTTGTCGAAGAGACACTGCGTAGAAACTGACTCAAATTCAGTGCAAAGCAAGCCAGTGTCAAAACTGGCAGTGACAAGACGTAAAAAGTTTGCGTGTTCGGAAATGGCGACCTGTGGATCTAGTCATGGAAAATGTTATTGAGGCTCATGGAAAGTCATGGAATTTTGTTTCTAAAAACCAGTGGGGACCCTGCATACAGCATTTCAGTTGTGTTACCCAGGTGTTTTCTGCATGTGTGAGTTTCTATTTTCCAGCTTTGTGAGATCCACTGTGAGCTTGGGATCTTTATCGTGCGCCTCTGTGCACAGGAAGTTCAGACACCAAGAAGATCCTGACAAAGTTGATTAGGAAATAAATCTCGTGCGGATCCAAGGGTCGCATCCATTCTGATAAAGATGGACTGATTTTTTCGTCGGATGTGGTACCAATACATTTTGCTTCTATGCACTACCTGGAGAAGCACTGAAGGTATCGCATTCTGGGATAAAGTAAATTTAAGGAGTAGGTAATGAAAAGGTCACTTAAAGGCACAGTAAGCCTCCCGTAAACCATCACAGATACTGTCAGGCTTTTACACATAGTAAAAACACCCTTCCATTTGAACGCTCACCAAACAGGAACATCCTAGGTGCCCTACGTAAAGAGCAAGCTATTTTTAAAGAATTAATTTTGCGAATTGTCTCGGACACTTTTTGGACCGTGGTGCGTTTTGGCGCTAGACCTAACGAAAAGAACAGTCATCGCCGAGACTACCTTCAGATAATCTCGGCTAACACGAAGACCGAGGCGGGTCACGCTCGTCTCCGCGAAGCAAGCGACCGTAACCTAACGTTTAAAATCTAAATAATAAATTGACAGCTTGTTACACAAACATTCTTAAATCATAAAAGAATTCTTTTTTCATCAAGACAAGATCAGTACAATTCGAAGTTTTGAAAGTTTGAAAAAAGAAAAGCCCGGAAGCAGGGTCACGCAAAGTAGTGGTTCTGGTAGCAGACGACGGTTTATGCATATCGCCAGTTCCTCTCAACAGTCAAAAGCCATCGCTAGAGTTCTTGTAAACCACAGCCGTTTATTTCGTGCATAGTGAGAGGTAAATAATAACGTGCTATTGCAGATAAGCTCACATTGAGTCGCATTCAAATTACTGACGACTACATTGTGAAAAAAGGGAAACTTGATCACACGGGTTCACGATGGCTCAGGGGTAAGATAAACCATGCAAAAATAAATTCTTTGAAAATTGTTCGCTCTTTACGGAGAGCACCTAGGATGTTCTCAAGCGGTGAGTGTTTAAATTCTTTCTTTATTTGGTGTTTAACGTTGTTTTCAACCACGAAGGTTATATCGCGACGAGAGTGTTTAAATGAAAGAGTGTTTGTACTGTGTGTAAAAGCCTGGCAGTATCTGTGATGGTTTACTGGATGCTTACTGTGCCTTTAAGTGAATATGGTAAAGTTTTAGTACTCCAAATAACAGGGAACGGCTAGAGAGTTGTGTCAGGCCTTGGAACATTGGAAGACCGACTGATACATGCGCTATATGCATTCAAGACCCTCATGTTGTTTGCATCACTGTCAGACGCCTCACTTTTCCCCAGCACTTGAAAATCCTGTCAGGTATTTCTGAAGAATATATTGGGACTACAGATGTGAAGATCCATTGTCATTGTCTGTTACTGTTAGTAACGTTAAATATCATATGTGCAGAATCATCGGCATACCAGAGGCCCAAAAAGAAGCCCTTGGCAGAAAGACTAGCCGAAAAGGAAGCAGCAAAAAAGAAGGAAAAACAAGAGGAGAAAGAGAAAAAGGTAAAGGAAACTGAGGTTATACAGACCTGGTTAGCAGTACCATTTGGGTTATACAGACCTGTTTACCAGTACCATTTGGGTTATACAGACCTGTTTACCAGTACCATTTGGGTTATACAGACCTGTTTACCAGTACCATTTGGGTTATACAGACCTGTTTACCAGTACCATTTGGGTTATACAGACCTGTTTACCAGTACCATTTGGGCCTATTTTGTACGCCAAATTATTATCAGTACGCAAATACGCGACACACGCACAAAATACGCATAAGAAAAAGTCTAGAATACGTTTTCCGGTGTTGGTGTGCTGATTACGGAATGGTACAACTGATACCGGTTTCGGTCGAAGGGAGATAACCATGACAGCGAGTCTTCAGCTGTGGAAACCTTGTTCAGTTGTTGGCACATGCGATCGTCTGGACAATCGTGGGAAAATGAAGCGGTAAAATATGCCAGTTTCGGATGACTGTACCAAGTCTAAACAGCAGAAGCACCAGATTTTCTTGGAGAAATATAAGAAAGAGCCAGGAATTGGGGGAAAAAGTCATGCACACTGCAAGTATTGTAAATCAAATTTCTCTGTTGCCCATGCTGGGAAATATGACATCAAACGACACTGCAGTTCCAAAACTCACATGGACAAGGTTGCTGCAAAGAAATCCGCTGAAAGCTGCCAAGGAATTATGAAGTTCATTTCGCAAAGCAAATCCTGCCAGAAGTAAAGGCTGTAGTCCGTGCTGAAGCAATGTTTTCTGAGATGATTGTAAAAATGAACTTGCCACTGTTAACCGCAGAGTGTTATTTCACGAACTTCATCTTTTCATTATCAATCTGCTTGGAAGACACTGGTTATAATGTTATAAACTGACAGGTAAATAAAATTGTTTTATCCCTGTTGTATCGGAAGGAGTTAAATTCTGAAGATGTTCACAAGACATGCTATTCTTACGTTTAACACGCGTACGTTTTCCCTAGCCCATATGGCTTTGCTTGCAAAGTACACCAACTTTTTGAAAAATACACTCAACTTTTTGAAAAAGTACTCTTGCCTCAGGTTTAGGGTAAACAGGTCTGGTTATATTTGTGTATCAATGTGTGAAATTGGAAATGTAAAGTCAGCAAGGAAGTAACTGTCAGTCAAGTGAGACCAGAACTACTTGAATTGTCTTCTAGAAAAACAATGTTGACTGCGCAAGATTGAGTAATACATAAAGCTTTTGGTCCTTTTATTGAATTCTTTTTTTCATTCATTTATTGTTATTTTAAACAGACCTGTTCATGCTGACTATATATTGTAATGTATAAACTTTGGGTAAAAAGTACTCCATTTGTGTCCCAACTACTACTTTCAAATGAGGTTGCTTTTGCTAATGTTGGTGTTTGCTAGCCACTTGATTACATATTTGGTCATCAGGTTACTCTTATTTGACTTGACCATTTCTCTGGTCATCAGGTTACTCTTATTTGACTTGACCATTTCTCTGGTCATCAGGTTACTCTTATTTGACTTGACCATTTCTCTGGTCATCAGGTTACTCTTATTTGACTTGACCATTTCTCTGGTCATCAGGTTACTCTTATTTGACTTGATCATTTCTCTGGTCATCAGGTTACTCTTATTTGACTTGATCATTTCTCTGACAAAAATCCACTATCAGATAGACTGCTAACGTTCCAAAATTGAGAATTGTAGAATTGTAGGTTAATGTAACGTTGAATTCTTGACAAAACAAAACGTTACATTTACTAGTAATAATATGTCGACCCATTGGTCTTTGAAGTAGACGGACAAACACTTCATGAAACAGATAATGAATTTATCTTAGAATCGTGGATGTAACTCGCTTGCAAGACGCTTGCGAGGTACTAGTAACTGTAATGTTTTGTCTGTCCAGTTTGTCATTGTGTCCATGGTTTATCTTGCAGGAGGAGAAGCGAGAGTTGACCGCCGAGGAGAGACTGACGGAGAAAATCAGGATCAAGAAGATCCAGGAACAGGATAGCCTCAGTTTAGCTAAGGGCTTGTTCGGTTAGTCTTTTCACCACAGTTGGCAGAGGGCACTCTTTTTTCTTTATTTTTTTCTGTGGAAGAGTTGCTGTAGGTAACTGGTTTTGGTCTGTCTGTTTTTACATGCAGATTTGTGTTTATTTATTTTGTTTTGAGCGAGAATCATAACCAAGTGAGGCAGGGCACTAATCAAGGTCAAAGAAACGGGGAAACAAGGGGACTTAATCACTGTAAATACAGACAAAATGTGACTGCTGCAGGTATGTCGGAAACCAGCATAGACAGGATGATGCCAGCCACAGAAGAAGAGTTTACGCAATTTGCGGAGGCCTTGAAATCAAAAATCACATTTTTTGAGGTAAGCAGGTCTTTGCATGTTTTAGGTTATGGCAACGTACAGTATTTACTGGTTTTACAGGCTATAAACATGGGTGGGATTCTTCCGGTATAATCTGGGTTCCATTTTTGTTGTTCTGTTTTTGTTGTTGTTGTTAGGTTGCGGTTGAGGATTCATGACATTTTTCAGTCCCACACATGTGTATGAATTCAACCCAAACCCATTTAGTTATGGGAGGTAGTCTGTTGTATGAACACCATGTTACCAAAGCGAAGCCTTTTACTCTGAGGATGGTTTGAATGCGGGGATCCGGTTTCAAAGTTAGCGCCAACTCTACTACAGTTTTTGTAACTTAGGTTGTAGTTGTGCGAGTCACATTTGATGACAACTTAAGCATGATGTAGGTCACATAACGATTTGACATGTTTTGTTTCGGTCAGTAAAGTTTGTGTGCGATGATTTATATCTGTGTTTGTTGTGTTTTGTTTCTGTCAATAAAGTTTGGGTGAAATTATCAATATCTGTGTTTGCTGTGTTTTAATTCCGGTAGTAAAGTGTGTGTGAGATGATGTGTATATCTATGTTTGCTGTTTTTTGCAGGAGAGCTCGCACTACTCAGCGTTTGTGGTCAAATTCATCTCTGACCTGTCAGTGGGATGTAAGTCCAGCCCTTTCCATCTGGGTTTCACTATTTTATATATATATATATCCCGAGATTTAGATGTCAAGATGGGAACCTAATGTAGCTATGACGTTCCTTATATGTGTAACCTCAGCTTTTGCGCCACATGTTTTCAAAGGTTTTTTTATGTCACGCTAACCAACCCGTATAAAATGGATTCCACAGTGTTCTTGCTGAAGACGAATGTGTTTGATTCTAAATTGTACCGGTCTTTACAGTTTTATCATGGAAAACTCACATAAACAGGGGTATGGTAAGCATTAGCGGATTTCAACCTGCTGTTTTGAGGAAATACAAGGTAAATTGTGGTTGGATTTGTTGGCACAGAAGAGAGAAGGCATTCATGCACACTAATTATTCAGAGAGAATTGTGCAATTTTCCAAATAATAGTAATGCTCTGTCACTTTCAGGCACGTGTGTGTTGCGTTATGCAGACCTGGGAACCCATACGATTTCGGCGTATTTTGTACGCATGATTTTCGAGAATATGATCAGTACTGTCAGTGTGAAAAAAAATACGACAAGAAAAATTCAGACTACTTTTCTTCACAAGCCGAAGCCGATCCAGTATTTTGACACATGATTACAGTTTTTGTCAGTAAACATTGAATAAAGCATTGAGTTAAATGTATAGGTAAACTTAATTAAAGGTGTGACAGACGCATGTGAAGCATGTTTTAATCATGGATGTTCAAATGCTGTGTGGAGTATGCTCATTTTTCTGAAAACACACCAAGTTTGTTTAAGAATTCTCTAGGTGAAAAGCAGGGGCACCCAGGTCTGGTTATACACAAACCACAGCAGTGAAAAGTATCAGATGTACGTTTGTACTGGCTTAGTGACTGTCATATTAGAGAATCTAGACCAAGTTTCCAGAACGTGTGATGCCATAGCTACAGTACAGGTACCCGTCTTGGCAACATTGAAATCTCTATTATATCTGTTGCAACCTGTCCTCTGTTTTATTGTGTGTGTGTGTGTGTCTTTCTTTTTATTTGTGTGTAAAATGTGCCCAATCTATGGGGTTTTTCCATCTATATGTTGCAACCAGAATGTGTGTGCATGTTTGTGAGTGTGTTCTGGTTGTTCCCCATGCTGTAGCAGCCAGAGTTCTCTATGTGTGTGTCTGTTGCAACTTGACTCTTTTTATTTCCTTTAGACACTTTGATGGGTTATAGACATGGTAAAGCCAACAATGTCTACATTATCAATTAAAAAAGAAGGGAAACAACAGGTAAACGGACAATAACAAACACACACACAACAAAAGGAATTCCACGCATATTTATGAGGAAACAACCACTGATAAACAAAGTGTTCTAAAACAAAGGATAAAAAATGGGGCCAAGGGTATAATATATGCTATTTCTATATACGGCGTGCATTTTGGTGTCATCTGAGCTCTAAGTTTTATGGTTACCATTAAATTTAGTTTTTTGCCTCCCCCATTTATTTTTTCGGCGGACACTGTTGCTTTTTCAAATTTCAGCCAAAAGGCAAATTTCAGCCCAAAAAGCAAAAGTGTCCGCCGAAAATACAAATGGAAGGCAAAAAAACTGAATTTAATGGCAAACTTAGAGCTCAGATGACACCAAATTGCACCATTTGGATTCTTTGGAGAATCAAAATTCTGGGGGGTCATGCCCCCGGATCCCCCTAGTAAGGCTAGGCGCTTTGGTGCTTCGCGCCGTCAACTTGACGCTTCGCTTGCTATTACTTAACAAATGTTCCGCCTTTTTTCAATTCCCATGCCTGATATACAAAGAGTGATTTATATCGGTCAACCTCCTCAGCCTAGCTGAATCTAAAACTATTGAGAACACAATCAAAGACAAATCAATGGGTATCGTATTTCTATAAGGCGCTTTGGCGCAACCCCCACTTTTGAGGTAAACTTGAGAAAAAACATCACATAAGGCTCTTCCGGTGTATTAGCCGCACATCAAAGGAAGAATACAGAGTGGAAATATTTTTGCTCTGGAGATCAAAGGCAGGTGCATTGTGATTGCTGGTTGGCCTTGAGATCAGCTGCCTACCCCAGTTGACAGACACTGACCTTCTTCCCCGGGGTCTATGACCGAGTTTTATCTGTGATTGGTCTCCTTTTATGTCTGAGAGGAAAACACTGCCTGTCCCAGTTTACAGACACTGACCTTCTTCCCCGGGGTCAATGACCGATTATCTATGAGACCGTGGTCACCTTTCATGTCTGGGAGGAAACACTGCCTGCACCAGTTTACAGACACTGACCTTCTTACCCGGGGCATAGACCAAATAGCCTGGACCGCCAACTCGTCACGTGACCCTTCGAGGTTACGACGCTCGACTTTCACAGGGGCGCTTTGCGTCCGGTTTGAAAGACAGTGAAAAGAAAGCACGCTCCAGTTATTTGTGACAATGGGAGGTGACAATGAACTGGATTTTCCAAAACTCCAAACTAAACTTAACAAAACTCATCGAAAAACATGTTCCATATGCACTTTAGCTGAGTTTATTTTAGCATTTTCAGAACTTACCTCGGCAACTTCGTCTATGTTTACAATCGACACCGGATATGACATCCCCCTGATTTCTGAAAGGCCAAGAAGAGCGGGGTAGTAGTTGCGCTGAGAAGGATAGCACGCTTTTCTGTACCTCTCTTCGTTCCTAAATGCGAGGGGCCGCTACCTCGTAATAGAGAGAAAGAGCGGAGAGAGAGCTAGTTGGCGGTCCAGGATAAATGGTCTATGCCCGGGGTCAGTGACCGAGTTTAACCTATGGGGTGGTCTCTTTGATGTCTGAGAGGAAACTTGGCCAGGGATTTCTATTTCAGCCACACATAAGGCGCTTGCAGGGGTCAATTGTGAGAGAAAAAAGTTGCGCCTACAAATCGGAGAAAATGGGGTGAATTTACAGCTCTATTATTATTATTATTATTATTATTATTATTATTATTATTATTATTATGAACATTTGTGCGCCTAATCTAAATATAGCCCTAGGCGCTTACAAAATATAAAATACATAGTGAACATTATACGAAACACAAATCGACAAGGACCAAGACACTCGGACTCATACACTCGCAGACAGGCGCACAGCGAGAACGCGACGCACTCACTCATACCAACTACAGGCACATGCATTCTAGACGGAAAAACAGTCGTAAATAAATTATTGGATACATAAAGTTAGTTGAGAGAAGAAGAATAGAGCTGGAAAGGGAAGAAGAAGGAGAGAGAAGGAGACAGATTAAGGACCAGCAGGAGAGGGGGATGGGTGGTCATTAACAGACTAGTGAGGGAAGAGGTGTGTTTTGAGTGAGGTTTTGAATGATTGCATAGATGTGGAGTGCCTGAGTGAATGCGGGAGTTGGTTCCAGATGGATGGGGCCTGGTAAGAGAAGGTGCGCTGGCCATATGTTTTGGTGCGTGCTGATGGTGTCTGCGGAGGATCTTAGGGAGCGAGAGGGGGAGTAGACATCAAGAAGGTCAGAAAGATAGCTAGGGGACGATAGATCAAAGTTTCTGAAGCAGAGTGTGGAGATCTTGAACTGAATCCTCTGTTGAACAGGCAGCCAGCTCTAGGTTCTGAACAGAAAGTGTGAGCAGAGTCTTTAACTCATTGTCTCCCAGGTAGGGATATATCCGTACCCACTTATATGGCTCTATCTGACCAGGTACGGATATATCCGTACCCACTTATATGGCTCTATCTGACCAGGTACGGATCTATCCGCTCAGACTGTTAGCTTCAGTCGCTTCCAGTAACGTCGATTTAGTGTTGATACACAGTCACTACACAGTTACTACAATTCTGAGTGACCTTCTGCAGCACAGCTGGTCTTGACTAAAAAAAAAATGGGTCAACATAGGTGGGGTAGAAAGTGGTAAAGGGGGTTTCCTTGTACCGAGCCACTGTATGTATTTGTATCACCATTTCTCTTATTTTCTCTTGCAGTGAGCGTTGACGATGTGAAGAAACTGGGTATCGGCCTCACATCTCTATACCACGAAAAGGAGAGGCTAAGAAAAGTGAGTACTTTACAGTTGAATTCAATTGGAAAGGAATGTTGTTTGGAAATGATTCCAATTATCTGCAAAACAAGCGAACATAACTCAAAGAAACGCAACCCACACAAACGCACTGTCACACTCAGTGCAGACATGGGAACCAATACGAGTTTTGCATTATTTTGTACGCATGATTGTCTAGAATACTATCGTACGGTCAGTGGAAACAAAATACGACAAGAAAAATGTCTTGTACTACTTGTCTTCAAAAACTGGTCCCAGTATTTTGACACACGATTACAGTTTGTGTCAGTAAACATCGAAAGAAGCATTTGTTTTAAATGTATTGGTAAACTTGATTAACGGTGCGACGGACGCGTGTGAAGCATGTTTGAAACAAATGCTGTGTGGAGTACGCTCTTTTTTGTTTTAAATGACACCAAGTGTGTTTGAGAATACTCCAAGTGCAAAACAAGGGTACCCAGGTCTGACAGTGACGCACACACACACACTTTGCATGTACAGGTACTATTTGGACACCAGATCGACACAGTACTTGGTTTTGAACAGACTTCCAAGTATTGTAGGTGCTTATAACCCTTTCCCTTTAACTCTTAATGTCCTATACCGCGCCGTTCCGCTTGTCGCTGACGATCCTGATCCGCTTGAAACCGCGCGCGTACCTGTAGCTAAGGCTAAAGGGGAATAACCCGGAAATACAGCTCTTCACGAAGAAAACCGCGAGTGGTGCTCGTTTGTCAACAACCGCTGACAGTTGGTGATTTTTGTCTCAGTTTTTTTTTTACCCTTTCTATTTTTCCTGACCGATTTTAGTTGAGTTTTTTGCGAGAGAATGTTTGGATCAAAATGGCTGACTTGGATTGTTCATCTTCATCATCTTTTCATGGATTCGATCGCGCTGACATTCGGAACTTCGGCAACCCTGCTGGTGTGTTAGGCCTAGCAGATTCAGGTCAAAGTGACATTTCTGTGTCAAGTGTGCACACTGCCGATTTATCTGACTTTTCATCCGGAATTTCGGACATTCCATTGAGTAGCAGCGACGATGACATTGACATCTGTGAACCCTTCAGTTGTGTTGCTTTGTCAAAAGTTAGACACAGTCAACTAGTTTTGCTCGGAGTGAACAGTGCAGCTGGCCTCAATTAGCCGGTGACACCTCTCTGGCCACAGCACCAAACAGTACATGGCTGGGGAGAGAGAGAGAGAGAGGGGGGGGGGGGGTGGGTGGTAGCTGGCTAAACTCAGTGGGGTGTCCGGTGTCACTGAAGTCAGCAGGAAGAGCATTGGAGAGAAATAGAGTGTACTCTTCCAAACAATTTCCAAAGATCAGTTGTAGGGCTTAGGGTAGTCAGTGAGGGAGAGTGAGAGCGGTTTGTGAACAGTCCGACTGAAGAGTGAAAAGTCACTGCCACAAGATCGGCATGCAGTCAATAAAGCCAGACAAGAAGAATGATTATGACATGCGGCTCTATCTGCTGGTGTTTTTTTTATTCAAACTGGTTTTCAACGCTTATTCTCACAAAGCATCTGCACACCTGCCTCTGCCTCTGTGCTGTGTTTGTGTGGCTGCTTTCGTATGATGTCAGTGCATGGTGAGTGCGTTCACTGCCTTGTCACCACTTCCCCACCTTTTTCAGAGTGTTTTCTTGGAGTTGGATAATTCTCCTTACTCCTCGCCCCCTCCTTACTCCTCGCCCCCTCCTAACTTCAGTTCATACTTTATTGCGTGCCGACTGACCAGTCGGTGTGGCGTCCGTGTAGAGAAGAAGGGAATAAGGTTACACAATGCGCTAGTGTGAGACGCCAAGTTTCATGTTTCGAGTTGCTGTAGTAAATATAGAGTAAACTTTGTCTTTGGGACTGACTTTCTGTTGTGTGCTATCCGTCTTTCGACTTACGTAAGAGAAATCCCATTTCGAGCTCAGGGTACTTTGTACACATAGATAAAGAGGGATAATTCCGGACCAGAATTTCTTTGTGTGCTAAGCGAATTTTTGACTTAACCGTTTGTGAGTTAGCTGGATTTGCCTGTAGCTTTGAAGGTGATGCTGATCAATGAGTGATTGTGTACATTGCGAGAGAAAGTCAATGCGAACTGTCTCACTTGAGGATATTTTTTCTCAGAAACTGTTCTCAAAAAGTTCTCCCCCATGTTTACATAAACACTGTTGTGGTTGTGTGTGTGTGTGTGTGTTGGTGTTTTTTTAATTTTTTATTTTTTTAATGTGACAGTTGATATTTGAAATGCTGATTTATTTTCTTATCTTTATTTTATTTCCCTTTTGTAACTGGACAAGTTGGCGGAACAAAACACAAAAAAAACTAAATAAACGTTGAGTTAAAATGTTAAACTGGTGTGGGCTACCCCGTCCTTATGTGCATTGTCCAAAGTTCTCACTCGTCTCACTCTGGTGTTGTAAAAATTCTCTCTTGTCTAACTATCTTTTGCATGAAATTTTATCTTTGTTCGTCTTCACTTTTCTAAATGTTGTGTGTAATAAACAGATTGCAAAGGAAGTTGCAACTGGCAAGCACAACAAAAACCTGGAGAATTCGCAAACTTTGGAGCATTTTCGTAATCAACATCTGACGCCCGCTTGCGCCTAAAATCCTGACAAAATTTTAAAAGCAAATAACAAAGCGTCCATGCGAAAAGGCTTACAATATATGTGACAGTTGAAAGAAGTCAGTAGAAGTGCAGGTTTACATAAACACTGTTGTGTGTGTGTGTGTGTGTGTGTGTGTGTGTGTGGTTGTTGTTTTTTTATGAATGTGACAGTTGATATTTGACAGTTGATATTTGACAGTTAAAACAAGTCAGTAGAAGTGCAGGTTTACACATAAACACTGTTGTGTGTGTGTGTGTGTGGTTTTTTTTTTTTTTTTTTTTTTTTTTTTTTTTTGAATGTGACAGTTGATATGTGACAGTTGAAACAAGTGAAAAAAAAAGTGCATAAACACTGTCGTGTGTGTGTGTGTGTGTGTTTTTTTTAATTTTAAAAAAAAATTTTTTTTTATGAATGTGACAGTTGATATTTGACAGTTGATATTTGACAGTTAAAACAAGTCAGCAGAAGTGCAGGTTTACACATAAACACTGTTGTGTGTGTGTGTGTGTGTGTGTGTGTTTTTTTGTTTTTTGTTTTGAATGTGACAGTTGATATGTGACAGTTGAAACAAGTGGAAAAAAAGTGCACAAACACTGTCGTGTGTGTGCGTGTGTGTTTTTTTTTTTTTTTTTTTTTTTTTTTTTTTTTTATAGGGTGACAGTTGACATGTGACAGTTGAAACAAGTGAGTAAAAGTGCAGGTTTACATAAACAATGGAATGTTCTGTTTGTTTGTCATGAATACAAAGAATGAAACACCTGGGTTTGGTTTTGATTCTATTTTTAAACTGTCACCTGTAATTAATACACTTAACGGCTTTTTACAACTAAGGTTAATCTTCAAAAATGTCTAAACTTCCAATTAACATAATCAGCATTCATATTTGAACATCTAAAAAAAAATTGGATTAAAACCATTCACAAACAAAAAAGAAATGATTTATTTACTGAACCACCTCTGTTTCACACAATTTAGTCAGAAAATAACAGGATCAGGGAAGAGAAAGCTTCAAAGTCTTATAGGACACTTAGAGTTAAGCTTGCATAGTCAGTGAAATGTTTGTTTGTCTGTGGAACTGGACATGCAGAAACAAACGACAACAAAAACCTTTAACTTTGAAATTGATTTGAAACTGCCCAATGGCACAATGATTTTGAATAAGTTGAGAAACAGAAACACAATTGCTACTGGAGGTTCCTTCTTGTAAGGTGCACGATATATGTATGTATTCTTTCTGTTTACAGGAAGCGGAAAAAAAGAAGAAGAAAAAGTCCAAGGCAACCATCCGACTGGACAAAGCAGACGACCTTGACATTCTTGGCGACGCAGCAGGAGGTGTATCCTATGGTGGCTACGAGGATGACGAGTTTATATAGCGTCACACGGGTGGCCGCTTTTTAACTTTCTACTTTGTACAGACTCATTTCCTGTCACCGATACCATCTTGCCTTCTGCTGCGTTTGTGGGGCTCCGGGGAAACCACTCTACTCATCCAATAGATTCTCTGGGAAACAACTCTACTCATCCAATAGATTCTCTGGGGAAACAGTTCTACTCATCTGATAGATTCTCCTTCAGTGCAAGAGCCGCCATAGCTAGAAACTCGAAAGGACTGCAGAAAAAGACAGGGATAAATTTGGATTTCGAAAATTAGATAGTGAAAAGGACTAGTTTTGTGAAGAAAAGGACTAGTTTTTTGAAAGAAAGAACACATCATGTTTGGGTATCTGTATAGTTATCTTTGGGTTGGTAAAACAAAAAGTGCGGAAGTCAGTACTGGGATTTTGCTAGTTTGCAGTTCAGTGACCACAAGAAGCAAGTATGAAAAAAGAAACATCCAAACTGCCAACTGCAAGTACGTGTGACTAGTGGTGAGGTGGTCCTGTGTGCTTGTGTCAACAGGTGAAACACTGCAGGGCTTGTGTCAACAGGGGAAACACTGCAGGGCTTGTGTCAACAGGGGAAACACTGCAGGGCTTGTGTCAACAGGTGAAACACTGCAGGGCTTGTGTCAACAGGGGAAACACTGCAGGGCTTGTGTCAACAGGGGAAACACTGCAGGGCTTGTGTCAACAGGTGAAACACTGCAGGGCTTGTGTCAACAGGTGAAACACTGCAGGGCTTGTGTCAACAGGGGAAACACTGCAGGGCTTGTGTCAACAGGTGAAACACTGCAGGGCTTGTGTCAACAGGGGAAACACTGCAGGGCTTGTGTCAACAGGGGAAACACTGCAGGGCTTGTGTCAACAGGGGAAACACTGCAGGGCTTGTGTCAACAGGGGAAACACTGCAGGGCTTGTGTCAACAGGTGAAACACTGCAGGGCTTGTGTCAACAGGGGAAACACTGCAGGACTTGTGTCAACAGGGGAAACACTGCAGGGCTTGTGTCAACAGGGGAAACACTGCAGGGCTTGTGTCAACAGGGGAAACACTGCAGGGCTTGTGTCAACAGGGGAAACACTGCAGGGCTTGTGTCAACAGGTGAAACACTGCAGGGCTTGTGTCAACAGGGGAAACACTGCAGGACTTGTGTCAACAGGGGAAACACTGCAGGGCTTGGTGAGGCAGGCTGTGAGAGTAAGGGTGTTGAGACCGCTGCTCATCATGAGGAGCTCTCGTTTGTGTCGGCAGTGTGGCCTTGTCAGGGCAAAACTTTACAGAAACGTCGAGCTCCTGTTTTCGTATTATGTGCTTTAAAACTTGAAGCTGACTGGTGTACTTGTACTTGTAGGTTTATCTGGCTGATCGAGACAGCAGGTCAGCATGACCTTTAGCAGCAACTGGGTCGCTGTGCTGGGTATGGTTAAAGGTGTCTGGGCTGCACAATAATTTTTTTGGCCGTAATTTGATACAGCTTATTGTGAAGTAAAAATAAACAGGGTGAAACCAGAGGGGTGATTTCTCTGCATGTCTTTGATTTAAACAAAACTTTGTTCAGTTTTAATATCCTGACATACAATATATGTGACCCTCCACCACGGAATGAGTCGCATGTCACCTCTGCATGATTTTCATATTTTTACATTATCCTAAAGAGTTTTTTATGCTCTATCCAGCGGTGAAACCCGTTTTAGAAAAGAGCGAAAACTGTTTAAGTTATAGGCCTGTGACTAAGGTGACCATCACACTGTTACCAGACACTCCCCGGACTTATATTAAGCCTTGCGCAGAACCGCGCGAGGTGACATGCGACCCATTTCGTGGTGGAGGGTCACATATGACATAGGGGATCTGAACAAGAGCATAAAGCTTATAGTAACTTATCTATGTATGTCTTTAAAGTTATACAATCTAAGGAGCCGTTTTAGGATAGTTTTGTGACAAATTGAAGAGAACACAGCGTGGAGAAGCACCACCAATACACAGCCTTTTTCAATTTGAACAACTGAGCGGTCAAACACTGGTTTGAAGGTATTCCTGGAGTGTGGTGACATAATTATAACCCCCAACCCCAAACTGTATAAAAGATCTTGGGGTGATTGAAGTGATTTTAGGTCCATTATACCCCTTTTAACTATTCTGAATATTTGTTGGCATGTTAGTTTTAAATACAGGTTAATGTTGAGTATACTTTACTTACCTGTGCTGAAAGAGAAGAACGTTACTTGCTCTTATTAGATAACTTGTTTTCTTTTTGCACTGTGAATATGGCGTTTTGTGTCATCAATTGACTGGATCCTAGTGTTCCACAATGTCGGTAATGGCATTGGCAGCCCTTTTATTGACTCACATGCGAAGCAAAAGTGAGTCTATGTACTCACCCGAGTCGTCCGTCCGTCCGTCCGTCCGTCCGGACGTCCGTCCGGAAAACTTTAACGTTGGATATTTCTTGGACACTATTCAGTCTATCAGTACCAAATTTGGCAAGATGGTGTATGATGACAAGGCCCCAAAAACCATACATAGCATCTTGACCTTGCTTCAAGGTCAAGGTCGCAGGGGCCATAAATGTTGCCTAAAAAACAGCTATTTTTCACATTTTTCCCATTTTCTCTGAAGTTTTTGAGATTCAATACCTCACCTATATATGATATATAGGGCAAAGTAAGCCCCATCTTTTGATACCAGTTTGGTTTACCTTGCTTCAAGGTCAAGGTCACAGGAGCTCTTCAAAGTTGGATTGTATACATATTTTGAAGTGACCTTGACCCTGAACTATGGAAGATAACTGTTTCAAACTTAAAAATTATGTGGGGCACATGTTATGCTTTCATCATGAGACACATTTGGTCACATATGATCAAGGTCAAGGTCACTTTGACCCTTATGAAATGTGACCAAAATAAGGTAGTGAACCACTAAAAGTGACCATATCTCATGGTAGAAAGAGCCAATAAGCACCATTGTACTTCCTATGTCTTGAATTAACAGCTTTGTGTTGCATGACCTTGGATGACCTTGCCCTTGGGTCAAGGTCACATGTATTTTGGTAGGAAAAATGTGTAAAGCATGTGAGTCGTATGGGCTTTGCCCTTCTTGTTCTTCATCTTTTGCTATAGTTTTTTAAATTTTTTGGGAATGGGATATGGGAGTCACACAATAACACCAACATGAATTACGCCGACAAATTTGTAGTCAGGGTTTGTTGTCACAGTCAGGGTCAGAGTCATCGTTTCACAGGATAAAATCAAAGGGGAATTCTGATTTCCTCCTCTCTCGGACAATTCAAATAGCAAAACGAAGCAGCAAGAGGATTTGCCTCCTGCACCAGTTGGCTGTTTTGTTACCTCCCCTTGGCTTTTTTGTTACCTCCCCTTGGCATGTGACTTTGGATAGGTTGGTTCTTTGCGTAAGGATTTGCATGATTGTTAGTTGTATTGCTCACGCATTGTTCAGCTTACGCCAGAGCTGAACGAATGCTTGAAATAAATTATTTGTATGCAAAAAAAGTGTAGTGTTTTCTGGAGTTAGTGTGTTGGTGTGTGATGATAGGTGTGGTGTCAGTCTGCAAGCATGTGCAGGCGCCGAGAACATGGTGAATTCATCAAACTGCACGAATTCTCACTTCAAGTATTTATATCCACATACATACTTTTGTTTGAACAATCTATCTTTTTCTGCATTTTGGAACGTTTGCAGTTTATAAATGCTCGAGTTCCTTTAAACATAAAACCTGGCTATGACTTCTCTCGAACAGCTCTTTTGTCTTGAATGGTGTTGCAAATCAGACGAGCAGACCCAAATCATAGACGACCATACCCAAATCATAGACGACCATACCCAAATAGACGACCATACCCAAATCATAGACGACCATACCCAAATCATAGACGACCATACCCAAATCATAGACGACCATACCCAAATCATAGACGACCATACCCAAATCATAGACGAGCAGACCCAAATCATTGACGAGCAGACCCAAATCATGGTACAAAAGACCCAAATCATGGTACAAAAGACCAGAAAACAAATCTACATGTGTATAACAAAATGTTCTTTACCTCAATGAAAGTTGGTTGGTCCATGGCTTACCTTTTGCTTCATTAATAGCTACTCTGGCACGAAAACAACCACATAGTACAGACGCACGCACACACAAACCAGTATAAAACACAGGGTACACATTTCATTTTTAACAGATGTGAATGTATTTATTGTTAAAAACAATGGTGTCTTTGCATCCTTCACACACGATAATTAGTCCAGACTGAGTGATAGTAAAATAAATGCAAGAATTAATCAGATTTTATCATGTGGTTATCGTGTGAATGACCTGTACAAATAAAAGAAATAAAAACAAAATCAACTTTCAACATTTCTTCTGTTGTCGACAACATCAATTGATTATTTACTTTCACATTCCTATAAATAGAACAGAACAAAAGGTTATTTTCCTGTGAATTCGGACCAATCTGTATTCAATCTCTTGTTAATTACACATTAACATGCTTCCATTTGAAACTTTGAGGTCTTCATCGGGGATTGACGCCCGACAAAATCTAATTGAAGCCTGACGGAGCGAAGCGACGGAGGGCTTCAATTAGACTTTGGGAGGGCGTCAATCCACGATGACGACCGAGAAGTTTCAAATGGAAGCATGTTAATGTTATTGTAATTCAATCTGACGACGATCTCTTTCCTGCTTTCATGCGGTTGTAAACAGACAGAATTGGTTCTGTTCTGTTCACACACTACTTTCAGTCCACCAACCTGCAAGGGTCAAGTCCCAAGAAATATGTCTCTGTATTCCTATCGTATCACTCTGCTCCTGTTTTGTTTTCTTTCACACACATTTTCCCTTCTTTTTTGACGGGTTTCTGGACAGCAAACTCTAAAACAAATTCTTTTCATCACAGAAGCGATCTTTGGAATTGACTGACGTAGTCCGGAAGAATTCATGCATCAACTTACGTCACGTATTCGACGTCATCACTTCGCATACCTTATGGTCTCGGTATTTCGTTGGCCTTCATATTTCCTACTTGTAAAATGACCCTCAAAGCTAACCGAGACTAGTTGAGGCTGTATCAATGCGCCTCGCCAGCAGGTTGTTAATGGATTTTATAGCGAGTGGCTATCGACAATTAGTCACCGGTAATTTATAATGAGTTAGGGCATTCTGACCAATCACAGGATCTGTTTCATTAAAACGCAAACTTGATTGAATTACAATGTTGTTTAGCTAGCAAATGGATGCTTGGAACCAAACTCTCATTTAAGACGTCAAAACAATGTCTACAATATCACAGTAAGAGAAAAGGTTACAAGTAAGTACTAGATAACAAGCTATCTGTGAATACATATTGTCGCAGTAATTCACAAACCTCGTATCTTTTTATCCAATGGAGTCATCCAGAATTGGTACGACTTTTGTTTCATGCATGCTAAAAATACAACAGCAGGACGCCCGTATCTTTAATATCATGACATAGTTTCTGTCCCCCGTATCTTTAATATCATGACATAGTTTCTGTCCCCCGTATCTTTAATATCATGACATAGTTTCTGTCCCCCGTATCTTTAATATCATGACATAGTTTCTGTCCCCCGTATCTTTAATATCATGACATAGTTTCTGTCCCCCGTATCTTTAATATCATGACATAGTTTCTGTCGCCCGTATCTTTAATATCATGACATAGTTTCTGTCCCCGTATCTTTAATATCATGACATAGTTTCTGTCCCCGTATCTTTAATATCATGACATAGTTTCTGTCCCCCGTATCTTTAATATCATGACATAGTTTCTGTCCCCCGTATCTTTAATATCATGACATAGTTTCTGTCCCCCGTATCTTTAATATCATGACATAGTTTCTGTCCCCCGTATCTTTAATATCATGACATAGTTTCTGTCCCCCGTATCTTTAATATCATGACATAGTTTCTGTCCCCCGTATCTTTAATATCATGACATAGTTTCTGTCCCCCGTATCTTTAATATCATGACATAGTTTCTGTCCCCCGTATCTTTAATATCATGACATAGTTTCTGTCCCCCGTATCTTTAATATCATGACATAGTTTCTGTCCCCCGTATCTTTAATATCATGACATAGTTTCTGTCCCCCGTATCTTTAATATCATGACATAGTTTCTGTCCCCCGTATCTTTAATATCATGACATAGTTTCTGTCCAAGTGTGGCACAAAAACCTTGTTCCCGCAGTGGGGCACTGCGGTTATGAAATTAAAGGCCCCTCCTGTTTTTGGAACCGCAGGAGCTTTCTAGTTTGCTGTTAGGTAGATTTTTGGTTCCTCTTTCCTGTCATGCTCTCTTTTTCTTCATGAATTCTTTTCTTTTTTCTGCCTTCTTGCTCATTCACCTGTATTTTTTCCAAAAATCTCTTCTCTTGCCGCTTGTCTCGCGATTCATGTATAGTTTAATCTATTAGTGTTCTGATGTAAGTCCAGCAGTAGATAGGTTAAGCCTATTTTAACATACTGGAAACTGGTAATCTTCCAGTAGGTATTAATTTAGTTTTACTAAAGCCTGCTGGGACACAAGTAATGGGTTAGTGCATTTGTAAACAGGAATCGCTTGACAAGTGGCCCCCTTCATCCCCCCCTTCCTCGTCCTGATATGGCTCTGCGTAGTCGGCTGGACGTTAAGCAACAAATAAACAAACAAACAAAAACCTTGTAAGTTTAACTTGAGTGGTTTTTGCCGCTAACTTCAAACAAATGAAAGCAGTTGGAGCTACGAGCTTTTATCACCACTATAGACCAAATAGCCTGGACCGCCAACTCGTCACGTCGTGACCCTTCGAGGTTACGACTCTCGACTTTCAGGGGCGCATCGCGTCCGGTTTGAAAGGCGAGCGATTCGAAGACAGTGAAAAGAAAGCACGCTCCAGTTATTTGTGACAATGGGAGGTGACAATGAACTGGATTTTCCAAAACTCCAAACTAAACTTCACACATACAAACAGATAAGGGAGCTCACTACTCTTTTAGTTCCAAAACCTCAAAAATCGAGATACAAGGTTTGTGAATTACAGCGACGATATGCTATGGCCATAACATCAAACACAGAACAAACACAGCATGTATCCAGAAAAGAATGCTCAGAAAACAGAAACGGGTGACCAGTCGCACTCGCAAATCCATGCAAATGTCAAAGACCATTGTTGAAAGCGAACAAGCAAAGTGTTCATACTTTGATTCCTTCCAAATGGAACGAACACGCATAAAGGAACTAAATCGAAGCATCTAGGCAAAAATCAAAATGCCGGTTTCCAGCACAATTATATAGAAGTACACTTTCAAAAATGACATTTTATAAATTGAGATATGAAAACATTCAAATACAAGCTCAGTTTTAACGTTGCAATGTCAGTTACAAAATATAACTTTAATGTAAAGGATGAACAGTTTTACTGAACGCGACATGGTGTCTTGAAGATGCGGAAAAAAGACAATCGGAGGCAGCAGAAAAAGAAACATAACCGCTGGTATGATGCACAGAGTCATGACAGATAAAAAAGGACTTCATTTGGGAGGTTCAAGCCCTCTGGTTTCATCGGTGCCAACCCCAATAATCTGTACATCAAAATACATTTATTCTTCTTCTTGTTGACAGAAATACATTTATTCAAATCTTACGCATTAGTCTGTCACATGATTCTCTTACATTCACACATTTTTAGGTTCACTCATCCACAGTGATCTAAAACCATCAACCGACTCTCTCAAAACAAACAAGGTTAAATTACAAGTAGTGAACTTCTTTACATCTCTGAGACTGAACTCATACCTAAATTACAAGTAGTGAATTACTTTTCATCTCTGAGACTGAACTCATACCTAAATTACAAGTAGTGAACTACTTTTCATCTCTGAGACTGAACTCATACCTAAATTACAAGTAGTGAACTACTTTTCATCTCTGAGACTGAACTCATACCTAAATTACAAGTAGTGAACTTCTTTTCATCTCTGAGACTGAACTCATACCTAAATTACAAGTAGTGAACTACTTTTCATCTCTGAGACTGAACTCATACCTAAATTACAAGTAGTGAACTACTTTTCATCTCTGAGACTGAACTCATACCTAAATTACAAGTAGTGAACTACTTTTCATCTCTGAGACTGAACTCATACCTAAATTACAAGTAGTGAACTTCTTTTCATCTCTGAGACTGAACTCATACCTAAATTACAAGTAGTGAACTACTTTTCATCTCTGAGACTGAACTCATACCTAAATTACAAGTAGTGAACTACTTTTCATCTCTGAGACTGAACTCATACCTAAATTACAAGTAGTGAACTGCTTTTCATCTCTGAGACTGAACTCATACCTAAATTACAAGTAGTGAACTGCTTTTCATCTCTGAGACTGAACTCATACCTAAATTACAAGTAGTGAACTGCTTTTCATCTCTGAGACTGAACTCATACCTAAATTACAAGTAGTGAACAGCTTTTCATCTCTGAGACTGAACTCATACCTAAATTACAAGTAGTGAACTGCTTTACATCTCTGAGACTGAACTCATACCTAAATTACAAGTAGTGAACTACTTTTCACCTCTCTCAACTCCCATCCATTTGGTCTAAGCTACATACTTGGTGAATAATGTTCTTACCTTACAAAGTGACCAAGTTTGACAGTAGTAACTGCGATGAAAGGACACCCTAGGGGCCAGCTGAAAGTGTCCCTACATTGCAGGTGGCCTATCATGACAGGTGTACTTTAGTAGAGATAATAGACAAAGGGACGCCAGAAGGTGTCCTTTTAAGGGAGGTGTCGGAGGGACCACACATTGCAGGTACCACTGTCCTGTCAGGGCACTAGATGCAAAAGGAATTGCCCTCCTTTCTTTTCCCACCTTCTTGAGACACGTAATATTTGTCTTCATAAATAAATAACACATTTACTTGAATCTGGACTTAGACAGCACACAAAAAAACTGTGTGCAACATCACTGATCTAAAAACATTAATAGGCTGTCAATAATGCCTGCTCATTGAAAAAAAAAAGAGAAACATTTTCAACAAGATAACAATGGAAATATATTCATGTTATCTCGTTCTAGTTCTCACCTGCAGTCTCTTTTTCCATATCTAAAAATCTTTGTTTATATTTTGCACCTACAAGTCTCATTTCATTTTTCCGTTCTGTCACTGCATTTTCCACAAATATGTTCCATGCATGTACATGGCCACACGAACAACAATCAACTCCAAAAGTCATATGGCTGTCATTTGGTCGTCATCAAACCAATAACTGCTCATAACTTTGGAGATTTAGAAACACTAATCAATGTCATCATGGAATTTGAGGCGCAACTCGATTCTTGGCGATTTTGATGTTTTTTGAGCTTTAGCCTAAGTAAATCATTCTCCATGAAAAAAAGTCTCTTAAATACGATGGACAAAGCATGATTTAACATTCTTTTATCTTTCTATTCATTACCGGAACGAATATAAACATTTTCATAATAAAAATAATCAGTTTTGTCCTCTTGAAAAGCTGTTTGAAACGAGTTACGTCAAAATTCCACGACCTCAAAATCTAACCTGTACAAAAACCTAGAGACAAAAAGAAAAAACAGACACATCGACTCTTGATTTGGTTTACAAATGGAGATAGTAATTTGTATCACAAATGCTTACATATACACTGTACACAGAAAATGAGGGAAAGCTTAAAACAACATGTTGGCTCACAGCAGACAAATAGTGAAACAAAAAGTGAAAGAGACTGAACATGAGCAAGTGACACAAACAGTGTATCCTTACTGATTAAAGGCTCAATACGCCTCACTCACTGATTAAAGGCTCAATACGCCTCACTCACTGATTAAAGGCTCAATACGCCTCACTTACTGATTAAAGGCTCAATACGCTTCACTCACTGATTAAAGGCTCAAAACGCCTCACTCACTGATTAAAGGCTCAATACGCCTCACTTACTGATTAAAGGCTCAATACGCCTCACTCTCACATTTGGCCAGGCATTTAACACGGGATAAGACCAATTCCCTCCACTTGGTCACATACCAACAAACATGCTCTCGATACACACTGGTAGTTTTTGGCTCACGTAAGTGTAGCCTATGCGATCGTAACTTTGTCTGTGCGTGTGTGTGTGTGTGTGTGTGCGTGTGTTTGTGCGTGTGTATGTCTGTGGTAGAAACTCTAACATTTGAAGACGTCACATTACATTGACGTCACATTATGACGTAAGAGGGTTAGACGTCACGCGAAGGAAGTACTGAAAGTCTAGGTCATTATTATTTTGAGCGGGCCGAGACTCTGTTGGCAGTCGTGTCCCTGTAAGTAGGCTACATGCAGACAGACAGATCTAGATCTAGTGTCTCGCTTTCTTGCACAGTTTCACCTATAGATATGCTCTTTCTGTGTGTGTGTGTGTGTGTATGTGTGACGGAGTGATTGAGTTTGTGTTACTGTTTGTCGATTTCTTACGTGAGCCTTGATGGCTTCGCCTCTTGTTTTAAGAATGAATTTAAACAAAGGTGCCTTTTTCGGAAAATAATTCATCAACAATTCCAACTCACCATAGCAAGCAGTCAGGGTGTTGAATTTTGGTATGTGATCAAGTGGAGGGATGGTCTCATCCCAAGTAAAAGCCTGCCCAGATCTGAGTCAGTGAGGCGAACTTTTTTCACGAGTAGGATTGAGCCTTTAAAGGTCCTGTCCTTTCCATGGCAATCATCACATACACCATCACACAGTCATGACGAGATCTGTCCCGGGTGTACAAGGGATGAGACCATCCCTCCACTTGGTCACATGCCTACAATCATCACATACACCATCACACAGTCATGACGAGATCTGTCCAGGGTGTACAAGGGATGAGACCATCCTTCCACTTGGTCACATGCCTACAATCAACAGTCGGCTGCTTTGTGTGCAGAGTGGGCATTTTGTGATGAATTAATCGTGCAGGTCGAGACTTGTCATATTTGCAATTAGTTCATAAAAAGATTCCCACTGCACAGAAAGCTGCTATACAGTTGGTTGTTTGTATGTGTCTAAGTGTAGGATGATCTTATCCCATGTAAACATCCTGTGCAGATCTGAGATACTGAGCATAATCTTTCACACAGGATGGTATGTATGCTTATGAGACATTCTTACAAATCATAACACTGTGTAGTTATTTGATGAAAAACAACATTCTTACAAATCATAACACTAGTCATTTGATGAACAGCATTCTTACACACCATAACACCAGTCATTTGATGAACAACAACATTCTTTCAAACCATTATTACACTCTAGTCATTTGATGAACAACAACATTCTTACAAACGGTGAAACCATAACACAGTGTAGTCATTTGATAAACAACAACGAAACAACAGCAAGGAAGATATGACATTGAAACTTGACATTTCAAATGTCTCCACATGACAACACCTTCTGATACAAAATTCCGAAACCCTCTCGAGTTATTTTTCATCATATCTTCTACAACTGGAATGAAAGCCTGATTTCAGTTCATCAACGATCTTGTTCTAGCAGGAGCAAAACACAATTTGATATCGGTCCATCAACGATCTTGTTCTAGCAGGAGCAAAACACAATTTGATATCAGTTCATCAACGATCTTGTTCTAGCAGGAGCAAAACACAATTTGATATCGGTCCGACACACACACTTGCACCTCATCAAGTAGAAAAAATAAAAGTTGGATCTTGTAACTTCTATAACATTTTGAATAAACATATAAAAAGAGGGATAAGTAATTTTTGGTTATATCTCTGTACGGAGAGAAATGTGAGAAGGCAGGGTGGGGGAGCGGTGGGGAGGGGAAGTGTTTCGGTGAATATATTTTTAGCAATGTCATGTAATCTTGTGAATGAAGGACAAAATAGTCGGACGCTCTCTGCCGTAGCTATCTCACACATCCCGTAACGCTGGAGACAGATGGCAGATCATGATGAGATGATAAAGCATGGTAGCAGAAGATGCATGCATGTAATATGTGTGCGAGATAGAGAGAGACTGTGTGTGTGTGTGTGTGTGTGTGTGTGTGTGTGTGTGTGTGTGTGTGTGTGTGTGTGTGTGTGTGTGTGTGTGTGTGTGTGTGTGTGTGTGTGTGTGTGTGTGTGTGTGTGTGTGTGTGTGCAGGCTCATGTATGTGTATGTTTCAGAGTTAGTACCTGTGCGAATGTGTGTTAGCTTGTGTATGCATATATGTGTGTGCTTGTCCATGCACGCATGTGTGCTTGTGCATGGATGTGTGTGTGTGTTAGTTCATGTATGTATGTTTTAGAGTTAGTACGTGTGCGAATGTGTGTTTGCTTATGCATGCATGTGTGTGTGTGTGTGTGCATGCTTTCATGAAGTCGCCATTGTTGTGTCGCAAACTGCAAAGCCACACTATGCTGCTACACATAGACAGTCCGCAGCACAGTCACAAATCAGGTCCGTGCCACAGCACAGTATAAGAGCATGGGTGGGACTGAAAATGTCATGAATCCTGAACCTCCACCAAACCACACAAAAAAAAAGAAAACAAAAGAAAAAAAAAGAGGCCATAATCGAATCCGGATTTCCGGCATATACCGGAAGAATCCCACCCATGTAAGAGTCACAAGTCCGGTCCGTGCCACTGTATTGTTCCATCATCTGACCGCCGTCCATCTGTGGGTAGCACTGGTCAGAGAGGAGGGGTCCGCAGTCAGGGGCTGTTAGACTGCGCGGGGTCGATGTTCATCACCTTGCACACCCAGTGGCCGATGTCGATGTCCGAGCACTCGTACTTCTTCACGAACGAATGGTTCTGTCAGCATAAATGATTATATAAGTTCAGTGTACAGAAAATGAACTGCGGATCAAACAAAAGAGATGCTGAAGAAAGACCTATCATCAGCCTCCTGTACCATCCTACAACAAAACCTGTCAGCAAAATCATCCTGTCTAACTGGGACATACTGCAGTCAAATCCTGAAGTGGCGGAGATCTTCGACAAACCACCCTTGGTTGCATACAAGCGTGACACTAACATCAAGGACCTCCTTGTCAGAACAAAGATGCACGCCTCTAGCTCTACACCAAGACAGCCGGGGACTTCGCCTTGTTCCAGACCTAACTGCAAAACGTGTCCGTTCATCTGCACCAGCACTACCATCAATGGCCCCAAAGCACACATGAACACCACCAAACAGTTCAACTGCCAAACATACAACGTGGTGTATGCTATCTAGTGCACCAAATGCTCCAAAATCTCCATCGGCAAAACTGGACGGCCCTTGGACACTCTGTTCAAAGAACATTTGGCTGACATCAAGTACCATCGAGATAAACCTGTAGCACACCACTTCAACCAGGCAGACCACTGCATCCAGAACGTTCGTGTGTCGGGACTCTGGTTGATGTTCACTGACAATCTGAATGACCGCAAGGACATGGAGTCTCATCTGATCAAAAAACTAGGAACCAGAAAACCAGATGGACTCAATGAAAAACAATGAACCCTGACACTCATATTTTTGTACCCCCATAGTGCAGCTCACTACTATTGCCCGTATGTGTGTGTGTGTGGATGTGTGTGTATGTGTTTTTGTGTGTATGTGTGTGCGCATGCATGTGTGTATGTGTGTGTGCATGTGTGTTTGTGTAAACGATTTTTTAATTTTTTTAATTTTAATTTTTTTAGAGCTAAAGTTGAGCGGAACTGTAACAGTACCCTATCTTTAATCTCTTATTTTTTTCCCCTTCGTTCCGCGTCTAACTGATGGGTTTTTCCACTGAGGGTTCCCCGGTTTTCCCATCCACCCTACTCAGGCTACTGGTGTCTGGATTGAAGATAATCACTTGTAATTTCAATCCCAGGGTTAGACTTGTGACCTCAGTAATTGTAAACACATTAGGTGTATACTACCTACATTCAACCTTAGCTCTCTCTGTTTTGTCTTTACAAGTCACATACAACCACGTGCGTGCATACTCTCTCTCTCTCATTCTGTCTCTCTCTGTCATGTTCTATATTTTTTTTTTCGACGCTGACGTCATTCCCTGTCTATACGTCACTCATTTTGTCATATAATCATTCATTCGCTTGCGGCTTCGTGGCAGGCGGAAGGAAAAATCAGCCAGATAAGTTTTCGTTATTGTTACATACACATACACACACACATACACATACACACACACACATACGCACACACACACACATACACATACACACACACACACACACAGTGTAACAAGTGTGTGCAGATGATACTATGTCACACGTCCAGCTTTCCATAACAAGCACCTGTCTGTAGCCACCATTTTGAGTGGCTTGAACTGTATTGGTTTACACTTACAATCAGGGACTGAAGATCTGCTCTGTCGGACGGGTGTTTCTTCAGGCTGAAAAGAAGAAAGCACATTTACCATACCACTATTGCTTGCAGTTTACCACTATTGCTTGCAGTTTACCACTGGGGGGTCGGGGGCATACTAACTCCCCAAATATTTTGACAAACTATCAAACTCAATGTCGAGCTAGCTGGAGGTATTTTTCAGGGTTTAAAAAGATCTGTAACATCATAATCAGAAAAAGTAACGTTAAGGGCACAAACAATACATGCAATCTGGGTAAATAAAAAAAAAAATAATTAAAAATCCACTACTGGACACTTGGATTTGGGTTCAATTTCAGGGGACACAGGAAAACAATGCTGTCTTTTTCTATTTTTCACTCAGATACATTTATTTTGTTTTCCTGGAAAATCAATTTTACTGCCCTGAACATAAGTGTTTTCGCTGACAATTCCCATACCTGCATCAAATTAAAAGCAAACCAACATATCCATGAAGCAATATGTCGCGTGGACATACTTACCATTTGTCTACGAAGTCGACAAACTCGTCAGAGAATCGACCCTGAGGAAGCGTAGGAGGAGGCTGAAATACAAGGCAGCCCAAATGACAGCAAACAGAACAGACAGCATCAATACAATACAATACAAAACAATAATAATGTATTAAAAAAAACTATTATCTTAAAAGAGACATTTCATAGACACTAATGTTGCATTGTGTCTTTATCAAACCATGCCATTAAAACAAACACAACTCTCCACTGAGAGGTCCTTGTTTAACCATATTATTAGTTTGATAGTCTTTTCTTCCACAGCTCAAAGCTAACTTAAAATGTGGTTTAAATGAAAAGAATCAAAGGATAAATCTCAACCACCATATTGTTTTTGACAACACATTTCAATACTGGTTTCAGAGAATATTCCAAAGAACTAATTTCAGTCCCAGTCTCAGCTATCTACAGACTAGGTGTCAATAACACACACCTGTATGGCTAAGCGGAACCGTTTGTCCTATAATTATTTCAATGAAAATCTAAAAAATACAGCCCAAATTTCAGCTTTAATTTTACTCCATGCAACTGATGTATGGATGACAGTGAAACAGCAAGAAGATAATTAATTTAATTTAACTCTGATTTTCAAAGTAATTAAAATTATGGAGAATAGCACTTCGGATCACAATCTGAGATTTGGCTGAGGCTTTTCAGTGTGATAAGGCCATTCCTCTACTTGGCTGAGGCTTTTCTGTGTGCTAAGGCAATTCCTCTACTTGGCTGTGGCTTTTCAGTGGGATAAGGTCATTCCTCTACTTGGCTGTGGCTTTTCAGTGGGATAAGGCCATTCCTCTACTTGGCTGTGGCTTTTCAGTGTGACAAGGCCATTCCTCTACTTGGCTGTGGCTTTTCAGTGGGATGAGGTCATTCCTCTACTTGGCTGAGGCTTGTCAGTGGGACAAGGCCATTCCTCTACTTGGCTGAGGCTTGTCAGTGGGACAAGGCCATTCCTCTACTTGGCTGAGGCTTTTCAGTGGGACAAGGCCATTCCTCTACTTGGCTGAGGCTTTTCAGTGGGATAAGGCCATTCCGCTACTTGGTTGAGGCTTTTCAGTGTGATAAGGCCATTCCTCTACTTGGCTGAGGCTGTTCAGTGGGATAAGGTCATTCCTCTACTTGGCTGAGGCTTTTCAGTGGGATAAGGCTATTCCGCTACTTGGCTGAGGCTTTTCAGTGTGATAAGGCTATTCCTCTACTTGGTAGAGGCTGTTCAGTGTGATAAGGCCATTCCTCTACTTGGCTGAGGCTGTTCAGTGTGATAAGGTCATTCCTCTACTTGGCTGAGGCTTTTCAGTGGGATAAGGTCATTCCTCTACTTGGCTGTGGCTTGTCAGTGGGATAAGGTCATTCCTCTACTTGGCTGTGGCTTTTCAGTGGGATAAGGTCATTCCTCTACTTGGCTGAGGCTTTTCAGTGGGATAAGGTCATTCCTCTACTTGGCTGAGGCTTTTCAGTGGGATAAGGTCATTCCTCTACTTGGTTGAGGCTTTTCAGTGGGATAAGGTCATTCCTCTACTTGGCTGAGGCTTTTCAGTGGGATAAGGCCATTCCTCTACTTGGCTGAGGCTGTTCAGTGGGATAAGGCCATTCCTCTACTTGGCTGAGGCTTTTCAGTGGGATAAGGCCATTCCTCTACTTGGCTGAGGCTGTTCAGTGGGATAAGGCCATTCCTCTACTTGGCTGAGGCTGTTCAGTGTGATAAGGCCATTTCTCTACTTGGTAGAGGCTTTTCAGTGTGATAAGGCCATTCCTCTACTTGGCTGAGGCTGTTCCGTGTGATAAGGCCATTCTCTACTTGGCTGAGGCTGTTTAGTGTGATAAGGCCATTCCTCTACTTGGCTGAGGCTGTTCAGTGTGATAAGGCCATTCCTCTACTTGGCTGAGGCTGTTCAGTGTGATAAGGCCATTCTCTACTTGGCTGAGGCTTTTCAGTGTGATAAGGCCATTCCTCTACTTGGCTGAGGCTGTTCAGTGTGATAAGGCCATTCCTCTACTTGGCTGAGGCTGTTCAGTGGGACAAGGCCATTCCTCTACTTGGCTGAGGCTGTTCAGTGGGATAAGGTCATTCCTCTACTTGGCTGAGGCTGTTCAGTGTGATAAGGCCATTCCTCTACTTGGCTGAGGCTGTTCAGTGGGACAAGGCCATTCCTCTACTTGGCTGAGGCTGTTCAGTGGGATAAGGTCATTCCTCTACTTGGCTGAGGCTGTTCAGTATGATAAGGCCATTCCTCTACTTGGCTGAGGCTTTTCAGTGGGATAAGGTCATTCCTCTACTTGGCTGAGGCTGTTCAGTGTGATAAGGCCATTCCTCTACTTGGCTGAGGCTGTTCAGTGTGATAAGGCCATTCTCTACTTGGCTGAGGCTTTTCAGTGTGATAAGGCCATTCCTCTACTTGGCTGAGGCTGTTCAGTGTGATAAGGCCATTCCTCTACTTGGCTGAGGCTTTTCAGTGTGATAAGGCCATTCCTCTACTTGGCTGAGGCTGTTCAGTGTGATAAGGCCATTCCTCTACTTGGCTGAGGCTGTTTAGTGGGACAAGGCCATTCCTCTACTTGGCTGAGGCTTTTCAGTGTGATAAGGCCATTCCTCTACTTGGCTGAGGCTGTTCAGTGTGATAAGGCCATTCCTCTACTTGGCTGAGGCTGTTCAGTGGGACAAGGCCATTCCTCTACTTGGCTGAGGCTGTTCAGTGGGATAAGGTCATTCCTCTACTTGGCTGAGGCTGTTCAGTGTGATAAGGCCATTCCTCTACTTGGCTGTGGCTTTTCAGTGGGATAAGGTCATTCCTCTACTTGGCTGAGGCTGTTCAGTGTGATAAGGCCATTCCTCTACTTGGCTGAGGCTGTTCAGTGTGATAAGGCCATTCTCTACTTGGCTGAGGCTTTTCAGTGTGATAAGGCCATTCCTCTACTTGGCTGAGGCTGTTCAGTGTGATAAGGCCATTCCTCTACTTGGCTGAGGCTGTTCAGTGGGACAAGGCCATTCCTCTACTTGGCTGAGGCTGTTCAGTGGGATAAGGTCATTCCTCTACTTGGCTGAGGCTGTTCAGTGTGATAAGGCCATTCCTCTACTTGGCTGAGGCTGTTCAGTGGGACAAGGCCATTCCTCTACTTGGCTGAGGCTGTTCAGTGTGATAAGGCCATTCCTCTACTTGGCTGAGGCTGTTCAGTGTGATAGGGCCATTCCTCTACTTGGCTGAGGCTGTTCAGTGGGACAAGGCCATTCCTCTACTTGGCTGAGGCTGTTCAGTGGGATAAGGTCATTCCTCTACTTGGCTGAGGCTGTTCAGTGGGACAAGGCCATTCCTCTACTTGGCTGAGGCTGTTCAGTGGGATAAGGTCATTCCTCTACTTGGCTGAGGCTGTTCAGTGTGATAAGGCCATTCCTCTACTTGGCTGAGGCTGTTCAGTGGGACAAGGCCATTCCTCTACTTGGCTGAGGCTGTTCAGTGGGATAAGGTCATTCCTCTACTTGGCTGAGGCTGTTCCGTGGGATAAGGTCATTCCTCTACTTGGCTGAGGCTGTTCAGTGTGATAAGGCCATTCCTCTACTTGGCTGAGGCTTTTCAGTGGGATAAGGTCATTCCTCTACTTGGCTGAGGCTGTTCAGTGTGATAAGGCCATTCCTCTACTTGGCTGAGGCTGTTCAGTGTGATAAGGCCATTCTCTACTTGGCTGAGGCTTTTCAGTGTGATAAGGCCATTCCTCTACTTGGCTGAGGCTGTTCAGTGTGATAAGGCCATTCCTCTACTTGGCTGAGGCTGTTCAGTGGGACAAGGCCATTCCTCTACTTGGCTGAGGCTGTTCAGTGGGATAAGGTCATTCCTCTACTTGGCTGAGGCTGTTCAGTGTGATAAGGCCATTCCTCTACTTGGCTGAGGCTGTTCAGTGGGACAAGGCCATTCCTCTACTTGGCTGAGGCTGTTCAGTGGGATAAGGTCATTCCTCTACTTGGCTGAGGCTGTTCAGTGGGACAAGGCCATTCCTCTACTTGGCTGAGGCTGTTCAGTGGGATAAGGTCATTCCTCTACTTGGCTGAGGCTGTTCAGTGTGATAAGGCCATTCCTCTACTTGGCTGAGGCTGTTCAGTGGGACAAGGCCATTCCTCTACTTGGCTGAGGCTGTTCAGTGGGATAAGGTCATTCCTCTACTTGGCTGAGGCTGTTCAGTGTGATAAGGCCATTCCTCTACTTGGCTGAGGCTGTTCAGTGTGATAGGGCCATTCCTCTACTTGGCTGAGGCTGTTCAGTGGGACAAGGCCATTCCTCTACTTGGCTGAGGCTGTTCAGTGGGATAAGGTCATTCCTCTACTTGGCTGAGGCTGTTCAGTGGGACAAGGCCATTCCTCTACTTGGCTGAGGCTGTTCAGTGGGATAAGGTCATTCCTCTACTTGGCTGAGGCTGTTCAGTGTGATAAGGCCATTCCTCTACTTGGCTGAGGCTGTTCAGTGGGACAAGGCCATTCCTCTACTTGGCTGAGGCTGTTCAGTGGGATAAGGTCATTCCTCTACTTGGCTGAGGCTGTTCAGTGTGATAAGGCCATTCCTCTACTTGGCTGAGGCTGTTCAGTGTGATAAGGCCATTCCTCTACTTGGCTGAGGCTGTTCAGTGTGATAAGGCCATTCCTCTACTTGGCTGAGGCTGTTCAGTGTGATAAGGCCATTCCTCTACTTGGCTGAGGCTGTTCAGTGTGATAAGGCCATTCCTCTACTTGGCTGAGGCTGTTCAGTGTGATAAGGCCATTCCTCTACTTGGCTGAGGCTGTTCAGTGGGATAAGGCCATACCTCTACTTGGCTGAGGCTGTTCAGTGTGATAAGGCCATTCCTCTACTTGCACACATAACCAAAACCAACTGTCTGGATGCTTTCTGTGTAGAGTGGCCATTTTTTGTGATCAATTTGATAAAAACCACCAGTGTCAAATCTGCAAAATTACATCACCAAAAATTCCAACTGTGCAGAGAAAACAATGAGGGTTTTGATTGGTGGTATATATGTGTTCAAGTAAGGGATGGCCTCGCCCTGCATGTCATTGCATGGTGGTATATATGTGTTCAAGTAAGGGATGGCCTCGCCCTGCATGTCATTGTATGGACAGATCTGAAATGGATAGCAGAACTGTTTCCTAAGACCATGGCGTAGAGCACAGTTACAATCTGTGCATCATTTTTGTCAACCAAACAAACTTATCAATTTAATTAAACATTTAACTACCCAATAAAATAACAATCCGTGAAAAAACAACGCTTTTTTGTCTTGAAAATGACAACAAAAATATCACACCAAAATTGTGGTGAGCAGTGAAAAGTGTGGCTGGCGTCAGAGGCTAGAGACGTGAGGAACTACAAAGCCTAGAGGGTGGAAGTGCGCTAGGTGCTACACACACGTAGGGCCGTGACCAGCTAACTGTACAAACACTGCGCACTGTAAGCCAGGTCAGGGTGCAACACAACGCCTGGACCACGCCAGTGGAAACAAAAAGTCGGCCATTTCCATCCTCACAGACACACACCAAATGCAGAGGACACTGAGAGCACTGAACAGACAGACAAAAAGTGGAACTGTCCAGCGTTATAAGCTGCACACAGCTCAGCAAAGTGAGTTATATGGCTCAGTGTAAAAAGGCCTTTCAACAGCATGGCTTTCACACATCCGTCTACTCACTGGATTTGTCAGATTCTGACTGCCAGTCCCCACTGAACTATAGGTATTAAATCTGTTGTTCCCACTGAACTATCAGTAGCACTGTCCCCACTGAACTATAGGTATTAAATCTGTTGTTCCCACTGAACTATCAGTAGCACTGTCCCCACTGAACTATTGGTATTAAATCTGTTGTTCCCACTGAACTATCAGTAGCACTGTTCCCACTGAACTATTGGTATTTAATCTGTTGTTCCCACTGAACTATTGGCAACACTGCCTCCACTGAACTCTCAGTAACACTGTTCCCACTGAACTATCAGTATCAGTAAGCAGTAGCACCGTCCCCACTGAACTATCAGTAGCAATGTTCCCAGTTTACTAGCAGTAACACTGTTCCCACTGAACTCTCAGTAACACTGTCCCCACTGCATGAACTATCAGTAAGCACTCTACAGGCAACTCAACATTTCATTAACACTGTAAGGGTAGCGGAATATTTCTGTGTGCCCTTCAGGTAAAAAAAGAAAGACTGAATATTGCCCCCTTTCCTGCATTTTCATTGGTTGCATTAATGAAGCTGCTTATTGTTTACTTATTTGTAACTGTCAAGCATCAGTAGCCAACTTGGACTTTTCTCCGTAACTCCACATATCAGTAGAGTGTTAAAATATTGAACAAGTCCGAAGGACCTGCATACATTGGCAATAATTATCTATGAAGCTTACCATGTTAGTTAGATAGGAGGTTGAGGTCTGTTAGCAAAAAGTGTAGCCAGGTCTCGTCCACCAACGTTTATACGATTTTCAAAAGCACACTAGAGATTTCACTCACTACAATGTGGAATTAGTGGAAACAAGTTGAGATAAGTTTGAAAACAGTGAAAAGAACATGTCAGTATCTGCCTAAAACTGTCTTTATATGAGACCTTCCACTCAGTAGACTACAAAACCAAACTGATAGATACAAACATACTTCAAAGAAAAGAACAGCAAACCTATATAGACTAGTCTTTACAACACAAACTACCTTTCATCCTCAAAATAATTGGTAAAAAAAGGAAAACGACCAAAAAGGTAAAGGAAAAAAACAAACAAACAAAATTAAAACATTACAGAAAACATTTTTCTTGTTTGTTTACAGAGCAAGAGAAGTGCTTCTTATTCTTTCTTTCCAGAACAACTTTCAAGCAAGCAATATTCAAAATGCAAGAAAAATGTGTTATACATTTTACTTTTACTACGTTCTTGTTATTAAATAAAAGACATCAAAGTAAAATAACTCCAATACAACAACACACTAAGAAATTTAAGTGAAAAAATTGCTGCTTCCATTCATAGCTTCATAGCAAAACAAAAGTAAACAAACAATGAACAAAATTAACAGCATGTTTAAGAGTGTTAATAATGTTACTTTTTGGGCTGCTAAAGAAAACCAATCATTAATCTTCATGGTAGAATACTACACTTGTTGCTCATGTAACTTAATATGCTTTCAAGTTTTGAAATGCTCTTAATCCCTGACCTGACACTGATTCAAGGCGATGCTTTCTGTCCTACAAAGTCATGCTAATGCACCATGCACAGTGGGTCAATTCTGCTTCACTAATATCACCACAACACACTATGAAAATACCATTAAGGCCAACAAAAAAAATAGGTCTGTTTACGGTAACCCGACCGACCCTAGTTTTTTCGCGCAACCCTAGACTTTTTTTTTTGGCATTTGGGGAAAAAAAAAAAAAAAAATCTTGTTTTTTTGGCAAAATAACGTAAAAATATGGGTTTTTGGAAAAAAAAGAAAAAATAAATAAATAAATGAAAAAATCCCGACCTACCGACCCTATTTTTTTGGCCTATGTTACCGTAAACAGACCTTTTTTTTTTTTTGGCCTAATATACTACACAGCGTAATTTTGTTACTGAATTTATGGAGTACAACTGTATACTCTTGAAAGTTCGCTGCCCACTCAAGTTACTCGTCGACAACCAATGTCACTACCACATCAGAAAAGGAAGGTTTAAAATACAGTTATGTAGGGGAATATACAATGACATAAGGGAAAATTGCACTAACATTTCAAAGTTTTTCCTTAGTACTCAACTATTCACCACTTCTACGTTTTAATATTCTGCCACCTTATACGTGAGAATAATAAATAGGTGGAATAGGACGAACTTTTGGCAGAGGTAAAGATAGAGGTATACAAGAAGGTACGTCTTCACAAAATCGTAAACGCCATTTTTGCTAATCTAGCTGCTGACAACAAGGACATGAGGGAGGGCTCTGGCTGACAAACTACTTCATAAACATCACAGAAAAAGTTTAGGGTAACACTTCACTAGTTTTAGAAAAAGATCGGGGTAACATTACCTAGTTTTAAAAAAAGATTGGGGTAACACTTCCCTATTTTTTGGAAAAAATTGGGGTAACACTTCACTAGTTTAAAAAAAAAGTTTAGGGTAACACTTCACTAGTTTTAGAAAAAGATCGAGGTAATGCTTCACTAATTTTAGAAAAAGATCGGGGTAACACTTCACTAGTTTCAGGAAAAGATCAGGGTAACACTTCACTAGTTTTAGAAAAAGATTGGTCTAACACTTCACTAGTTTTAGAAAAAGATCGGGGTAACACTTCACTAGTTTTAGAAAAAGATCGGGGTAACACTTCACTAGTTTTATAAATCTGAAAGATTTTTACAAATCCACTTCTCCTTGTGTTTAATACATAACAAGAAAAACGAGAATACAAGGATTGTTGTGAGTGTTCAACAAGGATCTATAAAAGATTTATCTTTTCCCTAACTGATGGGGGATACCATTACACTTCTTCCCGTTCCTTTCTTCACACAAGTCATGTTTAACAGGACAGGGACATTTTTTTTCATTGTTTTCATGTTAAAGAGAATAGGGATTTTTTTTAAAGTTTTCAAAAATGGATCCTTCAGGAAATAGCTTTCTTTTCCTGAATCTGACAATAAAAATAGGCCATTATGCTTTCCAATTTTTCTTTTGAAGTGGATCAATGTAGAAATAAAACAAAACAAAAAGATAAATCACAACACCAAGTCTCTCCCCTAGGCTTCAATATAACAGGATACAAACTTTAAAATGAATTTTTCATTCTCTTTTTTCCCTGTGTACACGTTCATTTTTTCTTTCCTCTCGTTAAATGGCCAAAGTGAAAATGAAAAATAATGTTAATTCACACAATTACTGTTCTTGTGGATAATGAAATATTTGCTTCAACTGCAATGATCCTCGACGCTCTTTATACATTTAGTTTGCGTTAGACATGAAAGATCAATCAAAAGACTCGACTTCATGTATTCCTTTTTAGCTACGTTTTATGAGATTGTGAATTGCTTCCAGATAGGCCATATAAATGACGCGCAAAAATTCAGTTCATTTTTATTTTCATACAAACAAAAACATTCTTTTTATTTCCTTTTTCATACAAAGCCGGGTTTCCCCGTTTCATATGGCCCCAATGGCTTCGTCGTGAGGACGTAACACTTACATTTCTCGTCCATTCAGTTTACACAATTAATTTCCGTGCTCCTGACACTCCCTTTCGCTTTACCAGTCTACCCCCTAACTTTTCAATGCAATGTTTTGGGCTTTTTGGGAAGGCACAAACTATAAACATCGAACTTGAAAAAAAGGGAAGTACTTTGACTACAATCTACTCATGCAAACACGCAAAACAAAACAAAACTGATAATAAAGGGCCATCAAAGTCAACCAAACTTGAGAAGTAAAACAAGAAAACACACCAACATTCACAGTGAGCTATTGTAACAGTCAAGGTCTCATATAAACACAGAAAAGTTATATGCTGCAGTTGAAAGTTAAAGAAAGCCAGAAAGTGTTGAAAGGGGTCAGAACTGAACGCAACCAACAAATTAAAACTTCACAACTTTGACAACTAACGTCATAGCATTTAGTCTTGCTCGTATAATTAACTAGTAACGACTGCACGTTCGACTTGCAACAGGCTCACGGCAAAACACCTCAATGTAACTTGAAATGAGTTAATTTGAACATTTCAATTGCGTTTTAATTTCTGCATCACACTGTCAGAACTGCTGACAACCCAAAAGAAGAAGAAAAATCAATGAATCTGTTCTGAACTTAATAACACTGGCATAACGCAAATGTATATAGTTTTCAGAAGCAGTTATAAACATAACTAATATTCACTGAAATCTTGAACTTGAAAATGGTCATTCCTGCTCAAATTAGGCATACAGCGAGCTTACCTCCTTGCATTTAACGCTTCAGCTAAAAACTGTATTCCTGCTAAAATATACTGAGACAAAAAGATAGAGACAAAAAGAGAAGAAAAAAAGGGATAACTTATGTGAAATACGAGCACGGATTACAACTACAAACCAAGCCATGGGAAACAAGTGAGTACTAGCGGCCCGAGGCTGTTGCAAGTGTGTGCGGTCCCTGCGTGGAGTTTGGTAACATACCTCATTGACAATGTAATCTAAAAGCTCAAATATGGCCATGGGTCTGGGTCCTTCGGCACCAGGGGGACACACGAAGCTATTGCGCGCCACTAGAAAGCAAAGACAGATATCTCCTGGTCACACTCAGCCATCGCTACATCCACAAAATAAAAACACAGTCAGAGAGAGACGGAAAGAGAGAGATTGTGTGTCCAGAATCGGCAGCCAACGGTACATCCACAAAATAAAAAGAGATTTGAGGACAGTGAGACTGTCAGAGAGAAGGAAAACAAGCGGCAATGGCAAGGTGGAGTTTATCTTGGCAATTAACTGTGTCACAGCTTGGCTTAGTGGGGTACATCACTCTCTTTGCAATCTGCAGCTGAATAACATATGACCCTGCAGCTGAATAACATATGACCCTGCAGCTGAATAACATATGACCCTGCAGCTGAATAACAGTATGACCCTGCAGCTGAATAACATATTACCCTGCAGCTGAAACTTTGTCCTTAATTGGATGTTGCTGAAATCAAAATTACTTTCTGTTTAAAAAACAAAAAACAAAACAAAAACAGTTCAAAACAAAAATGTAGAAACGTATTGCTGAATAAAAGAGTCTGAACATTCTAATTTTGTTTGTCTGATCAAAACATGATATTGCCAGACTATCTACACAAAGAAGTTTAGAGCTTCGTCCAAACTGCGACCGCTGTTGCTCAAAATATACTCCACACATACAAGTATGAGAATAAAATCAAGGCACAAAAAAACACTAGGACAAAAATAAATGACATAGATGAAGTGATCCAGTTTGAAATAAAAACAACAACCATTAAACAACAGCAGAAGCTGAAATGGAAACGAAAATGAGATATAAAAAAATTAAAAAAATGGAACGACGCTCACACACAATGCTTGACAAAGATGGCTTCCTCAAACGGTGAGTGACAGTGGGAGGGTTCACCATGGTAACCGTGGTGAGTGACAGTGGGAGGGTTCACCGTGGTAACCGTGGACAGGGAGTCGGTGAATAATATTTTAAAAAAGTGAAACTGCTTCCACAATATTCAGAAAACTTGGAAACAGGAGACAGTCACAACAAACTTATTCTGTTGTTGTGTTTGCCACTGATTAAAACACAACACTCATAACTCTTCAGAATAACTGAATTTAAGATTATGCCCTGACCTACTCAGTTTCAGATTAAACAGAAATTTGTTGTGACGTACATTGTTTGTAGCACACATTTTAGAACATTGAAACAGAAAGCTGACAATAACAGAGAGAAGTGGAAGGGGGGATGGGGGGGGGGGGGGGGGGTTGGAGAAAAAAAACAAGGTCCTTGCAGGTTAACATAACACCTGTACAATGAAAGCTCCCACAAAACAAAAGTTTCATTTTTACAATATTTACACATACAGACTGTGGCATATTTTAATCAAAAGACAGACACTGCCCTCTAAACTATCCCTTTATGGTTGGCAGTGGTGTAAAAGCCAACGATAAATATGGAGACGGAAACTTTCTGACAAATAAAAGCTTGTGACTATTTTGTATCACATTCCAAACATAAATCTGTCTTGCTTCTTTATTTTTATTTTTCATTTATTTTATTTTATTCTGACATCTGTCCCACTTGTGCAACCATAGTAAACCCTCCTCACGTGATTTTGATGCAGTGGTCACCAACCTGAAAATGGGCAACCTCTAAGCATTTTGACCAGAGGAGATTTTCATGAAAAAATCCAGGTTGGAGGAAAAAACGAAAAATCCCTGAACATGTGCTCAAACTGAAAGGGAAATGATGGCAGGGGGGGAGGGATTGCTGAGGGGGAGGGGAGGGCTTGAGGGGAGAGGAAGCGGAAGACAGGGGGAGATATTGGACTCAGATAGCAAGTGTTTGACTGACTAAGCATTAGTGATGGAGCTCAATTCAGAAAATGAAACATGTATGTTTCAGGCGCCTTGGATAGTAGTGTATATCCAGGGCTGGATCTAGGGGCATTTCCTGCCTCCCCCACCGCTCCCCCTAACTCTGCAAATTACCTCTTTTCTTGAGGAGAGACTAAAAATACCCCTTTCAAATGCTAAATTTCAACACCTGGGTGCACAGCAACTGAACCTTTGCCAGATGTTGGAAGCCCCTCCCTCTCGTGCACTAGGTCCCTCCCTCTCATACACTAGGTCCCTCCCTCTCATACACTATGTCCCTCCTTCTCATACACTAGGCCCCTCCCTCTCATACACTATGTCCCTCCTTCTCATACACTAGGCCCCTCCCTCTCATACACTAGGCCCCTCCCTCTCATACACTAAGCCCCTCCTTCTCATACACTAGGTCCCTCCCTCTCATACACTAGGTCTCTCCCTCTCATACACTAGGTCTCTCCCTCTCATACACTAGGCCCCTCCCTCTCATACACTAGGTCTCTCCCTCTCATACACTAGGTCCCTCCCTCACATACACTAGGTCCCTCCCTCTCATACACTATGCCCCTCCCTCTCATACACTAGGTCCCTCCCTCTCATACACTAGGTCCCCCCCTCTCATACACTAGGTCCCTCCCTCTCTTACACTATGCCCCTCCCTCTCATACACTAGGTCCCTCCCTCTCATACACTAGGTCCCCCCCTCTCATACACTAGGTCCCTCCCTCTCATACACTAGGTCCCCCCCCTCTCATACACTAGGCCCCTCCCTCTCATACACTAGGTCCCTCCCTCTCAAACACTAGGCCCCTCCCTCTCATACACTAGGTCCCTCCCTCTCATACACTAGGTCACTCCCTCTCATACACTAGGTCCCCCCCTCTCATACACTAGGCCCCTCCCTCTCATACACTAGGTCCCTCCCTCTCATACACTAGGTCCCTCCCTCTCATACACTAGGTCCCTCCCTCTCATACACTATGTTCCCCCCTCTCATACACTAGGTCCCACCCTCTCATACACTAGATCCCTCCCTCTCATACACTAGGTCCCTCCCTCTCATACACTAGGTCTCTCCCTCTCATACACTAGGTCTCTCCCTCTCATACACTAGGTCCCTCCCATACACTAGGTCCCTCCCTCCCATACACTAGGCCCCTCCCTCTCATACACTAGGTCCCTCCCTCTCAAACACTAGGTCCCTCCCTCTCATACACTAGGTCCCTCCCTCTCATACACTAGGTCCCTCCCTCTCATACACTAGGTCCCTCCCTCTCAAACACTAGGTCCCTCCCTCTCATACACTAGGTCCAGCCCTGATATTTGTGGTGCAACAAGGACCATTCACTTTCCATGCCTTGGTGGGGGGTACTACACTTCATCCTCTCTGGCTGCGTGTAAGATGCGTCTCTTGGCTCTAATTCCCACATCCACAGCTTTCTCAGTCCAAGCGGCAGCTAGTCCAAGCAAGGCGGGGGCCAGGCTCCATGCAAGCATCTCACATCATCTCTTCACCTTTCATCTCTTCTTCCTTCAACGTTCAATTTGTGGTTATGTCTCGGACCCCTTTTCCCATTTTACTGTTCCACATCAGACTCAACGGGTCATTATCGTTTCACTCCATTTTATGTTTACCACCAATGCTTGCTTTACCCATCTGCTTTTAGACTGGGATTCCGGACATTCCACTCAACAGATCTGTATGGCTGATACCTCTATCTTGCTGGTATTACAGTCGATTTGCTTTCCTAATGGTTCCTTTTTGCCTGCTACAAAATACACTTGTGCCAACTGCCCTTTACACTTCTGGATATTTTTACTTTTATATTTAATTCTTCAGAATTTTTCGCTAACGGTAAAAAGTTAACATTTTGTTGCATGTCCCATTTGTGTCTGCCTGCATGCAACGAAAAACAAAAAAAGTCAAAAAGCTGGAGACTGCCCATCAAAAAGAGTATAATACAATCTAAAATCAAATAGCTGCTTGAAGAGAGTCTGCAAGTCTACAAGTAAATGGACACGGAAACAAAACACAGCACACAGCCTCGCGATTCTGTAAAACATGAAAAAACAAAAGAATGAGTCTGGGGATAAAAAATACACAGCCCCGGGCATGCAAAACATGTGTACAGGTATGTGAAGAAAGCCTAAACAACAAACTGCAAAGCCACAGCGACGATTCACACTTAACAAATAATAACAAGAGAAAAAAACAGACAGACTTTGCTGTCAACGAAGACGCACAACAAAAAGACAGCGCATAATAAAAACACAAAAACAACAGCCGCTGTACAGCAAAAAACAACAGCCGCTGTACAGCAAAAAACAACAACCTCTGTACAGCAAAAAACAACAGCTGCTGTACAGCAAAAAAAACTAGTGAAAACAACAGCCGCTGCAAGAGCCAGAAAACAGCAACAGCAGAAATGGAAAATAAAACCAAAAAGGAGCAACAAGATGGCTGTACAGTGATTGAATCCAGGGACATGGCGGCAGCGTTTACCTCGTTGACAATATACTCGAGAAGCTCAAAAATAGCCATGGGCAGTGGGCCGTCGCCACTGACCGGCGACATCTCGCCCGGACAGGCTGGAAAGTAACTGGTGGTGGTTAAAACGTCTATCCCCCCGGGACACGCTGGAAACGGAACTTGGACTAAGTAAGCACAAACAGTCACGCCACAACGTACACACAAAACACCACAACAGTCACAAATCACAAGGGGTCCGTTCTACAGCTCTGCTCCTTAACCGGGCGTTTCTCTGAGACAAAACAAGTTAACCCTTTGTCTACCGGACAAATTTATCAATAAAATATCAATAAAAAGTCACATGATGCAAGGTAAAACAATGACGCCCAAACTGAGAAAATGGTCTCCAGGGGAGGTAATCATCTTGCTGCAATTCAAAGGGCGATATACAGTGGTTGTTTGCCTTGTCAGAGTATTGATTTGTTTCATGATAGTGGTTTTTTGCACACAGTTCTCTATTTTTCCTGCGCCCAGTTTAGAAGCAGAGTTGCAGTTTGAGTATTTGATAAAGAAACACAAGGGCTGTTCCTTCAGGATTCTGCATGGTGATTGCTTGTCTACCTTGCTGATGGAAGAAACCCCTGAGAAAATTCCTTTTTGTTTGTGTGCTAAGGAAAGGCACAGGGATGACGTATGGGGCAAACAGAAATGTTCAAATGAGAACTATAAGTATAAAAAGCAGAGACTGAACTGCAGAAATAACTTATGAACATTCTGTGGCAATCTTTCATATAACAATAGAGGTTCACAAAGCACAACTTTTCTGTGAAACATTTCTGATGACATCTGGCATAGAAAACAAAAGATCTATTGAAAGAAAGCAACTGTTTGAATGCAACTGACATCTGCCCAGCTTACAGGCCAACTTAGGCACGTATGCTCCACAGATTTCCATTTTGTCATGTCTGCACTCTATCTGGTGTCACTGATGCCATTCAGCGTAGCTCTGTGGCGTGGCCCTCGATCTACTGTTCCAAACCTTGGTGCAGAGGGCACTGCATGTCCCGCTTTAAATTCAAGTCAATCCCACCCCTGAATATCAAGTTGTTAACGTTCCAAAAAAGTAACCTTTTTTCTGTTGTTTTGTCCTGGATTTAACCGTCCAAAAATTCAACCTTTCTTGTTTTTTTTTAATTCAAGATCATTTTGATACAAACTTCAGAAAATGGACAAAGCAAAGTTTTGAAGCCAGGGAGAGAAAAGTTTTTTAAGCCAACCACGCAGAGTCCCTACAAAGTACAATGTTGTGCAACATCTCACACGGTGAAACTTATATCAAACAATAATTCTAGAGAGAAAAAAAGCAATAGTGCCATCATGTTATTTGTTCAAGATTACACATGAAATGAGAGCAACAGTAAACCTCTACAATGATTACGATGAAAGAAATGCTGAAATTAGAAACAGTGTTTACTATACGAAGAACTGATTTCAGAAGAACGTTAACACAATAAAGTTAAGATCAAAACTTGACTAAATGTAAAAAAGGGTGCCTGTAGTTGACAAACAACATCAACAAAATGCAACCTACAATAACTTAGAAAGAAACAATACACCATGATTCTTGACATTTGTGCAAAAAATCTACCGTGCAGTTTAAGAATGATACCAAGGACCTTGGTGTGTAAACCATTTTGTCAACCCCTGCAGATCTGTCCAGGCTTTTACATAGGCTGGGAGCTTCCTTACACTTCCACACATACCAATAATCTGCATCCTGGCATCTTTCTGTGCAAAGTGGAATTTGTGTGTGTGCTGGATTCATTTCATAAGCGACACCAGTGTCACTGACTGCAAAATGACTTCAGCAAAAAATGCGATTCTGCACAGGAAGCAGCAAGACTACAGTTAATTCTTGGTATGTGTCTTGGTGGAAGGATGCTCCAACCTGAGAGTCTGACCCCCGTTTCTCAGCTGCGAGATCTGGCAATAAAGCGAGTGAAGCTAGGAAATATAGTTTCTTGGGGACCGCTCACCGCGCGCGAGGATGGATGGGATTTATCTTCAGGAGAGTGTCCCCATGGAGGTGCTCGCCACTCGAAAAAAAACATGGCGGTTGCACGGCTGCAATTCCCACTGGTTGTTCACAGCGGTTCACCTACAACTTGCCATATTGATCAATCGTGTTTAAGTCTCGCCTGGCTAGCACAAAATCGTATCATGCATACATCCTTGTTTACGTGCAAAGCGAGTGGCTTTCCGCAAGCATTTATTGCCTGTTCTTCTTCAGCGTTCATGGGCTGTGACATTCTTGTACACTCGCGGGCAAGAGTGGGCTTCTTTATTTCCCCGCGTGAGGCCGTTTCTTCCCGCTATTTAGGTAGTCCTACTCCGATTGTGGAGGATTTTTTGCCTGGTGGAAACGGGTGTCAGGACAGACCTGTACTGGTTGATGATAATTGGTTGACACAAAATGTGGATTTAAGTCAAATAAAATGTCTTACACATCAATCTTTAACCTAAAAAAAGGTTTCTTTCCAAGTGTATTTTTCTTAAAGTGTCTATTTTCTTGTCAAATAAAGATGTGATTAACATTATGTAACAAGAGTGGAGGAAAGGAGGGAAAGACAGGTTTACGTGTTTTTTTCTCCATTGGACTATCAATCTGCTTACAAAATATGGACAGAAACACAAGGTTTAACAAGAACAACACAAACGTTTTCACTTTTCCGATACACCGCTGACAATACTTGAGCTATCCACACTGTACCTGTCAACTTCTTGTCAACATCATGTAACAATATCTTTGTGACTGGGGATAAAAATAAGTTTAGTTTTGTAGCACATGTACTCTGTCAAATTCATGGAATTGGAATGGTTATAACTCAATTGCAAACAAAACATTGTAACCTTCTTGTGATGAGAACTGCAACACAAAAGCCCTGAAAACTGTTAATGTTGTAAATTCTAGTTGTGGTTTCTCTTTAAATGGACAAAATATCTCAAACTCTTATTTATGTAACAAAGAGGCACAGAAATTGGAGAAAACATAAAATTATCTAATAATAAAAGAGGTACACGTACGTCTAAGCAATGATGAAATGCCATGTAAAATAAAGCGAAAAAAAACAAAAGCAAGAGAAGAAAGGAACAAGTCAAAATAGCTGTGCTTGGTGAACAAGTACCGGAGACCACTATCATCAAACTAAAGAATGAAAATGTGAAAGATCAACCCAAACATGTTAAAACCAATGTCTGTTTTGTAAAGACAGATAATTGAGTATTTGTTCTTGTAAAACTATGAATTTAGTTAACCCCACTTTTTATCCTGTATATTTTCCTTCCTTTTGCAGGTTAAAACTTGGCTCTCAATAATGGTCTCCCACACTGTTCCTTATTTTCAATTTATTTTAGTGGATGACCGTCAAGTTAATAACTTTTACACAGTACAGTTCAGCAAAAACTGTACATTTGCGTCAGAGAAAAGAACAGAAACAAGAGCAAAAGATGTCACTGTGCTTCAAAATTCTACAGACAGAAAACAAACATCAGAATATGTAACTAAACATTGGTTCAACAATCAGAACTAAAAACTGTCATCTCACACACTTTTTATAATTGAACTTTCATTTAATATCTTGACCTCTTCTCTGGCTCTCTTTCTACATTCACACGCACGCACACACATGCAACCACACAAACAATGCACGCATCCACATTCACAAAGAGACACACACGCAACCACACAAACAATGCACGCATCCACATTCACAAAGAGACACACACGCAACCACACAAACAATGCACGCATCCACATTCACAAAGAGACACACATACACACATCAGAATGCGTGCACACACACACGCACGCACACAACTCTCCACACTCTCACTGAGAACAAAGAATAAGAAATTAGAAGAAAAGACTAAAATACAACATAACGCCAAATAACTGGACCCTGTGACCTTCACCTTTGAGAGCTTTTCCCGTTCTTGCAGCCTCCATGTGTTCTTCCATGACGTCAACCCCAAAGATAGAAGAGAGGTCATTGGGATCGGCTGGCGGGACTGGATATCGTCCGATGGCCATTTCTACCAGCGACAAGCCCAGACTCCAGATGTCAGACTGAACTGTGTAATGCGTGCCCTGCAACCTCTCAGGCTGCACACACCCAAACAAATTGATCTAACAAAACAAATGGCTGTTGGTGAGACAAACAGTCTTAAAAATCAAAACAATTCTGTACACACCAACATACTACATTGGGACAGCACAAGTACAGAATTCTTTTTAGGGATTTTAACATGTCAAATTTATGCTCATAATAAAAGTTACAACACACTGTAGTTCATCTACCATTTCTTATTCAAGTCCCGCGCTTTAGATAAATCCATTCACAAAGTTTAAAAATTATATCTGTTTTGAGATAACTGCTTTCTTTTTTATATTCCTTGTCCAAGTACAAGTTTAAAACCTTCAATAGTCTACTTCTCTTACCTTGCACAAAAAAACCAGCCATTCGCTTTTCTAAAAAAATAAAATGCAGTAAAACAATCTTCCCATGTTAGCATTTCAAACAGTATTCCTTCCCCTACACCAATAAGTTGACCTGGTAGATCGGCAAAATCTCCACCCGTAACCCACCCTGGATTCGAACCCCGAACCTTCCAGGCACAAGACTGACATCTTAAAGGCCAACATCAGCGCGGGAAATGTAGCTCTAGTTGCTCGTGTTGGCGATGCTAAATTTAGCTCTGTGGTGTTCTACTATAACAAGACTAGATCTCTACTATAACAAGGCTAGATCTCGTGGAGACAGATGTTCGGCTTAAACCACTAGGCCATTGTGGCATCGCTCACCGCCATATAAGACCTGGTGCCGACAAAGGAGTTGGCCATGGAGTCTATCAATTGCCCGCTGACCCCGAAGTCGCAGATTTTTATTTCACCACGCGAGTTGACCAGGATATTGGAAGGCTTAACGTCTGCAGACAGACATCACACAAACCTTAGACACACCTTACAATATACACATTTCTCTAACAAAAACTAATGCTTATATGATGTACCATTCTGCTGAAAGACATATCAACCAAACCTTAGACACACCTTAGAATCTACACATTTCTCTAACAAAAACTAATGCTTATACGACTTACCATTCGTAATGTACTACAGTGGAACCCCTCTTTTAAGACACCACCCCCCCCTCCCCTATTGAAGACTCCCTCACTTTTAAAACACTGTGTTCTCACATTTTCTGTTCATGACCTCTGTAAATGTACCCTCACTTTTAAAACACTGTTTTCTCACATTTTCTGTTCATGACCTTTGTAAATGTACCCTCACTTTTAAAACACTGTTTCCTCACATTTTCTGTTCATGACCTCTATAAATGTACCCTCTCTTTTAAAACACTGTTTTCTCACATTTTCTCTTCATGACCTCTATAAATGTACCCTCACTTTTAAAACACTGTTTTCTCACATTTTCTCTTCATGACCTGTGTAAATGTACCCTCACTTTTAAAACACTGTTTTCTCACATTTTCTCTTCATGACCTCTATAAATGTACCCTCTCTTTTAAAACACTGTTTTCTCACATTTTCTCTTCATGACCTGTGTAAATGTACCCTCACTTTTAAAACACTGTTTTCTCACATTTTCTGTTCATGACCTCTGTAAATGTACCCTCACTTTTAAAACACTGTTTTCTCACATTTTCTGTTCATGACCTCTGTAAATGTACCCTCACTTTTAAGCCTTTCAAGACCCGATTTTCTCCGACGTTTGGAGTTTGGAGTTCCTTAAAGAGGGTTCCACACTACACATGTCTAAAATCCCATAGAACAACTATTTCTTAAGACGAGGGGTAAAAATGAAGTGTAAAAACTGTGCACGTTAATGGTAGGGAGGCCCATCGCACATAGCACAATCAGCCATTTTCACACTCTAATGGCATGTGACTGTCAGCAGAAGGGGATAATCTTCATCTTACTCTATCTCTAATCTTAATCTATCTCTCTTTACCCAGTTATCCGCCCACTGAGTTGTAAAAAGTCACAATCATCACAACAAAATGCCTGGTGTAATGTCATGTCACATGACGAGAATACATGTCTGCCTTTCTGTGAAAGGTCAAGTACACATGCAAAATGCTGTGTGGGAGTACCCTCTGGCCTCTAACGCCTTTCATAAAGGGCAGTGTTCTTCTCAGGCCTCATCTTTGGTCACTGATGGTCACTCTTTTAATCTGTGGCATAATGCCTTGACCCCATCTGACCTATTGCACCCATAGTCTGGAAACGACACCGAAGGGTCTTTGATATGAAGAAATAATAAAAAGCTATATGAATTAGCAATACATCATTAAACACTTTGCAACAGGTGCCGAAAACCTGTCGGATCTGAACCTGAAACATGAAAGCCAACACGCATAACACAAGAGCCTGAGGCAAAAAGGATAACTTTACACAGAAAAAACAAAGGTTCTCACCTCGGTGAATAATTTGATGTTTTTCTCGTAAGTACGACAACCCTTTCAATACCTGTGACAGAGCAAAGAAGATAAGGGCTGCAGTGAATAACTGAATTTGTGCTGACGGGCTTAATATGACATTGCTTCAAGTTCATACACTTTAAACACCTGTTACTTCAATTTCATTTGATTTCAAAATCAAATCTGATCCTTTCATTAATTTTAGATGTCTGGTAAATCATGTTTATTAAAGGATTATCTGTGTGGGTATGAAACAAAAATGATTAATTTGACTTTGAAATGAATAAAAGCATGCACACGCATACATACTGACACACCCATTATGAGCATGAAGAATCTAGTTTCAAAATCAGTAAGACTAAGACAGCCCCCTCCCCCATACACACACCTGCAGACTGTGGTGTTTACAAGTATACTTACAGAAATGTTGATAACACCAAGGATTGGTTCAGGGACTCTACCGGCCTTTTTCAAAATAAGATCTAAGGACCCACCATCCTGGAAAATAAAACAAACACACATCAACCATTGCAGCAAATAAACATGATACTTTCTAAACTGCTATGGGACAAAACCAGAAAAGAAGCAAATATGTATGAAAGGAAGAAATGCCATGTGTAAAACAGTAAATGACACGATCACTGATCAAATACTGTAAATGAATGTGTGAATTAACCGCTCATCATTCAAACGTCACAGAGTGAATTCATGCAAACCAGTAAAATCCTACTGAAGAACAAGTGGTGTAAAGCTAAATCAATACATTTAGTCAAGCTGTGGGCCTCAGGGAATGCAAATTAACACACTGCATTTTTTTTTTATACGTACCAAGACCAGTAAATTATAGGTTTGCTGAAACCCTGCGGCCAAGACAGCGCCGACATATTTTCTTGGTTACACAAGCCAAATACAATACATGTATGTAAAACTAAGAAGAAGAAACATTTTACCATGTATTCCATGCATATGCTGATTTCACCATCACTGTAGAAAGCGCCATAGTAACCTACAATGTCCGGTGAGTTACACTCGTGTAAAACTTTGAGTTCTCTGATGATCTGGTTCCTCACGGCCGGCTTGATTTCCAGGTGAATTAACTGCAAAAAGGACAGTGTCAATCAGCAACAAGTGGAAAGTAAAGGCCATCTAATGTAAGAAATCTGAACAGATCGACTGCGAACGTCCATAATCAAGAAAGGTGAAATGTTCATGACCATTACTGCGTTTATAGATCTTTAACATGTCTTATACCCCCCCCCCCCCCCCCCTCAATGTCAAAAGCAAAACAGACTTCGAGAAGATGTCTAAGTGCAAAGAAGGGCATCACATAAAAAAAATTCGCTTCTCAGGTATGTCTCCCAGAAATTAACAAAGAATTTTGAAAATGAAGTTTGTCTCGATAACATGGTCTTATTACCAGGAGAAAATGACGCGTAAAGTCACCGCCAGGCAGTGCATGTATCGGTATCATATATCAATAAAACAGATTCACCACTGTATTACCTTCCTGGCCATGATGAGGCCGGTGGGTTTATGCAGCACCTTGGTGACCACGCCCCCATTCCCTGCCCCCAGCTCCCCCAACTTTTCAAAGTCCTCCTCCAGCAGCTCCCCCACTTTCTGTTTCTGGGAGAGAAACTCCTCCAGTCTCTCTCGCTGCTGGTCATCGATGTCCAGTTCTTTCAGCTTCAGTTGCAGCGCCTCTAGGCTGGCTTGTGCGCCATTCTGACGGCTGGGGACAAAAGAAAAAAAATTGTCAAGAGGAATAAAATCATAGACAAAAAGATGGAAAATTGTTAGAGGAATAATAATCATAGACAGAGTATTTGTACTGTAGTTTTGTGTAGTTTTCATGATTAAAATTCATTCCAAAGGACAAGAAAGATAAATCTTCTTTTTAAAGGCACAGTGCAGCTCACAGCCTTCGTTTTGCGTTTTTGTTGCAGCTGAGTGCATTTACAGTTCAAAAATCCTCCTATGGTAGTAAAACAAACCCAAAACTACCCAATGACGACATCTGTAAAGCTCGACAGTTTCTTGTTCACGCGAGTGCATAAATTAACCTAGTTATTACGTGGTGTTTGGTCGGAGTTCGATTCAACTGAGTGATTCCGGCCTCGATTTTGTTTTACACAAACTCATGATGACGTCTGACACAGTTTGCTAGTGACGTGTCTTTTTGTGCATGATGTGGTGATCTACCTGATCTAAATTTAGATCCAAAAATAGGTCAAGACCAGCCGGGTCCGAGTACGAAATTAATTCGTAAAAACATCGCAGTTCTTGACTCTTTGGGTGCAAGTCAATGAAACTTGGTAGTTCTTCTAACGGATAGCTGCCTGAGGTATGACTAAAAGCCCCAGGGGCTCCGTGCACCTGGATTTGACAAGTTCAGTACCTTTAAGAATAATCACAGACAAAAAGATGGAAAATTGTCAGAGAAATAAAAATCATAGACAGAGTATTTGTAGTTTTGTGTAGTTTTCATGATTAACCCTTACACTGGTGCAATTCTGTAACTTAAAGTGTAACACATGTTACATAGCCAATGGTGAGAAAAATGGTCATATAGGTTTTCGCATCCATGGGAGGTAATCTGAACCGACCAAACAGACTGAGCCAGTAGCGCGACATATGTCGTGACAACCATGCAGGTGACAGTAAACGTAAAGTAGCGCGACATATGTCGCGACAACCAGCCTAATAGTAATAGTTAAAATTCATTCCAAAGGACAAGAAAGATAAATTCTTTTAAAGAATACTAGAACATCTGTCACACTGTCTAGTCACCATGTGACCATGATATGCCACACTTCTTTTAATGGCCTGTCGGGATTATGACTATTTAGTATTAGGCAAAAAAAAAAAAATTGTCTGTTTCTGGTCACCCGACCGACCCTAAATTTCGGCGCCGACCCTAAACTTTTTTTTTCCAAACTCAAAAAATTGTTTGTTTTTTTTTGGTGGTAAAGGACAGGGTGAGAAAATGAACAACAAAAACGTGTGAAAACGAAAGTCCGCTGACGATTTGTAAATGTGTTGAGTGTCTTGTCTCTATGTATAGTGAATCCAGTCTCTTTGCGCGATTTTTGAAGTTAGTTTTATTGGTCTACATTTGGGGTAAAAAAAAAAATTAAAAAAATTAAAAAAAAATTAAAAAAAATCCCTACCTACCGACCCTATTTTTTTTAGCCATGTTACCAGAAACAGACAAATTTTTTTTTTGGCCTTAGAAAATCCATACCCTTTAAATTTTGTTGAGCGCTCAGAATAAATAACACCTCTAAATTTGTCTCTCACTATCTGCAAAGTGCAATGTATTGTAAATTGTAACTGTCTGTGTGCAATGTGCATGTTTTTGAAAACAATTCAGTTATTTACACTACTCATCCATCAAAATATTTGAAGAGGGCATTCATTTAATCACTCTTTGAGTCTACACTGTGTAAATGTTTAGTAATAGAACTATGGGAAATCTGGAACCACAGGGAAACTTAACTTCCCTTTACAAATTAGTAATTGGTAAATAAATTAATGTAAATTGTAAAAAAATGTAATGTATTGCAAAATAATGCACGCTGAGTGAACAGAACAGAGAGTGACATAGTGTTTGTGTGCCAAAATCAGTCTAACAGGATTTTACTTGAGTGTCACAAACAACAGCAGGCTTCAGGATTCACTAATTTCCTGGTTTCTCTACACGGAAACATATCACAAGAAGACTGACCCGAAGGTCTCAGCTCATGCCCATGGAATTTTTTTTCCTGGCTCTGCTGTAATGTATCGCTCTACCGATTTGACTGAGAAGCCGAGCAGCCTCTTGCTGGCAGTGGCACTGTGTCAGACGGTGTGTGGTGTCGCTGTCAGTGCCAGCAGATCTTTTACCTGACAGATTGTCTGCTGCAGACTAGATAACCTAAGCCCAGCAACTGAGGAAGTCTTCGCGCACTATCGCAAAGCAAACATTTTGCAGATCACATAATGCACAAGCCCACAGATGGTAACAGGTTTGGCAAGCGCGATCCACTATTTTCTATCACTATAGCAATCCAATGCTTGAAGCAAATGAAAGGTGAACGATCAAGGTGCAATGCAAAATATCTGGGATTCCTGGCATTCTCGCTACCGTTCGACATCGATTCATACTCACTCCGTAGTTCCATCGCCTCCCGGCTCAGCCACGGAAATCGTCAGATTCAGCTTGTTCTTGGCAGGCATAGTGATGGCACAATCAAATGTCAGTTCACTAATTAAAACATCGGGAGAATCGGGGAGAGGATTTAGCTGTGAGGTGCCCCATAAACAGAGAAACAGCTTCACAATCACACAGTCGTCCCAATCAAAACATGACCGACATCGCACACATTAGTACCCATAATAGTAGGAAGTTGCGAACATTCATAGATTATGAATATTCATGAGGTTAGTGCGAATAAGAATCACCGTCTAACAACACTACCATTTCAAGAGGTTGATACTAGATTGGGACCCACAAAAAAGCTGACCACCGCTTTTGTATGAAGAGACAGAAGAAGGAATGTACCTTCTGTTTGTGCTCTTGATAAGCCTCTCAGCGTAAAAAAAAACCACCCAGAGCTTGTTAATGTAACTCTGCGCTATGCACAAGAATGGTTGTATGAGAGACGGGGATTATTTGTTGTGAACGACAACTCTGAAATAATTCCGCCCAGAATCCATTGCACATCCCTTGAACCTTCCTTTTCCGGTAACTGAAGGTAAGGTGCAAAACATTGAAATAGCCACCGTTTTCAATCGTAATCATACTCCGTGTTTGTGAAATGTATTACCCTGAAATAATGCTTATTGTATTATTAGACCCTTTTAGCAATTATTCCAGGAGTTTTGATGGCTGTATGCCTTAAAGTGTACCAGATGGAAGCTCGGGAAATGGACATGTCGTCGTGAGAGCGTGTGTGTAAAACTTAACGACTTGAACTGAAGGTTTACAGTGACTGAGACACACTTTTATTTAAACTGTGTGTGTGAGCGTGTGTGTTTGGGTTAACTCGGATGAGTCTGTGGATAAGTAATCGTAAGGCACGATCAAAAGATCGTGCCCTGTATACAGGGAATCCCCCTCCAGGAACTCCACCTACAGGGAATCCCACTCTTTTGGTCGACATAGACCCCATCAGCGTCAATAGTACTGGTCAAAAGATCAGATATAGGCCTCGCGGCCTTAGACATCTGCAAATGTATCTATCTTTATCTTATCTTTATCTATGTCACTTGTCTGTTGCAGAACCGACCATGGTTCGCTACGCTAGAGAACCCGACAATGCCTCAAAGTGTAAGTATCTTGCCTTGCCTTTCTGTCGATTTAGGTTTACTAGGCTTTGTTAACTAGTGCATCAGGGTGTATTTCGACCAAAGTGGGTGCATTTTAGTGGGATGTGTATGATTTTAAAAGTGTCACGAAAGATATTTTTTCCTTCGTGTACACACCTCAGATCTCATTTGTCAAGGCTTTTGCCTGGGATAGGAGAAGACTTTCCTTCCCCTTGAGCACATGACCTAAAACCAACAGCCTCACTGTGCCCTGTGCAAACTGGGAATATTTTGCTGACAGATTTTGGACGATTGACAGTAGGTGTTACTGTTAGTTACGTAGTTAGATGTTTCAGAAATGACAGTTATTATGAATATGAGCTGCGAAAGAGTTGCTTTTCCTTGAAAACACTGAGACAAGCCAAAGCGAGCAGTGTGTCTGGTTGGTGATCTGTGCAAGTGAAATACAAACAACTAGACATCCCATTGGAGCTCTGATCTATGCTTTCTGTACTGTCCGCTCAATACATGTACCACTCCTTTTGTTCAAGAGTAGGCACACATTGGAGCTGACCTAACATTGCCAGTGTGATTACATCCCTTGGTACAGAGATCGCCACAATGACACATGTAGCTTGCCTCAGCGTTTCCCAGGAAAAGCAACTCTTCTATAACCCATACAAACTCGACAGTTATTTCCGGAGTACACAAATCCAAGTTTGCACAGAAATCAACCAGGTTGGAAATAGTTAGTATTGAAGGTAAAGGTTGCTCTGATCCCAGGTAACAGAACAGGTCTGTGATGTACAAGATGGCTTACACCACAGTTAGGCAAATGCTGGAGTGCATGGGTTTTTTTGTCTCTGAATTTTGGAGGTCTGTTATTTGAATTGTTGTGCAGTGATTCTTGAGTGTCACATGGAGGCTGGCGGGCAAAGGTTCATGCTGCAACCGTGCAGACAAAAGAGATGGTCACACAGGTGCAGTGTTGTTCCCAGACATAGAGGAAACTAGGGCAAATTTTTGTCCGAAATCCAAAATAGGCATTGGTCAAAATGTCCTGACCACACAAAATTGTTGTCAAAAAACGTATCATGTGTCAGAGCTATCGGGGATTCAACCAGCCCGATTCAGAGAAATGCGTGAGATAGAAAAAAAGAAGTATGCATAAATGACTGAAGACCCTAGGAACATCACTGCAGGTATGCTGACAAAAAGAGCCTAGGCAATACTAACGGACAGTAGCAGTTATGCGTTGTTGATTTGCCAACCTGAGTCGTAATGATAAAGATAGTTGATCAGTAACAGTTCTTAGCTTGTATTGATGCATGCCTGTTGTTTGGCACATACAGTTTGGTTGATGTGTCTGCATCTCTGTCTTTTCTGCAGCTGCCAAGGCTCGAGGCTCTTACCTGCGTGTACATTTCAAGGTATGTCTTTTACAACATTTTCACTTTCTGTATCAAAATCCAAAGCAGTTGAGATTGAGAGTTGGAACTTTGGGATTGAAGACTCTCCAACCAGCGTTCCAGTGTAAATCAAGCATTTTTATTTTTATCTTCTGCAGTATTACTTGTGTTCCACAGAATGAACAGTCCTCTGGTGATTGTACTGCCAATCACTGATCAGTCTGACCGAGTTAAAAGTATTGCTTACGTGATACATCGTCTTTCAGAATGTTTGGTTTTGACAATCTGTCCCGGCTAAAACTCATGACATACAATGGAACAAAAGAGTAGAGTAGAGCGCAATAAACACAAATAATATTTGGAGGAAATGGGTGGCAATCTGAACAAACTGAAATGTCCAGAAGTGTGTTTCGCTGTCGAGATATTATGACAATTCTTTTTCTTGTGTCATGTTAAACTAAATAGTGTTGTGATCATCGTTCTTGGTGTTATTTAATTTTCAGAACACACTGTTTGTTTGTGTCATGTTAGACTGTGTAGTGTTGTGATCATAGTTCTTGGTGTTATTTCATTTTCAGAACTCACTTTTTGTTTCCTTGTGTCATGTTAGACTGTGTAGTGTTGTGATCATAGCTCTTGGTGTTATTTCAGAACACGCGCGAGACTGCCCAGGCCATCAAGCACATGCACCTGAAGCGCGCCATGCGCTACCTGAAGAACGTGACGGCCAAGAAGGAGATCGTTCCCTTCCGTCGCTTCAGTGGCTGTGCTGGACGCAAGGCTCAGGTACGTACTCATTAGATTTGTTTTGGATTTTTTGGTTTTTGAATACCGGCGTTGTTCCAAGACTAAGAGGACCAGAGGTCGGTTGGACCTGCAATGAAAATATGTATAAGTCTAAAGGTCCTGAATTGCTGTTTGTGTCTTTTTTTGCACGGCTCTGACAAATTAAAATTGCCAGCTGTGCACAGGCAGTGGAAACCAACAATCAGTCACCGTCTTTGTAAATGTATACCATTACTGCACATGAAACCACATTTAAAAAAAATCATCCCTTAGTTGTCCATACCATCTTGAAGTCGGTGACAGTAAACTGACAAAATATTGAAGGAGAATATAATTTATACAAAATCTGATTTCTGTCGTTTTCTTTTTGAACAGGTGGCTTGATAGCAGGTTGAAATTGCCACAATTGCAGTCAAAAGTCAGCATGAACAATTTGTGGATCAGTCGTGAATGAAGCGCATAGAATTGCTTAGCTTGTAAGGGTCTTTTGTTTGACGCAGATACAGGTGCTTGTAATGATACTGAACATGAGTGCGTTGTCGTTTCAGTCCAAGCAGTTCAAGTGCACACAGGGTCGCTGGCCCAAGAAGAGCGCTGAGTTCCTGCTGCAGCTCCTCAAGAACGCAGAGAGCAACGCTGAGTTCAAGGTCAGTGCTGAAAGGTCATTCTTATCAGTTGTTTTCAGCTATCAGGGCAGTGAAATATCCTTATGGATAGACTGACAGTATGCCTGAAAACTGATTTGGCTTGTTCAATTGAACCCCTCTTTTCTTACCTTCAAATCTGAAAAACGTAAATCTTCAATAGAGGGCTTAAAAAGGGGTTGCACTGTATGTAGTTTTGCTGTTTAGATAATAAATTGGGCTAGTTCTTTCAACCCAAAAACACTATGAATGTTGCGATTAGTTTTACTTCTAGTGCATTATTTAGTCAGACTTTGAGAGACGTGTGTTACAATTTATGTAATGGATGTTTCTGTGTACCTGCACTTATGGTGAACATGGGAGTTGTGCAACCCTGTTTTGTCTGCGTCCGTGTTTCCATGACTTGCCAGTGTGTCCATGAGTGTGATTGCTGTTGACAGGGTCTGGACACTGACCACCTGGTGATAGAGTCCATCCAGGTCAACGCTGCCCCCAAGATGAGGAGGAGGACGTACAGAGCTCACGGCAGAATCAACCGTAAGTGTCTTCAAGATACAAGAAGTTTTATTGTCCTCATCAATACAAGGAAATTTGGCATGTGTGTGGCAAGACATAATACACTGATACATAGACATTTACAAAACACAACTAAAGTTCAATATCAGCACACCCTTACACAACATACCCACTACTTCAGACACACAGGCTACATGTGGCCCTCGGATGTACGCAACCCACCATTCACCCAGCCATACAGGTCCACATGCACTTACTCATTCATGCAGCACTCTAGCACCCGGCCATGTACAACTCACACACTGGAACCGTCATACGGCTACATATTGCATTATAACACCCGCACAAACATTACAACCTCAAACATCATACTAGTTTCTGGTCGCCACGCTCATTTTCACCGCATGCAGAACGCCTTGTGCAAAGTTGTCGATCAATGGCCTGTACACTCTCTCCCTTTCACTTCTCTCACACCGTTTCCCTTTCACTCTTTTTTTCTGTCTTGCCTCTATAACCCTCCACCGTCACTTTCTAGCTTATGAAAGCTGTAAAGTAGAACCCCCTGTTTGAGAACCCCTAATTTAAGACCTAATTAAGAACTCCTCACTTTCAATACCTCATTTTTCAAATTCTGATTTTCTGTGCATTACCTCCATTTTCTCTCCTTTCTGGGGCCTGTTTCCTCGGATTTTTAGAGATCTTAAGGGCAGGTGGGCCAGTGCAAAATTGACCAAATCGTTCAAAACACTGTTTTGGGTATTTTAGCAGATTATGTTTCCATAACATACCTATCATCCATGTGTGTCGGTGTTTTTGTCAAAAGTGTCCTATTTATCTGTCAATAAAGACAAAATGTGAACATGTGTGGCATTGATTGTCTTCTGTAGTCGATATTCCCCCGCCAAAAAATGTCTCATTTCAAAGGCTAGTTACGGCTTTGTCCTCAGCAAAACAGTGCATTCACGACATACGAAACTGCGCAGCAGCTCTTGACCTATAACATGACATCAGTGTTTTGATGAATGTTCCATTCACTCAGCCACTTGTCCGTTGCAAAGGCAGCAATCGTAATCGAACGGAAATGTCCTTATTTGGAAGGTACTCGACATCCATTGGTTCGTTTCATAAACCGAAATCGGGAACCAGTTTACTTTGTGAGTGCGCATGCTCAGCTTACGAATTTTGCATACGGAAACTACCGAAGAGACTCTCGGCCATGACGGGAACACCCGAAGTTCACTCGGTTTTACAACATCCTGGTTACACATCAAACGATCGGTGACAACCGAAAGCGAATTTTTCCTTGAGAAACAACCTTTGATACGATAACAATGGCTCGAAATAAGAAAGAGGACAATGTGTTTATTAGCTCGGTTAGCAACAACAAGTAGTTCCGCTGGTACTAGGCCAAAGTTTGGATTCTGTCGGTGTTTCCGATACAGAGGAAAGCTTTGATCTCCACGCAGATCCACAAGTCGCCATTTCCGAACACGCCATGCAGCACACTTTTTACGTCTCGGCACTGGCTTGCTTTGCGCTGAATTTGAGTCAGTTTCTGTGCAGTATCTCCTCGACAAGCAAGTTGAGCATTTGCTACGCAAAAAAAACAAAAACAGGAGAAAGTATCCAACATCAGTCAGATTATCGGTAATGTTTCCTGGGCCTGCCATTTCCCGAACGAAACTGGATCAGCAACTGTTTGTATCAATCTGCACTTTCGTAAATTCCGTCACTGTCACTGTGTCATTTTCTTCACCGCGATACACAGTTCATTGCGAAGAGCTTCCTCAGTAAATCGTTCAGATTCCACGTACGATTTGTTGTCAAAAAACAACTCAAACGAAAGTTTCAAACTCATCATCCTCCATCTTGCTTGTCGAAGCACCAAAGTACTGTATCGATGTAAAAACAAAAGCAGAAAACTTCGAGGAAACCAACAAATCGACGAGATAACGGAAGGAAATAAGTCTCGTTCTGGCTCAAGTAAGTTACCGTTAAAAATACCGTTATTCTCGCATGCAAATACAAACGAGAATCGGGTCATTGATACACGTTTAGCGCTGGGGCAGTATCCCCATGCTGGTTGACAGAGGGAAAGAAGGGATGGACGCATAAATTCTCTGCTGACGTGCTAAAGGCTAAGTAGTTTGCAATTCAAATAAACTAAGCTGTTCATTCATAACACAGTTTTGTCCTTGTGTGTCTGTTTCAATAGTGTTTCTGTGGTGTTCAATCTTCAATGTCGTTTTTCTCAGTTCAGCCATTTTGCCTACGGTTACGTCTTGGGTTACGCGATTTCTCTGGCTGTAATTTAGCTAGAGCAATATTTTCTTTTGTAGTTTGTGCAGAATATAACATTCTGGGGGATTACGAAGGGATTTTGCTGAAATTTTATTATAGTCATATCCAGATTATTTCAAAAAATAATTTTGCAAGCGTTACCCTAAAGTTTGACAGTTGTAACAAAGAAGTGTTCCTAACTCCAAATATAAATATAATAAACAAAATCTGCTTCGTAATCCCCTAGAGCATACCCAGAAGGATAAAATAAAAAAATAATTAGAAGTGTGACAATCACATCTGATGAAAATCCGTGTATCTCCTGTACTCCACTTTTGTCTGTATTTTGACTGTTTTTGTCGCGTAAAACAAAAACCAGCAACCGAAAATACAAAAAGTGACTATTCTTTGTCATCATTTGTTCATTTCTTTCATAAAATAACATTCAGACACAATAAAACATTCAAAATTGAAAAAAAGGTAGTGCACTGGCCCACCTCCCCTTAAAAGGGTCGTTGCACTGTATTTAAAAAATTGGGGGAAATTGGATTCTTCCAGTTGGTTTACCCCATAGTATGGCGTCTGTAGGAAGTTTGTCGAGGTACATGTTGACCAGTTGGATGAGCGTCAGCTTGCCTTGGTGTCGGTGTTCTTACTTCCCCTGTTCCGCTAACTGACCATGATCAAGGGTTATTACTTCCCTTGTTCCTCTAACTGACCGTGATCAAGTGTTATTACTTCCCTTGTTCCTCTACGTTCCCTGTTCTCTGACTGGGTGAGCAGGTGTTATTACTTCCCCTGTTCCGCTAATTGGCAGTGATCAAGGGTTATTACTTCCCTTGTTCCTCTACTTTCCCTGTTCTCTGACTGGGTGAGCAAGTGTTATTACTTCCCCTGTCCCTCTGACGACTGTGCGATGTGTAGGTTATGGTTACATTGTGTAATTGCTTTCTTTCATCCTTTCACCACGGTGCTACTGACATCAGACATGTGCAGCATTCTGTCTTGTTGCCTGCATGTTGACAGCTTTCACATCAAAGTAATCCATGCATGCCGTTGTGTTTATTGTAATAACCAAACGTTGTGGGTTGTGAAAGAGTGAATGCTCTTGTTTTTAGTGAGGAAAACTTTCAACACTTGCTCTGCTCCCTATGTTTCTTACAAACCCCTCGCTAGTGACTGGCCGATAATGTCATGTGTGAAACCAGACCTGCCAACCCCTGTCAAACCTCGGGTGTAGCAATTTACTATTTGGGGGGTGAATGTTCAGGGTAAAGCAAGCGTATTCACTCTTTTAGAACCCATGCAAACCTGAGATTTGGAAACATCTTGTATTTGGTTAGGCCAACAACAACAAAAATAGGTGTGGTTGCGGTAACATAGCCCCCAAAAAATAGGGTAGGAAGGTAATCACTTTTTTTTTTTAAACTTTTTTTCTATTGTGTACAAATTAAACCTACTTGACAGGGAAATAAGTGTGCGACTCAAGCGCTTTCGCTTTCATTGCGTTTTCTGCACTCGTTTTCTTGGTTTTTTTTGTTGGTTTTTTTAACAAATGTAATAAAAATGTAGAGGGTCGGCCCCTAAAAATAGGGTAGATCGGGTTACCGTAACCACACCTATTTTTGAGTCACTTGAGAAAAAGTGACTCTATGTAATCGGTCAGTGTTAGTCTGTCCGGCCGGCCGTCCGGCCGGCCGGCCGTCCGTAGACACCACCTTAACGTTGGACTTTTCTCGGAAACTATCAAAGCGATCCGGCTCATATTTTGTTTAGTCGTGACCTCCAATGACCTCTACACTTTAACGATGGTTTCGTTGACCTTTGACCTTTTTCAAGGTCACAGGTCAGCGTCAAAGGAAAAATTAGACATTTTATATCTTTGACAAAGTTCATCGGATGTGATTGAAACTTTGTAGGATTATTCTTTACATCAAAGTATTTACATCTGTAGCCTTTTACGAACGTTATCAGAAAAACAAGGGAGATAACTAGCCTTTTCTGTTCGGCAACACACAACTTAACGTTGGGCTTTTCTCGGAAACTATAAAAGTGACCGGGCTCAAATTTTATGTGAACGTGACTCCCAGTGACCTCTACACTTTGACGTCTGCTTTGGTGACCTTTGACCTTTTTCAAGGTCACAGGTATGTCTTGAAGGAAAAAAATTGAAATATCATATCTCTGAAACTATTCATCGGATTTGATTCAAACTTTATAGGATTATTCTTTACATCAAATTATTTACATCTGTATTGTGTTGTGAATAGCAATTTCTTCCTGTCCATCTGATGCCTCATATAATATTCAGAACTGCGAAAGTGACTCGATCGAGCGTTTGCTCTTCTTGTTTTTAGGCCTTATTGATTGCACTGTGTTTAATTGTATCATATTTGTGTGTGTGCAGCCTACATGTCGAGCCCGTCTCACATCGAGGTGATCCTGGCCGAGAAGGAGCAGGCCGTACTGAGGCCCACGGCCGCCGGCGAAGACGAGCCCGTCAAGAAGAAGGTGTCACAGAAGAAGCTCAAGAGGCAGAAAATGATGCAGCGAGACTAGACCCAGCCTGTGTACACTAAATGCAAATAAACATGTTCCAAGGGTTCTCTTTTGTCTGGTTATTCATAGTCTCAATGCCGAAGCGTTCAGCTGGCTTGTGTCAGATTGTGGCTGTCGCACGTTGTTCAGAGCTCTTTTGCTTGATTTCCGTCTTTTACTCTGTTTCTCTCTCTCCTGCTCTATGTCAGGTCTCTCCTTCTCTCTCTCTCTCTCTCTCTCTCTCTCTCTCTCCGAGCAGACCTGTTTACCCTTACGATTTTGGCGTAATTTATTACGATTTTCTGAAAAAAATACGCCATTCCGCTATCCGTGTCAAGACTACGATTTTCATAAATAAAAAAAAAAATTTAAAAAATTTTTTTTTTTTTATCTATTCACATGTTTGGCATTGTTTTTTTCAATGGCAAAATGGGGTGAAAAAGCACAGGACTGACCAGAGATCATGTCTGTCTGATGAGACGCTGGAGAGCCTTATTCTAGTGGTGAAGTCTCGCCCTCACTCATTCGGCAAGTACAGTAGAGAAGCGCTTGACACACTGAAAAAGGCCTACTACGAGCAAAAGAAAAAGAATCAGTGATGCATGTGCTTTTGATGTGATCTTCTTTGAAATTATGATGACTACAAAAACTGACTGATGTGTGAATGATGGATATATGTGCATGATTGCGTTTCGCAGACACCGTTGTCATGTGCGTTGTAATTGGCGATGAATGCTGGATGATTACTATTTTTGTGCCAGGATTACTATTTTTGGGGCTGAGCATTACTCCAAAGCACTTATGGGGGTAAACAGGTCTGCTCTCCTGCTCTATCTCCCTCTTTTACTCTCACTGTGTGGGAAGCCTGTCGTTTATGTGCAGCCGTGATAGAATGGTGGACAATGGACGAACTCGGGAAATAACTGGGTTGTGAACGAGTGAATACTCCTGCGTTTATCAGGCATGGGAATTGTCCGCCGAAAGCCAAATTTCCGCTGAATTTTTTTTGGTTCCGCCGAAAAAGCAAAAGTGTCCGCCAAAAAAATAAATGGGGGAGGCAAAAATGGTACTAAAAACTGAATTTAATGGCATACTTGGAGCTTTTATGACACCAAATTGCACCATTTGGGTTCTTGGGAGAAAATTTGTTTTCGGGGGGGCATGCCCCCGGACCCCCCTAGCAGGGCTAGGCGCTTTGCGCCGTCGACTTTGCCATTACTTACAAATTTTCAGCCTTTTTTATTTTTTTTCAATTCCCATGCCTGGTTTATTGAGGCAAGCTTTCCACAAGTGCTCGTTGTCCGTGTGTTACAGACACCAACTAGCCTATAATATCACGTGAGTTTGCTTCCATAGAATGAAAGCAAGGATAATTATTCGCTATCACAACCCATACAAATCTGACCGTTATCTCCAGAGATCGTCTATTGATCGCATGATATGAAGTATAAATCTCATCTGTGAGTGCTCAGAGGGCTGCTTTTTCACCATCAAACGCGTGATCGCAACTGTGAGAGGTGTTTTCTTTGTGCTTAATATCCCGCAGTGGGGCACTGCGGTTATGAAATTAAAAGCCCCTCCTGTTTTTGGAACCGCAGGAGCTTTCTAGTTTGCTGTTAGGTACATTTTTGGTTCCTCTTTCCTGTCATGCTCTCTTTTTCTTCATGAATTCTTTTCTTTTTTCTGCCTTCTTGCTCATTCACCTGTATTTTTTCCAAAAATCTCTTCTCTTGCCGCTTGTCTCGCGATTCATGTATAGTTTAATCTGTTAGTGTTCTGATGTAAGTCCAGCAGTAGATAGGTTAAGCCTATTTTAACATACTGGAAACTGGTAATCTTCCAGTAGGTATTAATTTAGTTTTACTAAAGCCTGCTGGGACACAAGTAATGGGTTAGTGCATTTGTAAACAGGAATCGCTTGACAAGTTGCCCCCTTCATCCCCCCCTTCCTCGTCCTGATATGGCTCTGCGTAGTCGGCTGGACGTTAAGCAACAAATAAACAAACAAACAAAATTATTTTGTTTGGACCTAGCTATTGATGTGTACATTGTTGTTAAACAGTTGTTTGTTGTATGTTTACCAGGGTTTGCTAGTGTGTGATAGGGTTCGTGTCCGTCTGAAGATGTTAGTTTCTTTGTTAGTCCTGTGTTGACAACTCTTCGACAAGCGCTTAGAACTGTACCCACGGAATACGCGCTATATAAGCTTCATATTGATTGATTGATTGATTGAAGTATGAAGTGGTATACCCAGAAACTTTGCGCAAACACAAAAATGATCTCGCAGAAGACTTAATTTAAAAAAATGTTTTTTAACCTTTCTACCTTGGATGTTGTCTTCTTGTAAGAAGTGACTACAATTGTGCATCAGTTCTGGCATTAGGGATTTGGGCGGTTCCCGTTGTTCAGGGCAATGTCGTGGTTGTCCGCCTTCAACGCAGATCAAATTCAATGTTGAGACCAGCAAAACCAACTCTCGCACACATACACGAATACAATACAAAATCTCAAACACATCATCATTGCAACTTTTAAGACACACTTTATTTTTCTTTCAAGCATCTTTTTGATTGTAATAACAACTCTGGACAGTAATATCACAACAAGCGAGCATGTAAACACAACAGTAACGGCACAAAATAACATTAACAATGCACAGTCACAATTTACAGTGGGAATTCTGCGTCACTGTGTTAAAGGCACAGTAAGCCTCCCGTAAACCATCACAGAGCTCCCCGAGTGTCTACATATAGTACAAGCATACTTCCATTTGAACGCTCACCGAACGGGAACATCCTGGCTGCTTTCTGTCGAGCGTGAGAAATTTTCAAAGAATTTATTTTCGTGGACTTAGTCCTCAACAACAATGGCGCCTCGTGTCGGTGCTGGACGGCTCAGTGTTATGAATACCGGACAGTAAGCCTCCCGTAAACCATCACAGATACTGTCAGGCTTTTACACACAGTACAAACACCCTTCCATTTGAACGCTCACCAAACGGGAACATCCTAGGTGCCCTACGTAAAGAGCGAGCAATTTTTAAAGAATTAATTTTGCAGATTGTCTCGAACACTTTTTGGACCCATCCTGAACTCAGGTCAAACATGAGTTACTTCCCTTCGGCTCTCATTCTATCCATGTAAACTGGCGATAGCCGTGAATGATTATCAAAATGTTTTTGGACCGTGGTGCGTGTTGCGCTGGACCTAACTTTTAAAATCTAAATAATAAATTGACAGCTTGTTACACAAACATTCTTTAATCATAAAAGAATTCTTTTTTCATCAAGACAAGATCAGTACAATTCGAAGTTGTGAAAGTTTGAAAAAAGAAAAGCCCAGAAGCAGGGTCACGCAAGGGTCGTAGCAGACGACGGTTTATCAGTGCATATCGCCGTTCCTCTCAACAGTCAAAAGCCATCGCTAGAGTTCTTGTGAACCACAGCCGTTTGTTTCGTGCATAAAAACGTGCTATTGTAAATGAGCTCCCATCGAGTCGCATTCAAATGACTAACTGACGACTACATTGTGAAAAAGGGAAACTGGATCACACGGGTTCACGATGGCTCAGGGGTAAGATAAACCGCGCAAAAATAAATTCTTTGAAAATTGTTCGCTCTTTACGGAGGGCACCAAGGATGTTCTCAATCGGTGACTGAGTGTTTAAATGAAAGGGTGTTTGTACTGTGTGTAAAAGCCTGACCGTATCTGTAAACCACCACAGATACTGGCGCCATTGTTGTAGAAGACCAAGTCCACGAAAATAAATTCTTTGAGAATTTCTCACGCTCGACAGAAAGCAGCCAGGATGTTCCCGTTCGGTGAGCGTTCAAATGGAAGTATGCTTGTACTGTATGTAGACGCTGTGATGGTTTACGGGAGCCGGCTTACTGTGCCCTTAATGACTTGTCCGTTTGAACTAAACTGGACCCAGCCGTACGGCCCAACTGTACTTAAAGCTGTGGTCTATTTATGACTTTCCGGGGCTACGAGGTTGAAAAATAGGGACACAATCATGTACAGAATTCTGTACAGCAAACCGGCGCTACCCGAAACCCCACCTATACGGCGTGTATGACCTTGAGAGCTTCAGTCAACGCTTGAATTTTGCAGGGATAACATCCGGTTTGCTCTCTCAAAACTGATCATATTTTATCTTCAAGAGAGATCAAGGGGAAAAAATAAACGCCCCGGCGAAGATTCGAACTCTCGACCTCGAGACTTCGTGTCTCATGTCCTAACCACTAGGCTACTGCGCCGAAAAACATTGATATGAATTCATGTTATGTTATTTTTGAAGCAGCATGATTTATATCTCGATCCGCCCGTTGTTTAGAAGTGAATACATGTATAACCATTTCTTAGATGTCTGCATGGTTTCAACTGCACAGAGCTTTGGAGAGATTCAATTACTGTTCATGTCATTTTCTTGCATGTTGTAAATAGAGATATCGCAGCTATTTGCATGGCGGTGTAAACATGTACTGCGATTCCGTAAAACATGTTTGCAAATAAAGGCAAATTTTAATGTCAATTTTTACGTTTTTGCAACGCATGAATGGTAATTCAAGCGTAGAATGATATAAAATTATAAATTTTTTATCTTTCACCCGACATTTCGAGGCCCCGAGGCCTTGAGTTCGAATCCCTGCCAAGTCGTTTATTTTTTCTGCTCGACCCTTCTTGACAAATATGCTCAGCTCTGCGAGAGCAAACCGGATGTTACCACTGCAAAATTCAAGCGTTGACTGAAGCTCTCAAGGTCATACACGCCGTATAGGTGGGGTTTCGGGTAGTGTTTGCTGTACAGAAATCTGTACATGATTTTGTCCCAATGTTTCAACCTCGTAGCCCCGGAAAGTCATAAATAGACCACAGCTTTAAGATTCCACTCCCCGGCACATGAAACAACAAAACACACACTGACAAATCCCTCGTGAACTATATCGTTGTTCCTGATCGTATCGGTCAAGTGTTAATGCTGAAGATCACGAGATCACCGGAATTAATCTTTAGCGGTCAAAACTAAATCAAAGGAACAAAGCAAAAATCATTCAAAGCAAAATCGGTAAGCAGTTCCAGAATTTTCAGCTGGGAAGCAGTGGCGTTTACATGGGCTCGCTCATAGCCATGACACACTCACACACACACACACACATTGACACACACACACAAACACATGCACACACTCGCACACATATACAGACACACAGACACACTGACACACACACAATTCAGTGAAGAAGTTGAACCAAAACTTGACAGACGCAGAGCTTATTGTGTCTATTGCGAAAGACTGAAATAAGCGAAAGATCCAAATTTCTCAATACTGATTTTTTTCCCCCACCAATAATAACTGGTGTCAAAAATAACTTCCCAGCCTCGCCCTAAAAAAAAGTTGAGTCATTTTGGAAAACGACGAATAGACTGGCCAGTGAATACTGCTAGTTTTCGCCATTTTCAAATAAGTCTCATTGTACAAGTCTCAGTAAATGTAAGTTGACAGTTCTTTCAGCGTCAGTGTTTCACAGAACTCGGAAATATAACCTTGTTGTCATTGCGGCATGTTCATAGGTGAGAGTTACAGCAATATGCTGTGTTAGATGTGTTCAAATGAAGTAAAAATATTCTGTGCTCAAGCCAGACGCAAGAGCGATATAAAAATAACTAGTCAACCCTCAGTCTGTCCGGGCGTTTGAGACAATTTCACCTCCCTGTACTTGACGGTCAAGTCAATAAGGATGAGTCTTTCTGAGTTACAGCACATTCAGCACCTTCAAGAAGGTCAAGGCACGCAGTGCCGCAGGCCCAGACAACATCACTGGCAGGCTTCTACGGGAATGCGGAGACTCCCTTGCCCCTGTCTACCGCGAGCTCTTCCAGAGGTCCCTCGACGAACATTCCATCCCTGCAATCTGGAAGAGCTCCATCATTGTTCCTGTACCCAAGAAGCCCAATCCCTTGACATTGAACGACTACAGGCCCGTAGCGCTCACCTCCATCCCCTTCAAGTGCGCTGAGAAGTTGGTCCTTCGGAGGCTGAGGTTGGAGACAGAGGACCATCAGGATCCTCTTCAGTTTGCATACACCCGCAACCGGAGTACTGAAGATGCGATCCTGACCCTCGTCCACAACGTCTCCGCCCACCTGGAGAAGCCCTCCTCTTACGCCAGGGTCCTGTTCATCGACTTCAGCAGCGCCTTCAACACCATCCAGCCTCATCTCATGATGAGGAAGCTGCTGGAGTTCGACGTCAATCCAGTGCTGATCAGTTGGGTCTTCAGCTTCCTTACGAAGCGAACCCAGCGGGTCCGTATTGGACAAGTCTTGTCCGAGGCTGTCGCCACCAATACAGGCGCCCCCCAAGGCTGCGTGCTGTCTCCCACGCTCTTCACGCTGTACACCGCCGACTGTCGCCTCAGGGATCTTGTCAACCTGCTGCTGAAGTTTGCAGACGACACATCCCTGTCAGGTCTCATCCTGAAGAACGACGAATCGGCGTACAGACACGCAGTGGAGGAGCTGGTGCAGTGGTGCGACGACAACTTCCTGGAGCTCAACGTGAGCAAGACGAAGGAACTCATCATGGACTTCCGACGAACCAAGTCCGCCGTCGACCCCATCATCATCAAGGGCGAACCAGTCGAGATGGTGGATACCTACAAGTATCTGGGCACCATCATCGACAACCAGCTCGACTGGTCGCCAAACGTGGACGCCGTGTGCAAGCGGGCAAACCAGAGGCTCTTCTTCCTGAGGAAGCTGCGGCAGTTCCACGTCGACCCACAGATCCTCCACCTCTTCTACCAGGCGACTATTCAGAGTGTCGTCTCCTTCAACCAGCTCTGCTACCACAGCAGTGCAAAGAAAGGCGACATGGAAAGGTTGGAGAAGATTGTGAAGAGAGCAGGCTCCATCATTGGCTCTGAGCTTCAGCCTCTCAGCACTCGATTCCCGAGTGTGGCGCTGAAGAAGCTGAGCATGATCCGCTCTGACGACCGCCACCCTCTGCACCAGGCGCTCGCATCGTGCGAGCCCACGCGTGAGTCATCACGCCGTTTGAGGTGCTGGCGGGCCAGGACGAACCGGATGAGGGACTCGTTCCTCCCGATGGCTGTACGACTCTACAACCAGTCCCTGTGAATGTGACAGTATGCTAGATAGACTTGAGTGCTGTAAAATGTGACTGTGAGGACTATGGGTGATGTGAACTGTGATGTGAGGACTATGGGTGATGTGAACTGTGACTGCGGAAGGACAATGAGTGCTGTGAACTGTGACTTGGAGGACTATGGGTGATGTTTAGTAGGTGTGAGCGATGGTAGAGTGGAGGACGTGTGATTGGCGGGGGGGGGGGGGGGGGGGGGGGTAAGAGTGGAATGTTGACGTCTGTTTACTTTGTATGATGGGGGGGGGGGGGGTTATGTTGTAATGTAATGTATGATGATGTACTATGTGTTGATTGCGCATGTATGGGGGTTATGATGTAAAGTATATGTATGATGATGTATTCTGTGTCGATTGTGAATGTATGGTGGGGTGGGGGGGGTATGATGTAATTTAATGTACGATGATATATTTGGTGTTTGATAGTGTATGATTGTTTGTTAGTTGTAGATTATAGTACGATGTTTGATGTTGTAATGTTTGTGCGTGTGTTATAATGCAATATGTTATGATGTAATGTGTGATGATGTATTCAGTGTTTGATAGTGGATGTATGCTTGTTAGTTGTAGATTTAGTACGATGTTTGAGGCTGTAATGTTTGTGCGGGTGTCATATGTAGCCGTACGAGGGTTCCAGTGTGTGAGTTGTGCATGGCCGGGCGCTAGAGTGCTGCATGAATAAGTGCATGTGGAGTTGTATGGCTGGGTGAATTGTGGGTTGCGTACGTCCGAGGGGCACATGTAGCCTGTGTGTCTGAAGTAGTGGGTATGTGTGCGTAAGGGTGTGTTGATATTGAACTTCAGTTGTTGCTTTGTAAATGTCTATGTATCAGTGTATTATGTCTTGCCACACACATGCCAAATTTCCTTGTATTGATGAGGACAATAAAATTTCTTGTATCTTGTATCTTGTATCTTGAAGTAAGGCCTCGACCTCTCTGTGTGCACCGAGTATGTCAAAGACTCATTCACCCCAGGCACTCGGCAGGGCCTCCACCTCACTGTGTTTGAGGGCCTGGTACAGCTTCATGGTGTCGGTGGCCAGCGTGTTGACCCCGGATAGGTCGATCATCTCGTCAGGCACACGCAGGTAACGGCACTTGTTCATGTCGCGCCACAGGCCCATCAGACGGTCCTTGTAGTCCACCTCGGGTAGGTAGGTCGGGTGGCTGTCGAACTCCACGCGACGCCGTCTGAACAGAGCTCCGCCCAAAGCCGCCACCGCGTCGAGTTCTTGCGCCTCCCCATTGTCAGCCCCGCCCTCCTGGGGCGAGGCTTTGGGCGTGATGGGCAGGGACCTGAGGGGCGGGTTCTCTTTGAGGTAGCGGTCGATGTCCAGAAGGAAGCGGTCCTTGCGCTTGTTGATGACTGTGGCTCTGTACTGTTCTTCCTCCAGTAGCTCCGCCCTCCGCTCTGCGTGCAAGTCCTCTCCCAGGTCGTCAACCGTGTCGTCGCTCAGCCCTGCGGTAGACGCGTTCCGGTCCGCTGCGCTATGATGGGACCTTGGCGTTGTCGCTAGGCCATGCTGACCGCCTGGCGCCTCCTCGCCGTTCTCCTCGCGCTCGCGTGCTTCTTTCTCCGTGGCCACGTGCGAGGAGAAGGGGGCGTGTGAGTGTGACGTCGTGGCGCGAGAGTGGCCCGTGCTTGATGAGTTTCTCCGTGACCGGGCCGCGTCCGCCTGGCCATGCGCGTGTAAGAGCCCGTAGCCGTGACCGTTGACGCCGATGTGCGAGTCTGGTCGCTTGGGGTGGTGATGGTCGGTGACTGGGGTGGTGGCGCTGTGCGGGTGGACGTTGGACCGTTTGGACACGTGCGAGTCCATGGAGGAGGACGAGGAGGAGATTCCGTTCTGCTGCTGAAGGTGACTCGGTGTGGGGACTCTCAGGCCATTAGAACCTGGCCTCGGAACACCACGAGATTCTGGCATTGTAACTTCGCTAGATCCTGGCCTTCCGACACCACTTGCCCCTATCCTTGCAACACCACCACCGTTGACCTGAAGTCTGGACCCAAGCCTTGAGTCTGAAGCTTGACCTCTCTCGGCCGCCAGGATGTCACGTGTACCCTTCTTTATTACACCGCTGCTGACCCTCGCCTCCGGAGTAGGGGAGGTCCTCCCGATAGTGACACTGGCCGACCCTGGCCTGGTGACACCCCGGGGTGGGGGAGCGTCGATGAACACACCCGTCACCGAGTTGCTTCGCTTCAACGCGCCAGGTGGAGGTGTTGAGGTACCCGGGGCGTGTCCGGGTAGGTTGAACCTGGGCAGTGCGCTCTTGGCCCGGGTGGGAGGGGCGGGTTGCGGCTTGGCGTGGGAGGAGTGGAGACGCCTGGCAGCGGCGGCGATCTTGAGAGCGGAGCCCAGGCTGACAGGGGGGTACATGGGGTGCAGCTTGCCCTCCGACTCCAGCCTCCGCAGTCTGAAACACACACCGTCGGTACACCAAGGTTAAAAACAGGGACTATGATAATATAAGCAATATCAAAACATTTGTCGGACTGTAACTAAAACAGCACTGAAAACAAGTCATCACCGAGACTTCATGTAGTAAGCTGAGCTAACCTAAACCCAATGACCTCGACGAATTGCGCTCGTCTCGGCAAAGCATGCGAACGTAGTATCTTAAATATGCACACAGAGATTTTCTTTAATTCTGAACAAATGTTCAGAGTTAACATGACATAACTAATATATGCTTTTAGGTGATTCAGGTTAAAAAAAAATCGCGTGAATAAAATGGATTAAAAGTTTAAGCTTCCAAGAATGTCTGTACCCTCTTTAGCTTTATAGCTGCATGTGCAGCCGAATCATTCCGAGATATCAAGTGTTTCTGTTGACGAAGATTTGAATATCACGAGTTTGTATAGCTCTTGAGCGTGCTTGCTACCTCACGATCTTCGTAACAGGGCTCAGAAGCTTTGAATGAGTTTACGGAAACAGCCGAGATGAAAGTAGAAGGGGAAGCAAGTGAAGATAATTATGTAACAGTAACAAACCATCTTTAGTTAAAAACCATGTTAAACAGTAAGACTATTTTGCACCTTTATCCAAAGTCAATCCAAACGGGGACAAGTACTCACTTTTGTATCTCCTCCGGCGTAAGGTAAGACTTGATGCGCGAGACTCTGTCCTTGAGCTGGCGGAAGTGAACTTTGACCGTGCGGTTGGAAAGGTCAAGGAGCTTGAGCGAGTAGCTGGCCTCCAGTTTGATGGTGGCGATGGACTTTTCCAGAACTCGCTGCTCTTTCTGGTTGAAGGCAACCGCCACCAGCTCCCTCTCGCGGCGACGCGTGGAAGCCATCATGGGATGCTGGCCCTGAAGAAAAAAATAGAATAATAATGAGGATATTTATTTGGCGGAAATCCTAAAACAGTTCTATGCGCCCCACAAAAACATACATCAATAAATTATTCTTGCTCAAGAGAACATTTGTAACACCCCAGTTGCTGTTATTCGCACTGATGGGACAATGAAGCGATGATCCAAATCAGGATGAAAGTCGCCTGTTCATTTCAATGCGCTGAACGAGTACCTATCATCGTGTCGTCTGCTACCAGCGTCTGACATGTATTGTTCGACTCCAGCGAGCGAAGAAACACTATGTACAGCGAATTGACACTTCCAGTGATGCTGTTGTTGTCACTCCTTCAGATCCACAGTGTGTGTCAAGCTCTCCTGCCTTGGTCAAGCGTAAGAAAGCGAAATGCAGCAGTGTGTTGACCCCAGACGTCTTCACTACTACACTACTAGTTTTTGACTCACATGCGAAGCAAAAATGAGTCTATGTACTCACCCGAGTCGTCCGTCCGTCCATCCCCCCCGTCCCGACGTCCGTCCGTCCGTCCGGAAAACTTTAACGTTGGATATTTCTTGGACACTATTCAGTCTATCAGTACCAAATTTGGCAAGATGGTGTATGATGACAAGGCCCCAAAAAACATACATAGCATCTTGACCTTGCTTCAAGGTCAAGGTCGCAGGGGCCATAAATGTTGTCTAAAAAACAGCTATTTTTCACATTTTTCCCATTTTCTCTGAAGTTTTTGAGATTCAATAAAGGTAAAGGTAAAGGTATTCCCATAACCATCTGGTCGTAGGGGAGAGAGATGTTAGAGATCTCAACTTTTCTGGGGGCCAGCTTTATGAGGGCGGTGCCCATCTCCTCTCCCTCGCTGCCTTTGCCTTCCCCGGCCCTGAATAGGGTCAGGTACCCATTTCCAGCTGGGTGGACTGGAGAGCGCTCGGAAAAATCGGGTATTTGTATTTGTCCCCGAGTGGGGGACGAACCACGACCTCCAGCGTGAGAGGCAAGCGCTCTAACCACTGCGCCACTCCGCTCTCAAGATTCAATACCTCATCTATATATGATATATAGGGCAAAGCAAGCCCCATCTTTTGATACCAGTTTGGTTTACCTTGCTTCAAGGTCAAGGTCACAGGAGCTCTTCAAAGTTGGATTGTATACATATTTTGAAGTGACCTTGACCCTGAACTATGGAAGATAACTGTTTCAAACTTAAAAATTATGTGGGGCACATGTTATGCTTTCATCATGAGACACATTTGGTCACATATGATCAAGGTCAAGGTCACTTTGACCCTTATGAAATGTGACCAAAATAAGGTAGTGAACCACTAAAAGTGACCATATCTCATGGTAGAAAGAGCCAATAAGCACCATTGTACTTCCTATGTCTTGAATTAACAGCTTTGTGTTGCATGACCTTGGATGACCTTGACCTTGGGTCAAGGTCACATGTATTTTGGTAGGAAAAATGTGTAAAGCAGTTCTTAGTGTATGATGTCATTGCTAGGTTTAGTTATTTGACCTTGACCCTGAAGGTCAAGGTCATGTAAAGGTCAAGGTCAAGCATGTGAGTCGTATGGGCTTTGCCCTTCTTGTTCTATGATAGTTGTGGTCCAGTGAACGATACCTTCCGCCTGTGGTTACACATAAAAGGAAAGGGCACTGAGCAACCAGTGGAGACTTGTGCTGACATATGGCGAGATGTGTTGGTGAGTAAAAACCTGCTTGAATTTCATTTGAAATAGTTGTGTGTATATTTCTGAGCAAATTATGTTTGATATTGATAATCTTCTAAGTAACACTTCATAGCATCACAACAGTTTAGGATTAATATACCAGAGGTACAATAAGGTGCAGATGCAACATGTTATTGTTTATACAGGGGCCTATGTGATTGATATATATCATTTTTCTTGTATTGGTTACAGCTAATGAGTTGTTATGATAGTAAACTGCTTTTCAATGGGTTAAATTCAGAGTATGAAATGCAACTAGACAGTTGTTTTACTGCAAGAAAGATCACCTACTTGGTAATTTTGAATTCTGACTGTAGGTACTAAGGTTGTCATTAATATTATGACAGAAATTCATATTAGGATACACAATAACACTGCAGTACATGCATGCAGACATTTGACAAACTATAATGCTTGGGCACACACATGTTCTGTTCTGTTTACATGTCATTGTTTTTGTATCTATCTGAGTTTTAACTGCACAGATGTTTATTGTACACACATTGAAACACATTGTACACACCCCCTATAATGATGTTATACATTTCAACCATTTATGTATCTGATTATTTCTCCTGCAGTTCCTCCCCTTGGCACTTGACCTACTAGCCTTCTTTACAAAGCTTCCTCAGCTGCATCTACAGACCTTACACAATTGGACTGGATTCAATGCTGCAGTGCAAGATGGCAGATTCCGCCAATGTCGAAAGTAGGTTTGATGAATTGTGTTCCATACAAAATAGGATATACTAACAGTAACAGTGTAACGAATACATTGGTCAATGGAATCGGTTTCCACTGACATTTTCTAACTCCCTGTCACTTTTGTTTTTAAGTTGAAAGGAAGTGAGGACATTTTATTTCTTGTAAGTGTATACAGTGGAACCCCCAAAGTTAAGACTTCCTCCATTTAAGACCTTGCCTTTTCACATTTTCTGTTCATAACTTCTCTAAATTTACCCCCGATTTAAGATTATTCTTTTTAAGACCTGGTTTTCTCAGATTTTTGGAGGTCATAAATGTGGGTTCCACTGTACATGTATAAACCTAACATGTTTTTTGTAACTAACCACTTTAGTGGAAATGTAACTTCTTTTTTTTCAAACACTGGGACCATAAACTGTTTCTTTTATCTTTGTTCTTAGCACAGGCACACAAAATATACTTTCATTATTATTATTTTTCAAGCAGCCAAAATGTGTGTGTTTTTAAAGCAAAAATGTATTTACACTTTCTCACACAACATTTTTCTTGTTTTTTCTGTTTCAAGCATCTGATTGTTTTCTCGGCTTGCACGTTTTCCTATGTAATATGTTGTACAGACTTGGTACCTGTTTAACAAAATAACTGAAAAGAAACATGTATACACCTAAAATGTTTATTTTTTTTATTTTTTACCCTTCCACTTTATTGGACATGTCAGTTTGTGGGTTTGTTAAACACTGGATCCTTAAAGGTGTTTCTTTTATCTTTGTTCCTAGCACAGGCACACAAATAGAATGTAATAATTTTTTTTTAAAACACAAGCAACCAAAACGTGTTATTATTTTAAACAAACATTCATTTACACGTATAGTCAGGTTTGGTAGGGATTTATAGGGGTTGTTTGGTTCAGATTCTTCCAAAAGCACCATATTTGGCCCAGAGGTCGCCCATGCCATACTGTTTCCATTTTTGCCGACTGCCAAGACGGGCGCCCCATGGGGCCGCCATATTGGCAAAATCCAATATGGCCGCCGTCCGGGTTACATATTGTTCACTGGTAAAAAAAACTAAAAGGGCTAGAATCATGAATGATATCACATTTTAGGTTTTTTTGGGGTCGGGGAATTCGATTCAGATGTTATTTCAATGATCTGTGGTCAAAATTCAATATGGCCGCCATCCGGGTTACTTATCGATCACAGGTAAAAAAACTAAAAGTGCTAGAATCATGAATTATACCACATTTTAGAAGTTTTCGGGGTCGGGGAATCCGATTCAGATGTTATTTCAATGATCTGAAGTCAAGTTTACCCCTCATCGACACTGTAAAAGTCATATTGGTGTCTCATCGTGATCCCAAAAATCCTGTCCCATCATTAGCTGTATGACGCACAAGTTTTATATCTCTCTATACCACAGAAACAATCGTAAGTTTATGTGTAAAACTTTTCCTAAATATAAATGCTAATCAGTGCTAAGCCGTTACTGATTCTCTATCTCAAATCGGTGAAACTGGCCAAACCCTGCATGCAGCATATGTCATGGACAGATTGGAAAAGGCTTCAGTATCAGTAACTGATTCAATCAAGCGGAATAACATGCTAACCTTCGCCAACCGACCTGACCCCAATAAGAAAAAAGGTACAAAGGACAGCGGCGTCCAGAGGCAGAACATGATGTTAATCACACAACTTTTTCTCTCACTCCAGTCACGTCCCGATGCCGACATGACAGACTTCTTTCGGTTCGAAAATCAGAGAGAGCCACCGAGCCTGGCGGATCGAGGGTTGCTGCGATCAGGGACAAAATCAGACATTCTTAAGTGCCTCAATGCACCCACTGGCCGCGCAGATGCTGCCAAACAAGCCACAATCGTGGTGTTGGACATGGCAGCTGTTATCCACATGGTGCGACCCACAACAGCAAATACATTCAGCGAGTATGTGTCACTCCACATTGTACCATATCTGGAGGCCCAAATCACAAGCAGTACCCAACGCATTGACGCCATATGGGATAATTACCCAGAGGAAAATAACCTCAAAGCGCTCACACAGCAACGACGTGGAAATGGCCCACGGACAAGAGTCGGTGATGGCAGTACTCCAATCCCGAAGCGTGACTGGAACAGCGGATTCCTGAAAAATGAGGAAAACAAAAAGGAGCTGTTCTCTTTCATCACCACACAGATCTCCAAGGCTGACATGGACGGAAAGCTGCTCCTGAGTACCCGCTTCGAGACCGTGCTCTCCAACAAGTATTGTGACCTCACAACACTTCAGCCGTGCAACCATTCCGAGGCGGACACCAGGATCCTCCTGCATCTGGCACATGCAGCAAAGCAGGGTCATACAACAGCCGTTGTTCGCAATGTGGACAGCGATGTCGTAGTTTTGACAATCCGGTTCTTCGAGTCCCTGGGCCTATCAGAGCTCTGGGTGGGCTTCGGTACTGGTAAAAACTACCGTGACATACCAGTCCATACAATCTACTCTGACCTTGGCCCGTCAAAATCCTTGGCACTACCCCTCTTTCACAGCTTAACGGGGTGCGACACGACTTCACAATTTCTTGGATGCGGCAAGAAGACAGCATGGGCAGCATGGACAAGCATACCGGATCTCACCGACACACTAGTGGCTCTCACGCATGACCCTGACCTCTTCAGTCTTGAGTCTGTGCATATGCAGCGCCTCGAACGCTTTGTCATAGTCATGTACAGCAAGGGGTGCAGTGCAGCTGATGTCAACACGGCCAGATATCAACTCTTCTCCACTGGATGCAAACTGTTGGAAAAGCTTCCACCTACCCAAGCCGCACTGTTCCAGCATGTAAAGCGAGCGCTACTACAGGCGAGTTTCTACTGGGGTCAGGCCACCTCAATCCAGCAGGAAATTCCTGACTTCAGTGAGTGGAGCTGGCACAAAGATGGCACCAATACCTGGCAACCACTATGGACCACTCTAAGCGACGCTTCTTTGGCATGTGCCATTCTCTTGCAATGTGGCTGCCTCAAGGCATGCACGGGAAGGTGCAAATGCAACCGCGCCGGTGTCCGATGCACGGTCCTCTGCAAATGCGAAGGCGGGTGTGTTAATAACGGTGGTGATGACCAGTAGGACTTGTTACTGGAATCATAGAGTGCAAATGCAACAGCGTTAGTGTCCGATGCACGGTCCTCTGAAAATGTGACGGTCCTCTAGCACTGCAAATGCAAAGGCGGGTGTGTTAATAACGGTGGTGATGACCAGTAGGACTTGCTGGAATCATAGAGTGCCAGCCAGAACATATGCATAGTAATAATAATCCTGTATTGAATGCACACAGCGGCAAAAAGTGTCTTGCCACTACAGATGTCTCCGAATTATTTGAATTAAAATTGTTCCTGAATAATCATTGATTTTTTGGTATAATTTGAGGTGTTTGGGATATTTTGGTTCAGATTCTTCCAATAGCACCTTTTTGTGACCTTGAAGGGTAAACTTGACTTCAGATCATTGAAATAACGTCTGAATCGGATTCCCCGACCCCGGAAACCTCTAAAATGTGGTATCAATCATGATTCTAGCACTTTTATTTTTTTTACCTGTGATCGATATGTAACCCGGATGGCGGCCATATTGGATTTTGACCTCAGATCATTGAAATAACATCTGAATCGGATTCCCTGACCCCAAAAAACCCTAAAATGTGATATCATTTATGATTCTAGCATTTTTAGTTTTTTTTACCTGTGATCAATATGTAACCCGGACGGCGGCCATATTGGATTTTGCCAATATGGCGTCCCCATGGGGCGCCCGTCTTGGCAGTCGGCAAAAATGGAAACAGTATGGCATGGGTGACCTCTGGGCCAAATACATGTATGGTGCTTTTGGAAGAATGTGAACCAAACAATCCCTACCTACCCTGACTAGTACTCACACAAACAAACTTGTCGTTCTTTTTATCTACTTCAAGCACAATTATGCTCTTTTACCCCGCTTGTACGTTTTCCTTTGTCTGTTGTACAGGTTCCATACCTGCCTATGATAGTCAGCAGTCCAACAGACACATCGATTCTTGCCATACATTCAGGTTTCAAGGGAACTGGAACTGCAACACATTGTCCTCGTTTTTGACCAGGCCATTTTTGGGAAAGCACAGGTCATCAGGTGGCAAGACCCAGTCTTCAAGGAGACCCTGATTCATATCTGATTGTATCCCTTTTATGTTTTATGTTTTATGTGTGTCGTCCTATACAATTGTTGTTATAATCGTTTACAGGCAGACAGGGTGTGCCGAAGAAAAATTTCCATTTTTATGTAATATTTTAATGGACAATAAAGTGCTGTTATTGTTATTGTTATTGTTCCCGACTTTGAACATGCAGTGTACAAAAACTTTGCTGATCATGTGTACATTTTTCATTTCAAGATCCTATGTGAGCTGAGCGTGCATAGAACAGAAACTTTGTAGGTGTGTGCATCTTCCCCATATTCCGATGAGTGCTGAGAAACTTTGCGGTACATATCACGCTTTGACCTTGTGTCAACTGTTCCGCTTGCGGATAATGCAGTTATCTTCATTTGCCAGTATTTGATGGTAGGTTCTATTAATATTCCCTTGAAAGTCAATCATATAGTTTAAAGAGTTTTAAGTGTGTTTTGTACAGTTTGCAGCATGATATCAGGGATGTTCCTACAAATTCATACAGGACAAATGTCCTCTAGCTCTTCAACATCAATAGGACATTTGAACGCTTTTAGAAACGTCAATGGACATCATAATTTTGTGCAAAACACATTCCATGGAATGGCTCCAAAATCATACGCTCAAGGAAAAGCTTAATATTTTCACACACACACACTGACACACACACACGCACACACACGCACACACACAGAGTCATATACAAAGAATATTTGTTCTTGGATTGTTTTATAATCTAGTTTGAAACATGTTCAGCTTTATTTGATCTTTGGCAGGCTCTAGTTTTTTTTCTGTGTGGCATATTTCCGTGAGCTTCGTCAAAATGTAATACGTAAGAGCGCTGAAGTTTTGTATAGAAAGGAAAAGTTAAGGAATATTGCGCTGTTTGAAGGAATGGAGTTCTTTTCGCCAAAAGATTTCCAGTGATTAACTAAGTTGTGAAGGGCAGTTGACCGTTCTACCTGGGGAGGGGTTGCATTATGTTGGTGGTATATATACATATATATCATCCAATTTCAGTAAAACATCGGTCACGAATTAAATCATACATTCAATGTTAAGGAACAATAAACATAGTGTGCAGAAATGGGTTTTTTGATGTATGGCACACAGCTCCACACACAGTGTGGTTGTTGTTTTGCAACAAGTCAACACTGTATTCATAATACTTCAAAAAACATCACAGGAAAAGGCAAACTTTTTTTACGCGTCAAAATGAGAATGTCAAAATTGACACATCAACTGTGTAGAAATCAATCAATCAATCAATGAGGCTTATATCGCGCATATTCCGTGGGTACAGTTCTAGGCGCTCAGCAGTGATGCCGTGTGAGATGAAATTTTATACGGCCAGTAATTGCAGCCATTTCGGCGCATATTTACCTTTCACGGCCTATTATTCCAAGTCACATGGGTATAGGTAAACAATTATTAACTGTGCCAAAGCAATTTTGCCAGGAAAGACCCTTTTGTCAATCGTGGGATCTTTAACGTGCACACCCAATGTAGTGTACACGGGGGGGGAGTTCGGACAACGAAGAGAGTCTGCACACAAAGTTGACTCTGAAATAAATTTCCGCCGAACCTGGGATCGAACTCACGCTGACAGCGGCCAACTGAATACAAATCCAGCGCGCTACCAACTGAGCTATATCCCCGCCCCAAATACGATATTGGCACTAATCACGACAACAAATTCAAAATGTTTGACAATATTGAGGCATTTCTGTATTAAAATAACACATTATGGAATGGAAAATAGAGTTTTTGTCAAAATCCCAGGTAGTACTGCCACCTTAAAGATGATTAAAAAAAAATAATAATTTTTACACCCCCGGTATAGGGGTGTGTATAGGATTCGGTCGATGTGTTTGTTTGTTTGTTTGTTTGTGTGTTTGTGTGTTTGTGTTCGCATATAGATCTCAAGAATGAACGGATCGATCGTCACCAAACTTGGTGAACAGGTTCTATACATTCCTGAGACGGTCCTTACAAAAAATGGGACCAGTCAAACACACGGTTAGGGAGTTATTGGTGGATTAAGATTCTACAAGGACTTATAGAGGGACATATTAATGGTCAAAGGGAAATAACCTTCTCAGTTGGTGGCAGTGAGAATGGTTATTTCCCTTTGACCAACGGGGGTGTTTTTCCTACCTCGGAGGAATTTCTTGTTTTTTTTAATTTTAATTATTATTATTATTTTTTTTTTGGAAAGAAACTTCTCGAGGTGTGCCTCTAAACACATGCCCCCCTCCAAAACAAGGTTTTTGTAAAAAAAAATATTGTAAAATGAATAAAAATTGATTTTGACAACTGTCTCTTTGTGACTGACACTTTGCGATTATCCCCCCCCCCCCCCCCCCCCTTATGTTGCAATTTTCCAGAGAATGTGCAATACTAAATGTGAGAACATTTTTGTTTCTGACTACACATACCATGTCATGAGACAATTTGATGTCAAATCATTGTACCCTTTTCGGGACAACGGAACTCATTTTCTAGGCTTCTTATGGAGCCAGACCCTGTGGTCTAACATCCTGTTTGAAGCGATTAAATCATTCTATGTTTACTGCTGATCCTGACAGTAGGCAATCAGTTATTTGTTATACTGTTTTATCTTATTGCACTTACAAGCTTTGCTTTGACAGAACTAGACATTTCCTGAATGACTCTGAACTGCTTAGCCTACTCAGTCTGAACATCCTATCGGAAATTCCTCCCATGGGGTCGCCTTCACGCGGCGGGAGTGTTTCCACAGAGCTACCCCACCCCTTTACTTCTCTTCTTTTGTCTTATTTCTGTCTTACCAGTCCTTTCACCTATATTTCCTTCCAAGAAAACTCTCTCTACTATTCCCTGCAGTTTTCCAATTCTTTTCTTGTTGTCTTATTTCTACCTGACTGGATCCATCACCTTTATTTCACTTACCAAAAGTCTTCTTTTCCACATCCTTATTTCTCTGCACCCCGCATGTCGTAAGAGGCGACTAACGGATTCTGTTTCTCCTTTTACCCTTGTTAAGTGGTTCTTGTATAGAATATAGTCAATGTTTGTAAAGATTTTAGTCAAGAAGTATGTAAGAAATGTTTAGTCCTTTGTACTGGAAACTTGCATTCTCCCAGAAGGTCATAAGGTCATATATTGTACTACGTTGCAAGCCCCTGGAGCAATTTTTTACATTTAGTCAAGTTATGACTAAATGTTTTAACATCGAGGGGGGAATCGAGACGAGGGTCGTGGTGTATGTGTGTGTGTGTGTGTGCGTGCGTGTAGAGCGATTCAGACCAAACTACTAGACCGATCTTTATGAAATTTGACATGAGAGTTCCTGGGTATGATATCCCCATATGTTTTTTTCATTTTTTTTATAAATGTCTTTGATGACGTCATATCCGGCTTTTCGTGAAAGTTGAGGCGGCACTGTCACGCCCTCATTTTTTAACCAAATTGGTTGAAATTTTGGTCAAGTAATGTTCGACGAAGCCCGGACTTCGGTATTGCATTTCAGCTTGGTGGCTTAAAATTTAATTAATGACTTTGGTCATTAAAAATCTGAAAATTGTAAAAAAAACTAAAATTATTATAAAACTATCCAAATTTACGTTCATCTTATTCCCATCATTTGCTGATTCCAAAAACATATACATATGTTATATTTGGATTAAAAACAAGCTCTGAAAATTAAATATATAAAAATTATTATCAACATTTTTTTTTCGAAATCAATTTAAAAACACTTTCATCTTATTCCTTGTCGGTTCCTGATTCAAAAAACATATAGATATGATATGTTTGGATTAAAAACACGCTCAGAAAGTTAAAACGAAGAGAGGTACAGAAAAGCGTGCTATCCTTCTCAGCGCAACTACATGTACTACCCCGCTCTTCTTGTCAATTTCACTGCCTTCGCCATGAGCGGTGGACTGACGATGCTACGGTCTTGCTGAAACATTGCATTGCGTTCAGTTTCATTCTGTGAGTTCGACAGCTACTTGGCTAAATGTTGTATTTTCGCCTTACGCGACTTGTTGATTAGTGCTTTTGTGAACAAGAAACACTTAACAAGTGGCTCTATCCCATCTCCCCCCTTTCCCCTATCCCATCTTAAGTAGTCAGCATAACGTGGTTCCGAAAATAGCTCAGCTGCCCTTTCAAACAGGAAATATCTGGAGCACGTGGCGTCATGTGATATTGCGAACTAGCATAGTCACACTTGCAAGTTTAACTTGAACTCAGTGACGGGATTCAACTGCGGGAAACTGTAGTTTTACAGTGCTGATTCCAATTCATTCCTATAAAGTGTTGGTCTTCTTGCATAATATTCATTGCCTTTGGACAACTTTACAGACGAGGGCGATTTCAAAAAAACTGAGAAGGCTTGAACAACCGGTGTGCGAACCAAAAAGGGAGCGACATCACCATTGTGAGTCAAACTGGAATACAGTGTGAAGCCGCAAGATGGTGGATAGTCATGGACATTTTCACCATCCCTACATTCAGCTGCCCAAAACACTGCCACTGTTTCCTCTTCATTCTGCGCTGAAGACAGGGAGCGGGAGTCTTCACCCTGCGAAGGCAGTCTCGTTTTCTTTACCGAATTCAACTAAACAACAGGATGTGTCTAAAAGTGATTGGAAGCTTCCTGCTTCTGATGGAGGTAAATAAGAATTGGGTATTTTAGAAACTTGGCACTTTTGTCTCTGTTTATGTGTCTCTTCGGCTGTGTCTTTCTGTCTGTCTCTTTCTCTCTCTCCGATTGTCTGTCTGTCTGTCTCGCTGTGTCCGTCTCTGTGTCTGTCGGTGTGTGCCTCTCTCTTTCTCTGACTTTCTCTGTCTGTCTGTCTGTCTAACTGTCTGCCTGTCTCTCCTTCTTTGTCTCTTTCTCCCTCTCTGTGTCTCTCTCTTTCTCTGACTTTCTCTGTCTCTCTGTCTGCCTGTCTCTCCTTCTTTGTCTCTTTCTCCCTCTCTGTGTCTCTCTCTTTCTCTGACTTTCTCTGTCTCTCTGTCTGTCTAACTGTCTGCCTGTCTCTCCTTCTTTGTCTCTTTCTCCCTCTCTGTGTCTCTCTCTTTCTCTGACTTTCTCTGTCTGTCTGTCTGTCTGTCTGTCTGTCTAACTGTCTGCCTGTCTGTCTAACTGTCTGCCTGTCTCTCCTTCTTTGTCTCTTTCTTCCTCTCTGTGTCTCTCTCTTTCTCCACTCTATCTGTCTGTCTGTCTTCCTCGCTGTGTCTCCCTGTCTCTCTTTCTGTCTGTCTGTCTGTCTGTCTGTCTGTCTAACTGTCTGCCTGCCTCTGTGTGTCTCAGGCTTCCTCTCTGTTTGTCTGTCTGTCTCAACCTCTCTCTCTCTCTCTTTCTGTCTGTGTGTCTGTCTGTGTCTGTCTATCTGTGTGTCTATCTGTCTGTCTGTCTGTCTGTCTCTCTCTCTCAATCTCTCTCTCTTTCTCTCCCTGCTCCCCCCTCTCTCTCTCTCGCTCTCTTTTGACATTTAGGCTTAGTCAAGTTTTGTCAAGTCAAGTCAAGTTAAATGTTTTAACATAGAGGGGGAATCGAGATGAGGGTCGTGGTGTACGTATGTGTGTGTGTGTGTGTGTCTGTGTGTTGGGGTGTGTGTGTACAGCGATTCAATGAAAACTACCGGACCGGAACTGTTTTTCATTTTTTTGAGAAATGTCTTTGATGACGTCATATCCGGCTCTTTGTGAAAGTTGAGGCGGCACTGTCACGCTCTCATTTTCCAACCAATTGTGTTGAAATTTTGGTCAAGCAATTGTCGACGAAGGCCGGAATTTGGTATTGCATTTCAGCTTGGAACCTTAAAAATGAATTGATGAGTTTGCTCTTTAAAGTTGTCATTAAAACCAAATTTGTGTAAAGAGATTCAAAATTGATTGCATCTGAATCAGAAAATATATATACATATGTCATGTTTACTCTTAAAATGTGATCACATTTAACGAAAGTATGTTAATTAGTACTAAAATTAAAATGTAAGAAATCGATCAAAAAATGTGTTCATCTTATCCTTTATCATTTCCTGATTCAAAATATATATATATATATGATATGTTGTAATTAAAACCAGATCAGAAAGTTCAAAAGAATACAAAAAAGGTCGCTTTTCTGCTTAGTGCAATACGCTACCGCGCTATTCTGGCTTGTCAATTTCACTTCGTTTTCCACTTGAAAAAGGAGCGATTTCCTTCTCGTGGGGATTGAGGAACCTAACAAATGCAGTGCGTTCAGTTTCATTCTGTGAGTTCGACAGCTTGACTTCGTGTTGTAATTTTGCCTCACGCGACTTGTTTAGTTTCTGTTTGTGTATAAATTGTGTTTGTTTGTTTGTTTGTATGTTTGTTTGTTGCTCCAAGGACAGATTGTAAGAAAAGGCCCAGCCTTAAATCGTTATCCTTGTAAAATAAAGTGCAATCTCAGTTTCGCCCCCCCCCTTTCTCTCTCGCTCTATCTCTCCCCTCTCTCTCTCTCTCTCGCTCTATCTCTCCCCCTATCCCTCTCTCTCGCTCTATCTCTCGCCTCTCTCTCTCTCTCTCTCTCGCTCTATCTCTCCCCCCTCTCCCTCTCTCTCGCTCTATCTCTTCCCACTCTCTCTCTCTCTCTCTCTCTCTCTCTCTCTCTCTCTCTCTCTCTCTCATACCGAGTCTTGCCATAACAACGCGTGTCCTTCCTTTCCTCACAGCAGTCGCCCACCCCATTCAGGACATGGAAGCTGCCAAGTTAGCCGTGGCAATCATCATGAATATACCACAGACCATCGTCCAGCTCGTCATAGACGCCCACCGCCTCGGCCTTGACCCCAGCATGACCTTCACTGACTCCGAGCAGTTAGCACGTGCAGCCCAGGACCTCGCAGACAATATTCAGCGTCAGGGGGAGCTTGCTTTGAAGATCCACCAGGCGCAGCAGCAGCTCCATCGCACCGCCGAGCCGGGAGGGCTGAAGGGGGCGGGGAACTGCGGGGCAGGGGGTGAGGCGATGAAGGATGGCTCACGGGATCCTCCCTCAGAAATGTTGGTTGATTCCAAGGTGAAAGCCTGTCCTTCTGATGCCTCTTCTTCCTCCCCCTGCCCCTCGTCTTCTTCCTCCATCTCCTCCTCCTCCCCTTCCCCCTTCTCATCCCTGTCCTCCTCCTCCTCCATCAACTCTGACCCAATCCCAACATGCCCTCCGTCAGAGATGTCGGGATCTTCTGAAACACCAGCACGCAACACGCCGCACAGCCACCATGACAAGCCCACCTCGTCTGACTCCCTCTCGTCCACACAGCAAACTCACATCATTTCCACCTCTGGGGCCGAGCCAGGATTGGGTAAATCACCAGTAGAAATGCCGGCGTCTGAGAATGGCAAAGCCACAGCCTCTCCTCTTTCACCCCCACAACTCCATTCCCACCCAGCCCCCTCCCCGGCCCAACATCTTCAGTCCAGCGACGCCACGAAAACTCACCGAGAGCTGCTGAGAAAGCGAGTGAAAAGCCTGGCTGTGGAAAACCGGAAGCTGAAGCACCGGAAGGTGTGCCGCGCATGTCAGAAGGTTGACCTGGCTGAGAGCGGGATCACGTTCCTGCCGTGCGGTCACTTCATCACGTGCGAGACGTGCTCCGAGATGTTCGACGACTGTCTGGCCTGTGGCAAGAACATCATGGGCACTGTCCGCACATTCCTGCCCAAATCTCTATAGCTGGAACTGATATTCAGTTGGCTTCTCAAGTACGAAACCTCGGTGTCATCTTCGACGAAACTCTCTGCTTCAAACAACAAGTCTCCACTGTCTGTAGAAATGCCTACTATGAACTGAGAAAAATTAGCTCCATCCGCCACTGCCTTTCTTCCGATGCTACAAAAACCCTCATTTGCTCTCTCGTTCTTTCAAGGCTAGATTACGGAAATGCCCTTCTTTCTGGTTCTTTTGACTATCTCATTGAAAAACTGCAGAAAGTACAGAACAACTCCGCTAGATTAATCACAAAGACCCACAAAAGACACCACATCACACCTGTCTTGAGATCTCTTCACTGGCTGCCTGTAAGAAGTCGTATTCAATACAAAATTGCATGCATTTGTTTCTCTTTCTTTCATGGTACAGGACCTGCTTATCTCTCTGAGATGTTATCAAAATATTCAAACCTCTCCTCTCTTCGCTCTGCAACAGATACCAATGTACTTAGTAAACCAAAAAGAAACAGAAAATCAACTAACTATAGATTTGAGAGATCCTTCAAGTACCAGGGACCTCTTGTCTGGGAGAAAATCCCCCGGAGCATTAGGGATTCCCAGTCACCATCTGCCTTTAGAACAGCCCTCAAAACACACATGTTTAAGTTAGACCTCTGAAGGAGATCCCATGATCGGTGAGTCATTGCCATTGGCGCTGCCACGTGTATTATCTACTAAAGTGTGGCGTTCGTGAAGATGTGTATGTGCCATTTACAACAGTTTCACTAACACTGTATTCTTTCTTGCTTTATTATTTTGTGACTCAGTGATAATTTTAAATAAAGTTATTTGCATCATACACTTTGATTTCATTCATTTCTATTTATAACTACTTTTACTACTTTCCCTTCTACACTGTGACATGCCACTGTATGACGCTCATTCAGACCAAAAACAATACCATTCCTACCTGTTGCAACGTCTATTGCTCGCTCTGTCTTTTGGTTCCTTGGTTGATCGATCGGTTTCTTGGTGGAAAACATATTTCTGTCACCAATACCAGTATTATTGCATCACTTCCATAAAGGTAGAGTAGCCTTCTTCCTTTCTGTTAAGCCAATAGGTCTTATTCATTATTGAGCTCTTATTCATTATTGCATTACTTTCACAACAATCTTCTTCCTTGATATTGCGATAGTTGTTATCTCCCATTTATGTACAAACGCCGAAAAGACAATTTAACAGGACACATCAACACTATTATTTTGTTTACCTGTACCAACAGGTGTACAACTTCCTGTTTCTTTGATATTGTCAATGTTTCGGCCCGTGTTGATCCTGGGATCAACTGAATTTCTTGTGTGTGTTAAGTTGGGACAAGGAGAGAGAGAGGGGGGGGGGGGGGGTAAAAGGAGGGACAGTGTGGCAGGGGCTGGGCCGCTATTGCGCGGGTCCGCTATTGCGCGGGGCCGCTATTGCGCGAATCTAACCCTAACCCTAACCCTAAAGATTCGCGCAATAGCGGCCCCGCGCAATAGCGGCCCGCGCAATAGCGGGCCGACCCCGTGTGGCAAAGGGTAAGGACACAGTGTGAAAGGAAACGGGATGAGGATTGAGAGCTAAGCCAGCTATCAATGCATTACATTTGTGCGATGTATCGGTTGACGCTGCAACATAACTACTGTGGTTTACGCTGCAACATAACTACTGTGGTTGACGCTGCAACATAACTACTGTGGTTGACGCTGCAACATAACTACTGTGGTTGACGCTGCAACATAACTACTGTGGTTGACGCTGCAACATAACTACTGTGGTTGACGCTGCAACATAACTACTGTGGTTGACGCTGCAACATAACTACTGTGGTTGACGCTGCAACATAACTACTGTGGTTGACGCTGCAACATAACTACTGTGGTTGACGCTGCAACATAACTACTGTGGTTGACGCTGCAACATAACTACTGTGGTTGACGCTGCAACATAACTACTGTGGTTTACGCTCCCGTAAGCGAAAAAATAACAGAAATTTGCGATCGTCAAGTATTTAGTAAAACTTGACAAAACAGTTAACTCTTTGTACGATATTATCTCGTTAAATTGTGATGGTCAAGTATGTACTAAAGCTGGACACTAATCATAGTTAACTCTTCGTACAATAGTATCTCGTTAAATTGCTATCGTCAAGTATTTTCTAAAACTGGACAATATAGTTAACTCTTTGTACGATATTATCTCGTTAAATTGTGATGGTCAAGTATTTACTAAAACAGCCCCAACAATCTTTTTACCATATTGTCTCATCTTCAGTCTAACGTACAAATCATTATCTTCTTTATAAAGAGGCAATTTTTAATGTTTGAGTTGCTGGACACTAATTATAGTTAACTCTTCGTACAATAGTATCTCGTTAAATTGCTATCGTCAAGTATTTTCTAAAACTGGACAATATAGTTAACTCTTTGTACAATATTATCTCGTTAAATTACGATCGTCAAGTATTTACTAAAACAGCCCCAACAATCTTTTTACCATATTGTCTCATCTTCAGTCTAACGTACAAATCATTATCTTCTTTATAAAGAGGCAATTTTTAATGTTTGAGTTTACTTGTAAGGGACGATAACCCAGAAACCAAAGAAAAATATTATGCAATGAGGCAAAAAGTACTTTCCTACTTCCCGTAGTCCCTGCAGGAGATGGCGAGATAAACCCTACACGGTCCGTTTAGCTATCAACTGTTTGGGAAGCACCAAATTAAGTAAATACATAATTTAAATTCAAAACGAACATATTTTAACGTGATATTTTTCTTCTTCTCAGATACTTAGCTGACCAAGTTTTACAGCAGACTTTTTGGAAACCAAAGAGCAAAAATATCAATCAAAAAAATAGTGACAAAGATTGAGAAACCCGGACACCTTCTTCTGAACAAAGAGAGATAGCGTGGACGATGTGTTATATACGAAATAAAGCTGTCAGGCAACCATCACTCAACGCATTACAGTATAGACCTGCACCCCCCACGGTGACCTCAACACTAAAAGTCACACTAATATTGGGACAGGGGATGGTGGAACGCAAAGAAACATTAATCTCGAAATATTCAGGGAGAGCTTAAAGCAAAGCCATTGAAAAACAAAGGCACAGAAAATTCAAACTAATATTTGTTAAGAATATGGCAGACACGGCAAAACTTCAGCGACGAAGGAATGTACAGTGGGGGGCCCGGTAGCTCAGTTGGTGGAGCACTGGACTTGTGATCGAAAGGTCGCAGGTTCGAATTCGGGCCGGGACGGACACGGGTCAACTTTATGTGCAGACCCAGAGACGGAAGCCATGTCCCACCCCCGTGTCATCACAATGGCACGTAAAAGACCTTGGTCATTCTGCCATAAGTGCAGGTGGCTGAATACACCTAAACACGCAGACACCTGGGTAGCGCGACTCCGTTGCTGCTAGCTTTCCACTGGGAGGAAGCGACCCGAATTTCCCAGCGATGGGACAATAAAGTAATGAAAATGAAATGAAAATGAATAAAAGAAAAATGAGTGAAGAGAGAAGTACAGAAAGTCGAAACAATATTTGGATTAAGACGTTCGCACAGATTACTCAAGGCCAAATCAGAGGACTGGCGGACACAAGGAGTCACAACAATACTAGCAGTAAGACCTTTTAAGTCCTCTTCGAATCCAGAAAGCGGCGTGTTAAAACAGTGGTTTTTTTGTCTCTGTGGGGGGTCAAAGTGTCCGATTTTGGTCCTTGACCTTGTCACAGATGTTGACCTCCGTTCCACCTCGCTGCGCTTCTGAACCAGATGGAGTGACCGTCAAGTGTGAATAATACCCTTGACACGGTCAGCTAAATCTATACTGTTCAAAAAAAGAAACGCATAGCTTGTAATATTTGGTTAATTTAGTTATATGGCTACAAGGATATCCACCAAACTGCAGAAAATGTTTATCTGGTCGTCGACCTTTCGTCCATTGCCACAAGTGAGCTCTGCACGTGACGCATGCGTTATCAGTGGCTACAATGTCAAAATTGCTCATTTGGCATGACCACTCGTCATGCTTCAGTGTAATCTCGTGAAACTCGGGGAATATTGAGCTCTCACCATGTCTTCCAAAACCCATAAAAGCGGATTGTTCGCCACAAAGAAATCAGACGACAATTCAGCGACGAAAGATGGCCCGATTGAGCAGAGAAGACCGCCAAATTGCATTGGGTCGTTTACAAGCAGGCCAAAGTCAAAGTGCAATCGCCAGGCACTTCCACGTGTCCCAGAGCACCATCAGTAGACTGTGGGTCAGGTTTCAAGCCACTGGCTCCGTTGCTGACTTGCCACGAGCGGGAAGACCAAGGGCGACAACTGCTGCTCACGACCGCTTCATACGGCTCCGCCACCTCCGGAATCGTTTCCTGTCGGCCTCATCTTCTGTCCAGGCTCTCCCCGGGCCACACCCATTATCGGACCAGACCGTGCGGAACCGCCTGCATGAAGCTGGTTTGAGAGCTCGCAGACCTCACAGATGAGCTGTCCTCACCCGCCGCCATCGCCAGAACCGAGTGCAGTGGGGCAACCAGCACCTTCGCTGGACCGTCCGGAATCACTGGAGACACGTGTGATTCAGCGACGAGTCCTACTTCCTGCTCCAGCGACATGATGGTCGGAGGAGGGTCTACCGGAGAGTAAACGAACGTTACGCGCCCAACTGTGTGGATGAGGCACCCGTTCATGGTGGTGGAGGCGTCATGGTGTGGGGGGCGATCAATACCGCTGGAAGGAGCACCCTGGTGCACGTCCAAGGGCGCATAACTGCCCAGCGATACGTGGAGAAAATTCTGCGCCCACACGCCCTTCCTCTTCTGGCTGACCAGGATGCCATATTCCAGCAGGACAACGCTCGCCCGCACACAGCACGACTCACCACCCAGTTCCTCACCGACCACCATGTCCAGGTGCTTCCCTGGCCATCCATGTCGCCAGACATGAACCCGATAGAACACCTCTGGGATGAATTGGACAGACGTGTGCGCAGGCGAGAAGAAGCGCCGGCAAATCACCGCGATCTATTGCAGGCACTTCAGGAGGAGTGGGACACCATCCCACAGCAAGATATCCGGCATCTGATCCAGTCCATGCCCAGAAGGTGCAGGGCAGTTGTTGCTGCTCAAGGCAGTCACACCCCCTACTGACTTGACAGCCTCGGCACCCAATCGTATTGATTGACTGATTGATTTGAAGATGCAAATGAACTGTGTGTGCATTCAACTGTGTCCATACCAAATTTCAAACAAATAATCTAAATATTGGATTTTCTGTTAATTTTTTCGAAAAATAAAACAAATTTGGCAAGTAGCAACTATGCGTTTCTTTTTTTGAACAGTATATTTGAAATGATAAATTCTGTATATTATTTTCGTGAGAATTTTTATTTTTTTTCTTGTCAAGAGGATTAATTTTGAAGAACCGCTCATGACGTCTGCGAGCATGCACGCTATTGCTTTGTTTCTGTCTCTGCCCCTCCACACCCCCCCTCCCGCCTATCTCTTTGTCTCCCCCCCCCCTCACTCTCTCACTCTGACTCTCACTCCCCTCGCAGTCACACCAACTTACAGAGAGAGAGAGAGAGAGAGAGAGAGAGAGAGAGAGAGAGAGAGAGAGAGAGAGAGAGAGAGAGAGAGAGAGAGAGAGAGAGAGAGAGAGAGAGAGAGAGAGAGAGAGACTAACACACACACACATACACTTACACACCGTCGAAACACAATCAATCAATCAATCAATGAGTCTTATATCGCGCATATTCCGTGGGTACAGTTCTAGGCGCTCTGCAATGATGCCGTGTGAGATGGAATTTTATATAAGGCCAGTAGATTGCAGCCATTTCGGCGCATATTTACCTTTCACGGCCTATTATTCCAAGTCACACGGGTATAGGTAGACAATTATTAACTGTGCCTAAGCAATTTTGCCAGGAAAGACCCTTTTGTCAATCGTGGGATCTTTAACGTGCACACCCAATGTAGTGTACACGGGGGGAGAGTTCGGACACACACACACACACACACACACACACACACACACACACACACACACACACACAACCATGCAAAGTTATCTCAACCGAAACTTTCCATTATCCCAGTAACATGCAGTAACCAATACGCACAATTGCTCGCTCAATAATGCACCACTTGACGTGTTATCCCGTCTCTGTGATGTACGATATTGCACCGCTTGTAATCCTCTTGCACGATTCCGTACGTATAATCACAGCATCCGCGCCGATATCGTGCGTATAATCGCAGCACCCAGTGGAACCTCCTTCGGCAAAATCTCTCTGTCAATGTCAACCCCATTCATACGCTCGCCGACAGGAAGAAAGCATGGTAAATAAATCATAAATGAACAAATCGACCAATGTCGAAACAAAGAATGCAGAGAAGTGAAGAAAACAAGAGAGACGTTTTCAGCCTAATGGCGGAGTCACACCAAGACGACGCACGGCCAGCGCACTGAAAATATCGCGAAAAATTGCGATTTTGGCCTATTGAGGTCTAACGAATGACGTCTCACAACGTGCGTGGTCGTCCTTGGCGGTCAAGAAAGCCGCCGCGATCATTGCGCAGACGACACTTCTAGACCGCCAATATTTTTTTGTGCGCATCACGTGCTCCACATAAATCGGCCGGAAACGAAGCAATTGGGAAACCTGGATGCGTTGTCGTTCGCTGGGTGTGCGTCAATATGCGTTACTCGCCGTTCGTCGAGCGCGCTAGACCAACGCTACGCATTCGTTGTCATTCGCTGTGTGCGTTGGGATTTTTTGAGCATGCACAAAAATGTGATTCTACAAAACCGCGGTCACACAACGACGCACTGATCATTATTTTCCATGTTTGATTAATTTTCAGTGCGCTGGCCGTGCGTTGTCTCGGTGTGACTCCGCCATAAGCAAGTGGCGAGTGCCGCATGGGTATTAGATTTCTTTGAGTGTTTGTCAAAGATATTTTTACTTTGTTGTGCCAAATGAAAGTGTAAACATGGCGCTTGCGGTGGTCATCGAATTACCCCTCAGTTTTTGCGTGAAAATAAGACCATGAATCAACCTTATCAGTTTGAACCTTGTGAAATTAAACGAAGCCGAACAAATAGCTTATTTTCAGAAAAAAACGTAAGACTGCCATGCTCTGAAAAAATTTACCACTTGCATTTATTTAACATACTTCTTCTTTTTCTGCGTTCGTGGGCTGAAACTCCCACGTACACTCATGTTTTTGCACGAGTGGACTTTTACGTGTATGACCGTTTTTACCCCGCCATTTAGGCAGCCATACGCCGCTTTCGGAGGAAGCATGCTGGGTATTTTCGTGTTTCTATAACCCACCGAACTCAGTCTGACATGGATTACAGGATCAGTTGTCCGTGCGCACTTGGTCTTGTGTACACACGAAGGGGGATAAGCCACTAGCAGGTCCGCACATTAGTTGACCTGGGAGATCGGAAAAATCTCCACACTTAACCCACCAGGCGGCCGGGCCGGGATTCGAACCCTCGGCTGACGTCTTACCACCCCGCCACAGTGCCCGTCTATTTAACATACTGTTTGTAAGGCTTATGCAAGGCTCCTATTCATCCCAGATGTTTTAAAGTCAAAACAATCGGTCGTCAAATATAAAAAAACACACTAATCAAACAGACGAAAAAGAAACTAACCAGCCAAATAATCAAGCTGCATTAGCCAAAAATCTCCAAATGTCTGCCAAACGGAGACAGTAAAACGTCTATCTTCACAAACAAGCTGACAAACAAACAAACAAACACACAAACAAACAAAAAGACATACAAACAAAAAAACAAACAAACACCGTCTTCATTACTTGAGGACAAACAATGCGATGTGATTAAAAACATTACCTTTCGACTTTTGATCGGCGGTAACATTTTGCCAGAAATCCGTGAATGGATGTCTAAACAGTTCAATAAAGCAAATAGTTCTGATCTTAAAAGTTTCCAGTTGACACTCACTGACGTGGAAAACGTTCCTAGCACAAGCTATGCATGTAGGCCTCCACACACACGCTCGTACAGGCACACATCTATGGTGTAATTACAACGGTGTGACGATAGATTCGATCAGGTCGACCCAGACATTTAGCGTTTGAAGCAAAGTCGGGAATGAAACGAAGGTCCTGTTAGACTTTTTTTCTGGCGGCACAGAAAGTGTGAACGGACTAATGAACCTGAGATTGTAACGTTCTCCTAGGCAGCAGTGGTCAATCTGACCCGTCAGAATCAGTGGACGCTTTATATACTAGGTATTACGTCGCAACACTTTATTGCCCCGCTCAATACTAGGTTGATCAGATTTTTGACACAAGTAAGTTGACACTATAAACGCAGCTTGTGGCCAGTCAATTTCACTCCAGTTTGAAAGGGTAGCCTACTACCGACTTTTACTGACACAGAATAACGGTCATTTATGAGATGTAAGGGCACTCAAGTACTTCGACCTGCTTCTAGAAGCCCTGTTGGATTCCTGACTGAGCTCTGCAACGGGAATCATGCCGAGTTTTTGCTCTCGACCAGAAATGCTAACGACCAATATTTGTCCAAAAAGGTATTAGAGTTTGCAGGAAAGTCTTTGCACTAGCTAGAACAATAGATGTATGAACGCTTGCAGTATTTCTACTCTTGACCTGAAATGCTTCCGACCAGTATATAATCATGTCCACAAAGGCGTGAGGGTCTGTCTGAAAGACCTTGTATTTGGACAATAGAGGTCTGAACACATGCTGTGCTTTGACTCTTGACCTAAAATGCTTCTGATTGGAGTGTTTGACCAAAAGGGTGCGAGGGCCTGTAAGAAAGTCTTTGTGTTTGGACAATAGAAGTCCCGCCCCGCCCAGGCTGCCTGAAGAGCCAGCTAGGTTTACCTCCATTCTGATCAGTCATCGCTCAACGGCTATCGCCAGTTATCTCTCTGACCGAACGCTACAGTCCTACGCGAATCTATCAAAACAAAAATACAGAGTTATTTCCCATATGTTTTTCGCGAGCACTGATCTAAATTTGAGATCAGTGTTCGCGAGACGAAAATGATTGCAGATTGGCCGACTTCGACAGTGATCTCCGTTCTGTTCTTCACAGTTATGATAAAGACATCGTTCTAAGGTCAAAACAAGTCGAAATTTTGGGACTGCTGCCAGAAGGAGACCGTAATATATGGTTTCATCACTGTCAACTGGTTACAGAAAAAATCGTCTGCTCCAGTGAGCGCCGAAACCAAACGGTTGGTTATCACGTGACACTTTTGCCATATTTTTGTTTGCACAGTAAATACAGCCGCGAAAAAGACCTCGCTTGAAACTGTCTTACATATCAATTCATTTGTAATTTAAAAATTACAAAACACCATGAAAAATCATTATCGACGATCGCGAATCTGCTTATATCAATAATACATTACAAAAAGCTCTAAACATGTTAAAAAAAATCGATTTCCTTGCCAGACAAGGAAACTCAAGGCATCCTGTCAGGGAGAGAATGAGCCGAACTTATTTTGACCTGAGGTCAGGATGGGTTTACCTCATTAGCCGTCAAGAAATTGGGGTCTACTTTAGGTCACGCTTTTTTACATTTAGTCAAGTTTTGACTAAATGTTTTAACATAGAGGGGGAATCGAGACGAGGGTCGTGGTCTATGTGTGTGTGTGTGTGTGTGTGTGTATGTGTGTGTGTGTGTGTGTGTGTGTGTGTGTGTGTGTCTGTCTGTCTGTCTGTCTGTGCGTGTGTGTGTGTAGAGCAATTCAGAGTAAACTACTGGACCGATCTTTATGAAATTTTACATGAGAGTTCCTGGGTATGATATCCCCAAACGTTTTGTTCATTTTTTTGATAAAATAATGTCTTTTATGACGTCATATCCGGCTTTTTGTAAAAGTTAAGGCGGCACTGTCATACCCTAATTTTCCAATAAAATTGATTGGAATTTTGGCCAAGCAATCTTCGACGAAGGCCAGACTTTGGTATTGCATTTCAGCTCAGAGGCTAAAAAAATAATTAATGACTTTGGTCATTAAAAATCTGAAAATTGTAATTAAAATTATTTTGTTATAAAATGATCCAAAATTACGTTTGTCGTATTCTTCATCATGTTCTGATTCCAAAAACGTATAAATATGTTATATTTGGATTAAATACAAGCTCTGAAGAAAAAAAAAATTATGATTAAAAATAAATTTCCGAAATCGATTTAAAAACAATTTCATCTTATTCCTTGTCGGTTCCTGATTCAAAAATCATATAGATATGATATGTTTGGATTAAAAACACGCTCAGAAAGTTAAAACGAAGAGAGGTACAGAAAAGCGTGCTGTGCAGCACACTGCAACCACTACCGCGCTAAACAGGCTAGTTAATTTCACTGCCTTTTGCACGAGCGGCGGACTACGGTCATTGTGAAAAAATGCAGTGCGTTCAGTTTCATTCTGTGAGTTTCACAGCTTGACTAAATGTAGTAATTTCGCCTTTTGCGACTTGTTTTTTTTTATATACATGCTGGAAGATAATTGTTTGTTTAGAATCTCTTCCCTCCTCCTCACACACACAGACGCACGCGCGCACACACACACACACACACACACGCACACGCGCGCGCGCACACACACACACAAACACACACAAACACACACACATACACACACACACACACACACACACACACACACACACACACCCACACACACACTCACACGCACCCCCCCACACACACACACACACACACACACACACACACACACACACACACAAACACAAACACACAAATCACCTCCTATTGTCTCCTTATCCCAGTTCCAACAGAAAGCGGCCAAAGAGCAACCGAACATATCAATAATAAGTAGAAATAGGCCAGTCATACATTGCACCGCGTAGTAGTTTTGTAGTCCTCGCAGAACATAGCTTCTGGAGTGTAATTTCAAGCTAAGCGTGTTGCGTGCACCTAAATAATGTTGTTGTACATATTTGACACTCTACACTCGTGAAACAAACACACATACCGCGTCTACCAGTGTGCTGTTCAATATAGTGTCCTTATTTTAAGAAGAAAAAAAAAGCAACAACAAAAAAAGGGTGTGATGACCGGGTTGCAACACCGTGGTAAATGACTGTGTCAACTCTTTGTTCACACCTCGTACTCGTTACACGAGACGGAACGTTCCGCAAAAGCCCACTCCTTCCAGGTAGGCTACACGAGCCAAAAGACAAATGTCTGTTTGTTGCATTCAGATAATAACGTTTTATTGAATTGAATTGAATTCTCGTGAAAACAGTTCACCTCACTGTCTCAACCTGGAAAGATTTGTACATGGGATAAGACCATCCCTTCACTTGGTCACATACCAACAATCAACAACATGGGATAAGACCATCCCTTCACTTGGTCACATACCAACAATCAACAACACGGGATAAGACCATCCCTCCACTTGGTCACATACCAACAATCACCACACTGACTGCTTGCTGTGCTGAGTGGAATTTTGTGTGTGGATCATTGGATGTATTCATTTCACACAACATATCCCTCTGTGTACAGAGAGCACCCAGGCTGTTCGTACTTGGTATATGGGATGGTATCATGTACAAGTCTGGCTGTTCGTACTTGGTATATGGGATGGTACCATGTACAAGTCTGGCTGTTCGTACTTGGTATATGGGATGGTACCATGTACAAGTCTGGCTGTTCGTACTTGGTATATGGGATGGTGCCATGTACAAGTCTGGCTGTTTGTACTTGGTATATGGGATGGTACCATGTACAAGTCTGGCTGTTCGTACTTGGTATATGGGATGGTGCCCTGCACAAGTCTGTCTGTTCGTACTTGGTATATGGGATGGTACCATGTACAAGTCTGGCTGTTCGTACTTGGTATATGGGATGGTACCATGTACAAGTCTGACTGTTCGTACTTGGTATATGGGATGGTACCATGTAAAAGTCTTTGCTGTTCGTACTTGGTATATGGGATGGTACCATGTACAAGTCTGGCTGTTCGTACTTGGTATATGGGATGGTACCATGTAAAAGTCTTTGCTGTTCGTACTTGGTATATGGGATGGTATCATGTACAAGTCTGGCTGTTCGTACTTGGTATATGGGATGGTACCATGTACAAGTCTGGCTGTTCGTACTTGGTATATGGGATGGTACCATGTAAAAGTCTTTGCTGTTCGTACTTGGTATATGGGATGGTACCATGCAAAAGTCTTTGCTGTTCGTACTTGGTATATGGGATGGTACCATGTACAAGTCTGGCTGTTCGTACTTGGTATATGGGATGGTATCATGTACAAGTCTGACTGTTCGTACTTGGTATATGGGATGGTACCATGTACAAGTCTTTGCTGTTCGTACTTGGTATATGGGATGGTACCATGTACAAGTGTGGCTGTTCGTACTTGGTATATGGGATGGTACCATGTAATAATAATAATAATAATAAAGTGTATTTATATTGCGCCTATCCCTTACAAAAAACAAAAATATTTGGCTCTAAGCGCATTACAACATGTGTAGGGACTTGGTACAATCAAGTCTGACAAATACAATAACACAATATACAGTCGGTCTCTTGGGTAAAAATTGGAAAAGCAGCTTCGACATTTAAACACTGCTACTAAAAAATCCTCTAACAATGCATACTGCTTTACAATATATGCATTTGTGTATAAATATAGTTAAAGAACATCGAGTTAATAGGAATTAGAAAAGGTTATTATGATAAAAACTAACTAGCGAACGACGAAGAAGAAGAAGAATAAAACTATCAATGTCAATGTATAACAAGTCATTCAACGTAAATGGCTAAAGAACAACAACAAAGCAATGATGATAAAACAGTTATACTCAATGGCTAATAACGAGGCAGAACTAAATAGTATCGACACAAGATTAAAACAAAACATATTCCTGGAGACACATTTATACAAGTGTGGCTGTTCGTACTTGGTATATGGGATGGTACCATGTACAAGTGTGGCCAGACCTGAGACGGTAATCCGGTCTCTTCACACGGGAAGGAGTGTGCCTTTAATATACACCACATAATGCTGAGCACCTGCAGATGGTCCCACCTCCTTAATGTCCTCTGCAAGCCCCAAGAAAGGTTCCACCTTGTTACAAATGGCCGCTGTGAGCTTGCTTTCCAACACTTTCACAGCTTAAAGGCAGAGTCCTTCTCGTGAAAACAGCTCGGCTCATCATCTTAGATCCTCCTAGGCTTTGACATGCGATAGACCATCCCTCTATTTGGTCACATACCAAAAATCAATACCCTAATTTCTTGCAGACGTGAGTTGACATTTTTGAACGGATTAATGTCTTTTAAAAAAATTCAAAAAAATGTCAATGTACACTATGAACACTAAGACTGTTGATTCTGTGTGTGTGACCAAGTGGAGGGATGATCTTATTCCATGTACAAGCCTGGCCAGACCCAACACGGTGAGCCGAATTGTTTACACAAGAAGAATGGGGCATTTAACATGTCCCATTTTGTTCCACACTTACCACTTGCAGATTTAGCCACCTCTTTAATGATCTCGCAAAACCCCCAGAACGTAAAGTAACTGTATATGCTGCCTTTCTAACGTTTCGTAAAGAAACTGTACATGCTGGCTTTTTAACGTTTCGCGGGCTTAGCTGCATGGCAGCTCCTTAAGTGGGCAGTGCTAACATGCTAGTAACAACGTGCTAATGAGCCTGGTCAATTTAATGGTCACACCTACTGTGGGTCAGTACAGTCCAACCTGTCAATAACGACCATCTAGGGGACCGACCGAAAGCGATCTTTTTAGACAGGTGGTCGCTAGGGAAACGTGAAGTATATGGAAGAAAAAACAACCTCGTCGGGGATCCTTTTGAGGTGGTCGTAATGAGAAGGGGGTCGTTATCGAGAGGTGGTCGCCAGGGCAGGTTCCACTGTGCCCGTAGTGAGGGTCTTTGTGTCAACTCCCTCACATTTCCAGACTTTCTTTTTGAAGCGGCAATGCCTTTCGTGCAGGATAGGCTTATATTTTATCATATCGGACCTGCGATTGCTTGTGCATTTGTTTGAAACGATCCGTCCTAAGATTTTTATGGGGCAGATAACAACTATACTTATTTTTGCTGAAAAACATTCCGTTAAAATCCGTGGAACTGAGAAAAGATTCAAGCGGTAAACGTAAGTTAAATAGGTGCAGCGTTCTACGATTCCACTCTGCGCAACCACGCCTCTAATGTCGATAACTGTTAAACAATTATTATCTATAATCAGTGTAGGCAGTGAATTTGCAGCCAACACACACACGCACGCACGCACGCACGCACGCACGCACTCACGCACTCACGCACACACACACACACACACGCACGCACGCTCGCACACACACACACACACATACACACATTGCCAACATGAAAGGAGAGTGCCTCTTTCAGTTAAAGCATTGTGTGAAGACGTCTTACAACGGCTCCTAAATGCAGCCCCATGAGGGAACTCGGGGCGAGGTCTTGTGTAGGAACCACTTGACCTCACGCGGACCTGGATGCAGTCTTGGCCTCAACGTCTTTTAACCCTGGGGTCGGGTTCTGAAGGAGGCTTTCCATTACGGATTGTTAGGACAGCTGTGGTCGTATGTACAAATGGAGAAACACGACGTTAGGGGGGGGGGGGGGGGGGGGGGCTAGATGGGTGAGTTACGAGATATGCGGGAAGGGCTTAGATATAACACATAATGACAAATACGGAGACCAAACATCAAATTTGAAAATACAAATCAATCGACTAAATGACGAAAACGACGATATTGCGAAGGCGTAAATTGCTTAGCTGATCTAGATCAAGTGGACAGGAGACGGCAATCATTTGCTTACTATTCGCAAGTTTTGAACTTGTCGGTCTTGTCAAACGACTTTTCACTTTTTATTAGACGGTAAGCGCGTCAAATTTTTTTTTTTTTACAATTTTTATGTACGCTGAGGAACACGCCACTAAAACGACAAAAGCACCGCTTTGAACGAGGCACAGAATCAAATGTTGATGATAATAATGGACTTTCATTCCAACAGGCTCCAAAACTCAGAGAGCAAAAATTAAAAGAAATGACGTCATGGATCGTATAAGCACCTTCAAAAGCATTTATATAAACCAACACACATCGCTACCCCCACATGCCCCCCCCCTCCCGCCTCCACATAAACACACTTCTCCTCCGATCCACCCCCCCCTCCCTCCCCCGTTCACTCAGCACCAGGCACCAAATTGTCACATCTAACAACCTTCGAGACAGTGACGTCAGCAGAGAAATCGGCCTGCAGACTTTATGGCATCAATGATCCAATCAAAAGCCTTGCCCTCAATCTTCTCTTCTTGCTCAGCACAACGCTTCTGTCACCCCAGACCAGCTTATGTCGGCCGTAAGCTGGGCTTTGAACCGTACACAGGAGAAAAGACAAGGAAAACAGTCCCCTGACGTATTGTCCAATTTTTCGGGAAGTGGTTCTATTGTGTGGAGGACTAGTGACCGAGTGACCTGAATTTTTCAATCCAAGCCTCGGTCCTTGAATTGCGTCACGGTTGACGTCACGACTGGTCTTACTCAACTGTGGCACTGGGTCAGTCTCTGTGCTTGACCCAGTGAGGCGATAAGGTCGCTCTGAGGTCTTCCTGTTTTGTTGAATCAAAAGAACCAGTTCAATGACGGAATGACAGACAGGCAGAGAGAATGACAGACAGGCAAACAGACAGGCAGACAAGACAGATATAGACGCTTCTCTCTTTCTCTCTCTCTCTCTCTCTCTCTCTCTCTGTCTCTCTCTCTCTCTGTCTCTCTCTCTCAGTATCTCTCTCTCTCTCTCTCTCTCTCTCTCTCTCTCTCTCTCTCTCTCTTCTTCTCCACAGTCTAGCCAGTAACATTACTGGTTAATGCCAATGATTTCTCACGATATAGTTCCTCTTTTCTAGAACAAAATGGATTGGTGCAAATAAGTGCGTTCGTGACTGACTATTATGGTTTAACGTCCTCTTAGACCAACAGGTCTATATTGGGACAGGTATTGGCAATACGCTGAAGATATGGTGTGATACTTTGATTCGAACAAGCCCGCTGTGGCTGTCTTCTTCGACACACCAGCATTGGGTTTGTCTCGTCAAAGTATCGAAATACGATCATGATAATCAGAGACGAGAGATGATGCATGCGTGTCTTCGTGTTTTCCAAGCCCTGAGACTTTCGCTGTGAACGTGGGATCTTTTTCGTGCGCATGTGTGCACACGGGGGTGTTCGGACACCGAAGAGAGTCTGCACAAAGTTGACTCCGAGAAATAAATCTCTCGCCGAACGTGGGGATCGAACCCACGCTGATAGCGACCAACTGGCTACAAAGCCAGCGCGCTACCAACTGAGCTACGTCCCCGCCCAGTGCGTTCGTGTGAGTATATGTTAGAGAGAAAGAGATAAAACCGGGTGATTGTCCATAAATACAAACACACGGGATGTATTACTGACCCCCCCCCCCCACACCCCGTTGAAATGAACCTTGTGTGTTTAAATCAATAAAATGTCTTACGTCTTACGTCTCTCTCTCTCTCTCTCTCTCTCTCTCTCTCTCTCTCTTCTTAACACTCTTCCCGACTATCTACCTAACTACTTACATCTGCGTTACCTTGTAACTAACTAACTAACTAACTAACTAACTAACTAACCAACTTATTAACTAACTTATCCTATCTACCTACCTAACTAACTCAATAACTAACCAACCAACCAACCGACTAACTAACTAACTAACTGACTGACTGACTGACTGACTAGCTAACTAACTAACTACCTAACTAACTAACGGCCGTGAATAAAATACTTATTACAACCCGTGTACTTGCACTGAAGACGTTCAGGAGAAATTTTTTTTGGGTAAATTAAGCGTTGTTGACTATGACTGTAGATGACAAATGCTTGTATAACTGTGTTTTAATTATGTGTCAAGCGCAAAGAGCATAATTATTGTAAAGTTATGATGTTGCGCTAGCTCATTTATTATTATTATTATTAAATGGTAGATTTCATACTACGAGCGTGCTTTTTTGGCCAATTAGCTAACGGACTCCCGGGCAGGTAGACACAGCCAGCCAGCCAGCCAGCCACAAACACCCCCCCCCCCACACACACACACAAACACACACACACACACACACTCGCACACACATACACAAACAAGCACACACTCGCACACACGCACACACACAAGCACGCACATACGTACACACAGACACACACACACACACACACACACACACACACACACACATAGATAACAAATAAAGGCAAAGCAGTAAAACACTCTAAAATAAAGCACCACTAGAAGACTGAAAAGAACTTACCTCTCCTCCAATTAATTCGGACTGAGTGTATTCCACTAAACACAATAATCCTGTCAATTTCAACCGGTACCAACAAGTGAAGCCTTCGCCACGATTGCTTCAACCAATGCAAAATGTGCACCACCCTAGCGTGGCTCTATTATATATACTGCCGTAATTCCCTGTAACACAAAACGAACCCAAAGAGTGAAGTGTGTTTTATGCTCCCCTAAAGGCATTTCCTTGACAGACGTTGAATGCCCTTTAACCCGACGACAAAAAATTATAAAATCAAGGCGCAGCACTGAGTCGTGTTTTAAACAGGGGAGGTAAAAACGACATGCATTAGCAGACGTGGCACAGGGAAAAGCCGGTAATCACGTGTTCGCCATGTTGTAATTGTAAATGTGTATTGATTATTATTTTTTAGAACGTGTCCATAAGCATTTTGCTTCTTCGTTATAAATGTAGGATTTTTTTTGTATGTGAAACGAGCAAAAGTGAGTGAAGCACGTTCAAACCAGAAGCGGGTAATACGATACCTCGAGCGTTTCTCTCCCTGAAAGGAATAGGTTGAACAAAGACCAGGAACTAGCAGACTGATCTACATTTAGAGTTAGTACAGTAGTCGTTAGCTGTCAAGACCTATCCACTGCTGAATAACTGTCTTCGAATTCGCAAAAAACCCAACGTTTTCGCTCATAAATAATTTCATTTTTGTTTGTTTTAAACGAATATTTGACGATTTTAAATAAAAAAATGCGTAAACTCATATAAACAAACAAAATGATTAATGTTTAACAACAAGAAATCAGTTAAGAAGTATTCAATTACTCACTATGCTTTGCGAATTTACTTTATTGCCCAAAAGGTATCATACCATATTGTCAAGCGAGGCCATTTAGTCAAGTATTTCTTTGAGCGGAAAAATGAAAATAAAAAAATTGTAACATTTGTGAACAACAACATAAATATTACAACAAAAATAGCAGCCGTGACAGCGATGGTAAAAAAATTCTATTAGGATAACAAATAACTCTTCGTCCATTGCGACAATACATAATAACTGCATTTCAGAATGCTTCTACGAATAAAATAGAGATAAATTTAAGTTTTACGCCCTCACGGCAAAGCCATTTGGGGCATAAGGGACGGGAAAGCCCGGCTTTGTGTAAAGAAAAACAAGAGAGAGAATAAGGTGGAAATAAATAAATATTGTTGTGCTAGTCTGTTTTCGCTGAAGAGCATGCCATAACCCGCACAACTACATGCCAATCGGCAAACAAGCGAACGAGAAAGACACTCCGATCCTCCGCAAGCCATTCAGACAATCCCACAATGCTATAAATCAGCCCTGGCTCTATCAGAAAGGGAAGACCAGGAATGAGAGGACTGTACGTATTGACGGTCACAACAAGAGAGGCACAAGATCGTTATCGAGGAGATCATCAAGTTCCTCTTCAAGGGCCGATTGGAGCGTCAAGTGATGGCAGGGAGTAGGCAACGACTTGAACTGAAAGGGGGGGAAGTCGTTCTATACTCTTAAAGACACTGAACTGAGAGGGTGGAAGTCGTTCTATACTCTTAAAGACATTGAACTGAAAGGGGGGACGTCGTACTATACTCTTAAAGACACTGAACTGAGAGGGTGGAAGTCGTTCTATACTCTTGAAGACATTGAACTGAAAGGGGGGAAGTCGTTCTATACTCTTAAAGACACTGAACTGAGAGGGTGGAAGTCGTTCTATACTCTTAAAGACACTGAACTGAGAGGGTGGAAGTCGTTCTATACTCTTAAAGACACTGAACTGAAAGGGGGGAAGTCGTACTATACTCTTAAAGACACTGAACTGAAAGGGTGGAAGTCGTTCTATACTCTTAAAGACACTGAACTGAAAGGGGGGAAGTCGTACTATATTCTTAAAGACACTGAACTGAAAGGGGGGAAGTCGTACTATATTCTTAAAGACACTGAACTGAAAGGGGGAAAGTCATACTCTTAAAGGCACATTCCTTTCGCGTGTAAATCTTTTTCTCCCACGCATGAAGTAAATTCAGCACAAGAGGGAGTGTGGCAGGAAATTCGTCGACGGACGAAAGCCATACAAAGGAAGCGGATTCGCTTAAAGGAGAGCTACTTACATTAGGCTGTTGAGGTAATAAATCGTTATTTAACGGTGTTGACGAGTCTATGTTTGTGGAATGAAATACTCTCTGTTGTTCTTTCCAGGTTAGCGCATAATATGCTCGTTGTGACGCTAAAAGTATAATCTGTATATGGTTTTTGCAGATATGGAGAGAAGGAAGGAAAATAGCTGATTTGTTGTTTTAAAAGTTCGTTTGTGCAGGCCACGTGCTCTATGAAATATGTAAAGGTGACATGTTTGAAGGTGGAGGGTGAAGGGTTGCGTGGAATGTTTAGTGCACCGATGCTTTTTGTTGCAGCCTACTCAGCGGTAACCGGAACATCTTTATCTGGTATCTACTACCTACATAACCTGGTGTCGCGGAGCTGTATGCTGTAACCTGGTGTCGCGGTGCTGTATGCTGTTGCTGCTGCTGGGATAACCGGTGAGGCCGTCACCGTCTGCAGGGGTCTTCCGGCAGGCAGTGACGTCACACGACCACCCGTTGTCTTCAGCAGCTGAGTGAGGCGCCTGATTTCCCCACGGTTCCCTGCTTCGTTCCACGCCGACTGGCACTACAATCGACGAAGCAGTAGTGGGGAAGGGCTATTTACGGGTCGCCCACTCCGTAACTAAAAGCTAAGTGCACCATGTCATTGCTCCTTTAACCACCAAGTCACCTCATGTATTTGTGATTTCATTTGAGTGGTGACAACGTGGGGTGTGTGACACCTGCATTAAAGGCACAGTAAGCCTCCCGTAAACCATCACAGAGCTCCCCGAGCGTCTAAATACAGTACAAGCATACTTCCATTTGAACGCTCACCGAACGGGAACATCCTGGCTGCTTTCTGTCGAGCGTGAGACATTTTCCAAGAATTTATTTTCGTAGACTTGTTCCGTTAACAACAACGGCGCCTCGTTTTTGCGCTAGACCTAACTTTTAAAATCTAAATAATAAATTGACAGCTTGTTACACAAACATTCTTTAATCATAAAAGAATTCGTTTTTCATCAAGACAAGATCAGAACAATTCGAAGTTGTGAAAGTTTAAAAAAAGAAAAGCCCGGAAGCAGGGCCGTCACGCAAGGGTCGTAGCAGACGACGGCCGGTTTATCAGTGCAAATCGCCGTTCCTCTCAACAGTCAAAAGCCATCGCTGGAGTTCTTGTGAACCACAGCCGTTGTTTCGTGCATAAAAAAACGTGCTATTGTAGATAAGCTCACGTCGAGTCGCATTCAAATGACTAACTATGACGACTGCATTGTGAAAAGGGAAAACTGGATCACACGGGTTCACGATGGCTCAGGGGTAAGATAAACCACGCAAAAATAAATTCTTTGAAAATTGTTCGCTCTTTACGGAGGGCACCTAGGATGTTCTCAATTGGTGAGTGTTTAAATGAAAGGGTGTTTGTACTGTGTGTAAAAGCCTGACCGTATCTGTGATGGTTTACGGGAGGCTTACTCTGCCTTTAACCAGCGCTTTTGGCAGAACAGTTAACTTTCCTGTCTATACACGGGATCAGCGTGTTATTATCATTTTCTAAACTTTAACTGGCATTTTGTTTTGTCAGTGACCCCTTTTTTACGTTTTGAACGTAAAAACATCTTTTGGAGTGAAGTCTCGAGGGAGGTGGCGAGATAGTATATAAACAGGCGTCTGAAACTTATACTTTTGTTGATTCTATCTATTTGTATGACTGCGAGAGTGGATCGTGGTGTGGTTAGTTAGCAGTAACTAACCGTTCATAATCACCTTCTGTGATCTATTAAAACGTGACAATGTGGATTGACAACCGTGAAGGGGATTGCACTCTGGCACAGTTAAAATATGAGAGAACGACACATACGATACGATAATAGCCAGTGGCTACCAAAATGAGAACGAAGGGGAGTCAGTGTAAACCGGAAGATATTTGAAACTATGTTGTACTATAGTTAAACCGGAAATCATGATGGAACAAAAAACAAAGTGGCAGCTCCCATGAGCTCCGAGAGGTCAATCAAAAAAGTCGTGAATACAGAGGTGTGACAAAAGTTATGCATACTCGAGGTCTACAATTAAACTACAAACTGAAATTTGGAGCGAAGCGCGAAACTTCGCTCCGTCGGAACTAAACAACGGAGCGTCACCAAATTTCACATGGTGACAGTAAATGATGTGAGCTTTTCGTCCGAGAAGTTAATAACTGTCGTCTGTCATTTGTTTGCAGCGAAAATGAACAACTGCGACCCGTTTACCACAGACACTTCCTCACTAGTTAGACAGTTAGACAGTTAGACAGATAGAGGCAAGGTACTCTCACTCCGTGGTTTAATTAGTGTGTACTGATTTCACGCAGAGACACACACCACTCCTCAGTGAAACCGGATCAGTGAGAACGAGATTTTGACTGGAAGTACTGTATACACAAATAGTTTGTAAACATAACGTGCGACGCAGAAACTGACCGTGTTTCTCGTTCAAGTTGTAGTTCGGCTACTTAATGTCATGCTGAGTGGGTATTGGGGGGGGGGGGGGGGGGGGGAGGGGGGTTCTGTATGAAGAACTTCACGGTTAACAGATGTATTCTATTCTCTAAGTCTGCGTATAAGAATGCTACTTACACCAGGACAAATACTATTGGTTGTCATACTACATGGCGGAAAAAATTCTCGTTCTTGTTTTTGCTTTTGATCTTGAATAGTCTTATAGCCAGAAGGCCTGGCTCGCTTCATTCAGGACGATTCTTTCTCCTTTAAAAATCATCACAGTCGGTGTACCTTGTAGCTTCGTCCAGCACAGACATCTGCCGACAAAGTGTAAGAATAAGAAAATGTTAATATCCCTTCTATATAATGGGCTCGCTCTGTCAATAACATTTGAAAACTAAAGAAAGTAATGTCAACACATACACACACTCGCAATCGTTTGCCGCAGTTACAAGCTAGTGCAGAAATCAGCTAATAGAAGGCATGTCGTTGGCGGAATTAAAGAACAAAAACCGCATTAAAGCAATTGCCAAGTGTCTTTCTTTGTCTTAGCTAAATAACCACCCACAAAGGTACCAGCCTACCAGGACTAGAACAACACAGTACATTTGCATTAAGAAGCTTACGATTCATTAGTGCATACCAAAAATCGATTAAGTAAACAGCAGGTGCGCGTGCTTTCGAATGGAATACATATATTTACAATTTAAATGAAGGGATTAGAAGATATATCCCGTTCAGTTCAAGAATGATTGCTTTAGATCGGAGGTTTAAGGGTGACCATTTTGTTCAGCTGAGTATCTGGTAAGCGGTTAGGGGTAGGGTCAGGGTTTGCTGAATACATGCGTAGCCTACTGCTAACTTGAAGATTTCACTATTTCGCTGGGGGAGAACACATCTAGAATAACACGCACAAAGTTGCACGCAAGCACGCTCACTCGCTCGCCCGCACACAAATACGCATGTACACACACACAAACACGAACACACACGCACGCACGTACCGAAAATGCACGAATGCACACAGGCACGCACTTACGAACACACACACACATACAGACTAACGCACACGCACGCAAGCACGCACACACACACACACACACACACACACACACACACACACACACACACACACACACACACACACACACTGTCACACAAATGAGACTAAACACATAACACACACACAAAACCACGGACTCAGTTTTATATCATTCTGCTCACTACCCTGTAACCTGATACCTTTAATCAATACTACATTGGGTATGATCGATTCTAGTTTTCCCCCCCAGCTGATAAGCTGAGTAGATTGTATGCAGCGAATATGAGATTTGTCTACTGTTCATAAACTCTACTGTCTGTCTGTGTCTCGGTCTATCTGTCTGTCTGTCTGTCTGTCTGTCAGTCAGCGTGTGTCTGCCTGCCTGCCTATCTGTGTGTCTGTGTGTCTGTGGCTGTGTCTGTATCCATGTCTATGTCTCTGTGTGTCTGTGTTACAAAGACAACATTGTAAAACCCCAAATAATCTGTCTTGAATCTCTACATTCAACGATTTATGATGAACTGTCGCAACCCTCAGTCCGGGATCGGAACAAATGTAGAGACGTGTCCTTGTAATATCATATTATAACCAACCACCCAACTAACAACAAACTAAGTTATTAGGACTGAAGACATTCAACATTTTATGATGATCCCTTAATTAATATTTTTTCGAATATTATAGCTGTATCCATTATTTTGCCATCCAGAAGAGCCAGAGTACGCCAATAAACAGAAACATGCAGTGCTCAATAAATAACCAAATGACAGCGGCAGAAGATTAAGGAAGCTATCTGATCGGATCAAGGGGAGATATCTCTACGGAGCAACGGACGGAATCTCCAAACAAACATGCGCAAAGAAAGTCTCAGCAAGAATTAGCGTTTCCTGGGTATACGTGAAGTAGCTTCCTGGTTGTCAGTGCGAGGAAGGTTGTATCTCTCGAGGGATTACTTTTCAATCCAGGCAATTTATTTGAAATAGAGATAAGTAAACTTACTTGACAGGTGAGGAGTGATAGACAAAAACACATGCAGACACTGACGCGCAGAAACACACGGAGACAGAGGATATTTTATTTTGAAGCACACTTCCTCGTTATATCTGTACATACAAATAATTATGAGATCAAAATTGAAAAAAATCTATATGGACAGAAATAAAAAGTGCAGATTAAATTAAAATTAGATTCTTATTTGTGACCCTCCACCACGAAATGAGTCGCATGTCACCTCGCGCGGTTCTGCGCTAGGCTTGATGTAAGTCCGGATAGTGTATGGTAACAGTGTGAGGGTCACCTTAGTCACAGGCTTATAACTCTTTTCTAAAACGGTTTTCATGCAAAGGTGACATGCGACTCATTCCGTGGTGGAGGGTCACATTTGATAACATTGTCAGTCAGTAAAACAAAGGCTACTGACTCAAGCAAAACATCGTTGCAATTGTTAGGGCCAGAAAAAAGGGACATATATACAGACAGACAGAGCTAAAGAAAGACACACAGACAGACAGAGCTAAAGAGAGAGCAACAGATAGGGTGGTTTAAATGGGGTATAATCATTGGAGTCAATAAACCTGACTCAAAACAAACCCAACCTGATAGTTACGACAACGACATGCAGGCAAGCATGTGCACATATGCACAGACTGATATTCGATACGTACATGTCAACTTTTCAACCCGCTGTTACTGCCAACTCAGAGATTTATGAGAAACCTTTTTTTTGTATCCTACATGTATACGTGAGAGAGACACTCGTGAGATAATAATCGTTGAAATCACACATGTGTATATCATGTAAATGAGGTCATGTCAAGCAAGTCTGGCAGGGACCTGTTTTTGTTTTACTGCTTATGATGCCAAAGTCACCGAGACAAACGTCATTATAGAAAAAAATTGCGCTCGCTAATTACCCTCGGGGATTATTTAGAACTAACACGTCACGCCACACTTTCAGAGTGACGTTTCTTTGCTTTGACGTAATAGATTGCGCGAGGCTTTAGAAGAGATCGAGGTTCCAAAACAAGCGCCTTCAATTTAGCTGCCTCGACTGCAGGACATTTTCAGTGAAATACACGTAAGTACAGTATGTCGAATAAACAGAATACTTACTACATGGCTTGCTGTTTCGTACCAGATTTACACTCGTTGCTTTTTCAAATAGTGAACAGCTCACTTTCGCTCGCAGTTCAATATTTAAAAAAACAACTCGTGTAAATCTGGTACGAAACAGCAAGCCATGTAGTATTCTCTATATGTTGAGAGAGAAAAAGAAAAAAGCAAACAAACCAAAAAGCTTGAAGGGAGAGAGAGAGAGAGAGAGAGAGAGAGAGAGAGAGAGAGAGAGAGAGAGAGAGAGAGAGAGACAGACAGAGAGAGAGAGAGACAGAGAGAGAGACAGAGAGAGAGACAGAGAGAGAGAGACAGAGAGAGAGACAGAGAGAGAGACAGAGAGAGAGAGAGACAGAGAGAGAGAGACAGAGAGAGAGACAGAGAGAGAGAGAGAGACAGAGACAGAGAACAATTGAGGGAGAGGGAGAATGGGGAAGGGTGAGGTTGGTGGTGAGTCGTAGTTGTGAAAACCTAATCGCAAAATAGTAATCTGTTAGCCCTGATCAGACGCACAGTGGAGGTCTTTGCATAAAAAAAACACTCTTGAAATTCGAGAGCTAGTTGGACATACACTAAAGAAAATAACTCATAAACTCCCAAACATGTTTTTACATGTTCAGTTGATCGAACAGTTACAAATCACAACAGAACTTCTGTTTTTCTCTCCAAAACTCTTTAGTCCATTGTCTCAAGGAGTGACAAACCTGTGCACATGTAATCCAGACTAATTCCAAAGATTCTTTTTTAAAACAGTTCAAAGACATCCAAAGCGAACAAAACATTGGGGTCCTGATTTGGCCTATTATGGTCCGCTGGACCCGAAAAGCAACAGCTAACTAACTAACTAACTAACAAAACATTTCCGTCTCGCAAGCTTTGCAGAGTATTCAAAGTTTACACAAACGCATGAACAAATACATTGTACAATTCTGTCATTAATAGGCTCATTAATCACCTTGAGTCCAGTATTCCTTCAATCAACACTCAGTGCAAGATCCACAGGCATATTCTTTTGAATGCTTTGGGGAAATACACGCTTTTCAGTAAGTATCGGGGGACAAAACAATCTTCACACTGCGAGGGGTATGGAATTACCAGTCATAAATTAAAGATTGATATCCATGGCTAGTTCGAGTATCCCCTTGAAATAGTAACCACATATCTAACCGTTCTGAGTGTCTAGGTTCAAAGAAAAACACAGCAGGCGGGTTTCTTTGTCAGTTGCTTTATTACAGTATAAACCCGACTGAAACTTTATCTTCCGTGACTGGACAAAATCAAATACACCCGTTATTGCTCACTGGGAGACCATAGGGGATCATATTTCATAAAATGTATTCCATTTCTCACATTCCTGTAGAACAGGTTCTGTTGTCTTCACTGTGAATCAACCACCTTTGGGGACGTAGCTTAGTCGGTAGCGCGCTAGCTTTAAAACCAGTTTGTCATTATTGGTGTGGGTTCGAATCTCATGTTTGGCAAGAGATTTCAGTATTTTTAAAAGTCAACTTTATGTAGTCTCCATCGGTGTCCGAACACCCCCGTGTGCACACATGCGCAAGAAACAGATCCCAAGCTCACAGCGAAAGACTGAGGGCTTCGAAAACACTAAGACATGCACTCATGCATCATCTCTCATCTCTCATTATCATCATCGTACGTCGATAATTTGACGAGACAAGCCCAATGCGAGCGTTTTGAAGAAGACAGCAGCAGTGGGCTTGTTCAAGTCAAAATATCACACCATATTTCTAAAGACGTGATCATGGGAATATTCAACAGGAAACGCATTAAAACTAAACATATACATAATTATACAACAATAAAAACACGTATCACGTAATAAATAATGACACATGGGCTCATGAACTGATAAAAGAATAGCAATAAGTTGGCATGAAATCACTGAAAAAATAATATTTTGCAAAATACAACTCTTACTCATCCGAAATAGGACACACACAAATTGCCAATTATTGGCAAAGAATACACCCAACATGCAATTTACACGTCGAAAGACTATTCCACCACCACGACAACTACCACCACCCAGTCCGAACACTGGCCAGAAGACATCCACAATTTGCATGGACACCCAGTCCTTCTTTTTTTTTTTTAAACACAATTTTATTCAAAATACATTAAAGAAAAAAATAAGGTGAGACTATGAATGAAGCGCGTGGGACGAGAACATCGATGCTGAGACATGCAATAAGTAAGTTCAGATAAATGTACATTTTCATGGAGAGGGCAGCATAGTTCGTTACGAATGTATGGAAGAAAACAACCACACACACACACATACACACACACACACACACACACACACACACACACACACACACACACACACACACACACACACACACACACACACACACACACACACACACACACACACACACAAAAGAGAACAGAAAAACAACAACAAAAACTCAATCATAATTATTACTTATGTTAAATATGTAATTAATGCAACAACACTGAGAGGCGGGTTTACGTTCTCCTGCACACAAACATACACAATACCAGTACGTGGGCTAATCCTTCAAGTTAATCGACCAGATTCAGCAATAAAGGATTGGACCGACTCGAAAATCAATGTATTTATGCGAAATGAATGTTGCTCGCAGTCCCAGCAGGCCCATAAGACTGGCTTTACAAATACTGATTGTGCACATGAAACTCTATCTTCACAGGACTCATATCAGCACATGCTCGAGGCATCACGCCGAGATGAAACGAAAGAAGCGCTAGGTACCCCACACGACGACAAGAACTGGTGTCATTCGCGATCTGTCTTTTCTGCTTTTGATTGATTGGTTTTGATTGGTTTCCGCCTCATTAGGAAAACGAACATTATTATGGTCTTGTCATATACAGTGCCCTTTTTTCCTGTTTGTTAATTTGCCCTTGATATCGTCTAAAAACACTGTGTTCCTTTGAAGGTGATGAGGGAAAGGGGAGGGACGGGGGTATGGTATAATTATTGTATTTAAAAGAAATTAAACATATATCGAATATGCCGTATGTGGTACTAATGAACCTAACTACAAAATAAGTTAGTAATGTGATCAGTTGCTATTTCTTAAGAGACAATCAGTTTAATTCTTTCTTTCTTCTTTTCGTCAATAATGCCGGCGCAATACATATCAAAGAAAAACAAATTTTCTTATGATAAAAGATCAAAGAGAAGGTAACCCTTTTTCTTTTGTACGGACCTCAAATATCAAACATCTGTTTTTAAGAAAAAAAGGTAAGCAGAAAAATAGAAGCAACATTCAAAGTCACCCTGATACAAAAAAAAGTAGCCTATACACAAGAATCCCCACGAATACCATCAGCGATGTCATAAAGAGTATTATACGTTTTACACGCAAACACACATACACGCGTCAACCATAACAATCAATAACCATTCCCAAATCGGCATCGATGACCTTTCTCACATTACGCAGACCAATGCCATACCTATGTCAAACCCACACGAAATCAGGTAATCGGCGGACATCAAAGCGCCCCGGTCTCCCTCCGACCCGACATGAACGGACTATCTGACGACAATTCACAAATCTGCTGAGCCATCAGGCCAGCATAAAACCCCGCTTAGGGGCTCCGCTCACATATGTAACTTCAGCAGGACCGACGACGCACAGCAGTTTATCCCAGCCCGCTACACGTTGCATGAAAGGAAAGCAGGCCAAGTACTCGTCATAATCCCTATCGCGGCATAAATAATAGGCCGTGCGTCGTCTGTGCTGCTGAAATTGCGCAGGTATATTCTGCCCACTTCGGACACCATCGACCAACAAAGCTCACCTTTCAGGCCCTTGA
>NC_090245.1:95274895-95277395 GCF_037325665.1 Littorina saxatilis
ATCAGTTGCATTAGATGAGTTTTCCCTATTACGAATACAATTCTGTTTTTAATGAATAAGTGAGAACAGCGCCCACGGCGTGGCCCTATTTTCCTTTTCCCCCTTTCCCTTCCGCTGTGTCTGCTAGGGTCGGGCAGTAAACGCACAGCGCGCGTGCGCCAGAGTCTTGACAGGTACCTCGGAATGTACCGCGCTGTAGCTGATTAATTGTTCAAGAGTATCCCCCCTTCCCTTCCTTCCTCTTTACTTGTCCTTCGTTCCTTCCCCCTCCTTATCACGCTCAATTAGGAGGCGGAACCGATTAAAATGTTTAGGTATACACGCAGGCGATGATGATAATAAATACTCTTTTCCCTTCTGATTAGACATTGTACTTGTATTTTTGGAATGAGTCACTGAGTAGACAAGGTATTTGTTTACAGTCAGCATGGTGTAGCCTGAGCGAGCTGTTCACACAGGAGATGTCGACCGTGACCGACAGGAAATTGTCCTGAGGTGTGTGAGGTTATCCCATTTTTAATTACGTTTACACTGGATTTTGTTCTTATTCCTCACATGTTATTATTGTATTATATTATGTTATGCCTATATCGTATTGGACTTTAATTGTTGTCACCGTATGATTCATTTGATTCATGTATATATTCCTATGGGAAGGCCTGCAGTGCATTCTGCTATTGTCTATTTTATCTATGTTTATGTTGAGGCATTCCTTTGTTAAATGCCTTATTATTTGCTACAGTATCACTACTGTTGATACTCTGATTTTTTTTGTTGAACAACTAACTGTTTGATTTGACTTTGTATGTATTACATCTGCAGAAGAATATAATCAATGTACTCAATATAATCAATGTATTGTTTTGTGGTCATTTTACTCATTATTGTGTATTATGATTACAGGCTGTAAAATAAAAGAAGAATAAGAAGATGGGAGTTTGAGTCTACCACCCTCCGCCTATCTCCCCTTCTGCCTCTTCTGTTTCTGTTGGCCAGCTGGTCACAGTAATAACAATGCTTTTAGTTTTTTTCTGGGTGCAGTATCATGGCATTTGATGTGCACCATTTCGCAACTTCGTCCAAAGTGTTCTTCAGGGAAGAATTTACTGATTCCAACGAGGTGTTACTGGTATGGATAGACGAATCGTCTGCAAAAAACTCGCATTTGACTTTATCATCCGATACATGTAAAGGCAAATCATTAACGTAAATACAAAAGAGAATAGGTCCTAATATAGACCCTTGAGGGACGCCATGTCTTACTAGTGCAGTAGACGAATTCTGGCATTGTAGAGTGACATACTGTGTCCGGTCAGCAAGATACGATTTAAAGAAGTCACAGACCGAATCGTTTCTCAAATAATAGTGTAATTTTTTCAGCAATATGGAATGATCGACTAAGTCAAATGCTTTCTTAAAGTCCAAAAACAATGCTCCTGTAACTTCAGACTTGTTCATTGCTGACAGCCAAGCTTCGCAGAGAGACGTAAGAGCTGTGTGGCAAGAATGCTTGGACCGAAAACCGGATTGAAACTGATGTAACAAATTTTGTTCTTCCATGTAAGCAAGAAGATGCTTGTGCACATGCCTTTCTAATGGTTTTGACAAAACAGGCGAGAGAGAGAGAGAGAGAGAGAGAGAGAGAGAGAGAGAGAGAGAGAGAGAGAGAGAGAGAGAGAGAGAGAGAGAGAGAGAGAGAGAGAGAGAGAGAGAGAGAGAGAGAGAGAGAGAGAGAGAGAGAGAGAGAGAGAGAGACATAAACATTCCAGTCCTGGCTTCCCTCAAAGAATATGCAGAACTGTTTCTGTTTCAACATTGGTTTGGTCCCTTTAAACACGATTCGTGATGTGTGAGCTTACAAGTATGAGTTCCATGGTAAGGATTGTAAGCTGCATAAGTTATATATTTTATCATAAATGGACCGGCTTTAAAGAGTCCTTTCGGCAGTGCATACCGATGAATGCCCAGATAATCTATTGCCAAATGCAGTTATGCACAAACACGTTACATTTGCCCCCCCCCCCCCCCCCCCGTTTCACCGTACCCCCCTTTCCCCAAACGGCCCCTTCCTTCCCCTTGTATAAATAAACATCCCGACATTTGGATCTGAGATGAAACGTTTGCCCTTTAAGTGTTTATTGCTTCGTTTACATTCTTTTCATTTCATTTCTCAACCCCTTTTCTTTACTTTCATTTCGTTTGTGTGTTCGTTTAATTTCTCTAATTTCTTTCATTGTGGCCTTTCCACGGGTACCTTCTGCTTTTCCCCCGGGTACCTTCTGCTTTTTCCCCGGGTACCTTGTGGTTTTGAAAACTCGTTAGAGTTGCCTTTAGAGACTGTGCCAAAAGGTGACGTTTTCATGTCAGTATGTCCCAAATGACATCACCAGTACATTTTTCATTCTATCTAATCTGTTTTCGTTCTATTTTTTCTAATAACATGCGTTAACAATTGATTGCCAACTGGAATGGAAGAGCACAAAAAGTGTAACTTGATATG
>NC_090245.1:95282395-95292395 GCF_037325665.1 Littorina saxatilis
CTGTCTCACATATCAATTCCTTTGTAATTTAAAAATTACAAAACACCATGAAAAATCATTATCGACGATAGCGAATCTGCTTATATCAATAATACATTACAAAAAGCTCTAAATATGTAAAACAAAAATCGTTTTCCTTGCCAGACAAGGAAACTCAAGGCATCCTGTCAGGGAGAGAATGAGCCGAACTCATTTTGACCTGAGGTCAGGATGATCCAGGATAACAAAACTGTTATCCTGCTTAACGGTCTTGAGGGTATAAGGTGCATGATATTTTGCCGCTTAATTAAGCCATACTCTTTGAATAAAGATTAAAACCCATGTACCTGCCAAGCAATTCTCGAGTGAAAAGAGTAACACTCCACGATAGAAAGCTTATCTTGTCTGGAGATATAAAAACCTGAATACCTTAAATGCCATCTATTTATGTTAGAACAGAAAATCATAACACAGCTAGCTCAATTCTGCACCTGCAACTGTTGAGGTAATGTATCTCCAGAATAACTCTTCACTAACAATTGTATTAATGATAATGACTAAAGGCACACTCCTTCTCGGGAAAACAGGTCGCCTCACCATCTTCTTCTTCTTCTTCTGCGTTCGTGGGCTGAAACTCCCACGTACACTCGTGTTTTTTGCACGAGTGGAATTTTACGTGTATGACCGTTTTTTACCCCGCCATTTAGGCAGCCATACGCCGTTTTCGGAGGAAGGATGCTGGGTATTTTCGTGTTTCTATAACCCACCGAACTCTGACATGGATTACAGGATCTTTTTCGTGCGCACTTGGTCTTGTGCTTGCGTGTACACACGGGGGTGTTCGGACACCGAGGAGAGTCTGGACACAAAGTTGACTCTGAGAAATAAATCTCTCGCCGAACGTGGGGACGAACTCACGCTGACAGCGGCCAACTGGATACAAATCCAGCGCGCTACCGACTGAGCTACATCCCCGCCCTGCCTTACTATCTGAGATCTTGTCAGGTGTTTACATGGGATAGACCATCTTTCTCCCTCAGACGAATACCAAAAGACAACGTCCTGACTGTTCGCTGAGATTAGTTGCGAAATTAATTGTCACCAAAAGAATGCCAACAATTCCAGAGAGTTCCCATGCCAGGCGGTTCATTTTTGGTATGTGACCATTTGGAGGGATGGTCTAATCCCATGTAAAAGCCGGGGTTGACCTGATATGTATCAATATAAAAGAGCAGATACATGTTCACTTTATCTCACACACAACAACAATTGTAAAAGAGTGTACTAAATTTAGTCATTCATATCAACGACAAGGGAACAGGCAAAAAAGCGAGAGAAAAAAACCAACAACAAAACCAAAAAACCAATGCCCGTCTGAGTGAGAGACCAAGTGTGAAACAGGTGACAAAAAGACAGAGCACGCGGAAGAAAGAATAACAAAAAAAAACCAAAAAATAAACAAGGAAACTCACAGATATTCCAGCAGAGAGCTACTCGCACTTCATGTTCGTTGTTTTTTGTCGAATTGCTGCCTCACTTGACCGTTGTGGGAGCCAAAGTGTCTGAACATTTCACGGCGCTGTGTCATGCGGTAATCACTGCCATTGTTAGAACTCGCACACATTAGTTCAACCACAGCGTTTTTAAATGTTTGCATAAGCTAAACGCTGAGCTCTATTTGCTTAGTAAGGACTGTTTATTATTCATAAAGCGGCGGTTTGGCCAAAGAACAGTTATGATTTGCTGAATAATCTTAAGGGTGATTTAACTACCGTTTAAATAACCGTTTATCATTTGCTATGCAGTTTGCGATTGGCTTTTTTCAAACCTTCCGCTTAGTTCACTACCTTTTTATTTTGCGGCTGGTTCGCTTAGATAAAGAAGCAATGATACTGAATTTTGACCGAGTGGTTATGGAACTGATTCCTTTTCAGAAATTTTTTCTGATTCTACTATCCATAATCACTATCCAAACCTAGTACGTTTTGTGCGTTCTCTAGCTACCACTTCTGTCCAGACTACGCTAGCGGTTCGTTTTGAGCTGATGTTTCTGTTTGTTCTGGTTCTATCAACACAGTTCCTACTGCGGTGGCTGAGTCGTCGAGTATCTAGATTTGATTCCGTTCAGTTAGTTTTCTGTCTTTCCAAGCCAAATCAGAACGTCCAGATGAACTCAGCCTTCATGCCCACACGGTCTTCAGTATGGAAAGCCGTTTGGCTCATATCCATTACACGTGTAATAAATCATAAATACACGTGTAATAAATGATTAATACACGTGTATTTATTTCTTATTGCACGTGTAATTTTTTTTCTTATGCTATGGAATAGCATAATGATTAAATACACGTGTAATAAATATTTCATACACGTGTAAGAAATGATTAAATACACGTGTAATAAATATTTCATGCACGTGTAAGAAATGTTTATTACGCGTGTATTTAATCATTTCGTACACGTGTATGACATTTTTATTACACGTGTATTAATCATTAATTACACGTGTATTAATTCTTTATTACACGTGTACTAATCATTTTTTACACGTGTAATGGTTATGAGCCAAACGGCTTTCCATACTTCAGAAGGACGCAAGGTACAAAGTCCTGTTCATTCTTCTGACAAAGCGGGTTGTCGGGGCACACTGAGGAAAGGGGAGTGAGATTTTCTTTTTGTGGAATCCGTTTGGCGTATCTGGTCCAGATTCCAGCATCCCTTAGAACTACTGTCCTCCTGAAAAATTGCAACGTCGCACGTGCCCGAGCCAATCAGAACAGGCCTTGTGTTCTTGTGCTTACAGCTTAGTTGATAAAGACTGTGGTTCCAGTGAAGGACCGTTGAAGTGGGGAGGCGGGGCTTTAAGACAACCCTCTTTGGGGTTGTCTTTCAGCTGACACCATTTTTTAGGTCCTGCGTGCAGTGAAACTTCTCAGCATCAAGTCTGTTTTACAAAGGAGATGATTAGATATCGCAACGGGTTAGATCGGGGCTGAAGAATGTTTGAGGCAAACATTGGACTTCTAGGCACCGAGTTACGGTCCATAGAATGTGGAGGCTGGCAGTGTCACGGAGGAGAAGGATGTTCTGGGTTCAGGTGCTTTGATCTCTGACTGCTGAACTCGTGAGTGAATTTGGGGAATAAGGTTTCTGCATTGTATGTGACGGTGACAGTAATGTTAGCAGACATAATTATTGCAACAGCAACAGCAACAGCAACTTGGTGGTCGAAAAATACAGCAAATAGCCTTTTTCTACTTTAAAAACCTTGCCTGCAAATTTGGTGCGTGTGATCATTTTTTCCCAGCCACGCTTTGTTTCTATGTTGTCAAAATAGTACCCGGGTAGAACAGAGTGACAGAAGAGTAGTACTTTACCCTTTTAAAACAAGACAGCACCAATCGATCTCAATACGACTTCTCTATTAGTGATATTAACTCGGCCCAACAAATATTGGACCCATTTTTGCAAACCAACTTACACATTCATTCCCGCGTCATTTTATTCAAACGTTCTATGCCACGAAAGGCACTCCACTTGGCTGTCTTACTCCACTTGGCTGTCTTACTCCACTTGGCTGTCTTACTCCACTTGGCTGTCTCACTCCACTTGGCTGTCTTACTCCACTTGGCTGTCTTACTCCACTTGGCTGTCTTACTCCACTTGGCTGTCTTACTCCACTTGGCTGTCTTACTCCACTTGGCTGTCTTACTCCACTTGGCTGTCTTACTCCACTTGGCTGTCTTACTCCACTTGGCTGTCTTACTCCACTTGGCTGTCTTACTCCACTTGGCTGTCTTCCTCCACTTGGCTGTCTTACTCCACTTGGCTGTCTTACTCCACTTGGCTGTCTTACTCCACTTGGCTGTCTCACTCCACTTGGCTGTCTTACTCCACTTGGCTGTCTTACTCCACTTGGCTGTCTTACTCCACTTGGCTGTCTTACTCCACTTGGCTGTCTTACTCCACTTGGCTGTCTCACTCCACTTGGCTGTCTCACTCCACTTGGACGTCTTACTCCACTTGGCTGTCTCACTCCACTTGGCTGTCTTACTCCACTTGGCTGTCTTACTCCACTTGGCTGTCTTACTCCACTTGGCTGTCTTACTCCACTTGGCTGTCTTACTCCACTTGGCTGTCTTACTCCACTTGGCTGTCTTACACACTTTTCGGATCAAAGATTTCTTTTATAAGGATCACGTGACCGTCTTCCAATTTATGGGTACCACAAACATCGACCTGACAAAAATATAAGGTACCAACAAAAATCGACAACAATTTAGAATAGGCATAACTTGGCAACGTTGACATACAAGGGGAAAGTCAAACCAATGATCTACCCAGAACACGTTGTTGTGTTTCACTATATTGCCTATTTCTTGTGTCATGCAATTCTTACTGATGCAGGTGTTGATCGTATGAGTGGTCGAACACGGTAGGTTTTTGTGTTAATTGTTAGGGGGTGTCATGACAAAAAGCGCTGTATTTAAGCATTGACCGACGGGAATGCTTCTCAACTTTTAGATCTTATGCCTACCTCCACAACGTACTTGGGGTAACATTTTGGATCTTGGACTTTGTAAATTATTCGCAATATGCACCTTTGAGCTGGACATTAGCACGCCATGTTGATTTTTTTCTTGATTACTGTGCACAAAACATAGGTAATAAATCATTGTCAGTTGTCAAGCTTCTTTAAATTTACCGAATCTACGCCTACTCATGCATCATCCACAATTTAATACAGTATTTTAAAAAAATGATTAAATATCAATGAGTACCCGAAACATGTTGACAACAGAAAGAACAATAGATTATACGCCCAGATTGGTTAAATGAAATCGTACACTAAGTGAATGACGAGAACAAAAAAGCTAGGCAACAGCCGTGGTGAATCAGAACAACTCAGAGGTGTCTACGCAGCGGAACACTCGGGACTATCCGTGGCCAGTGATTGTCAAGGGCGCTAACTCTTATCTTTCTCTCACACAAAGCTGTTGTCCCCCGGCCCCCCTGAGTTTTTGAGTTTGCTTGGCGAAAACAAATAGTTCAACAATCTTGATGCTCCCCAGAGACTCACAAGTGCCGCCAGGACACGACACTAACAATCAATACAACAATCTCTGGAGGAGAACAAAATCGTCAACGCAGTCATTTGCTTATATAGTTCCTTTATCCCTTAGCCAGTTTCTCCCCATCCCTCTCCCCCCCCCCCCTTTTCCCCTCTAAAAAAAAAAAAAAAAAACAAAAAACCAAAAAAAAACAACATACTTTAGCAATATGCCTTCACGAAAAATTACTTCAGTTGAAAAAGGGTAATGGTCGGCTAAGTGATTTAGGCCTATCGAAAAATCCAAGCCTCTGAACTAAACTGTTGGAAAACAGAAACAAACTACGTATGAAGGTAACTGAAATGATCACTACTCGTAGCTGCCCCACAATGCCACACCCATACCCCCTGCCAGGTAGGGAGGATCAAGCTGCCCCACTATGCCACACCCATACCCCCTGCCAGGTAGAGAGGATCGATGATTGGTGTGTGCTGTGTTTTGTCGTCTGGGACAACACAAACACTCAACGGAACGCTATACCGCCACCTCTCTATACGTTCCACTTGTAGCTCGGAGCTTCTCTGGCATGGCTAATTTCATTTCTAGTGTCTATCATTCGTACTGCTGTTTCTTATCTCTGTCATTGCTTATTCTATTTCCTGATATCTATAATTCCTACTTCAGTTTCTGATCTCCGTCAGTGCTCCTCGTCCGATGTCAGATTGGCTGTGACACGACCTCGCGAACAGAACGCTAGTAACACCTCTCTGTGTTCCCTTTGTATAGCAGGGGTCGTCTCTAGCACTGCTAATTTCATTTCTGGTGTCTATCATGCGTACCTATCTTTGTCATTGCTTCTTCTATTTCCTGATATCTATAACAAACTCTGTAGCAAACTTGATGTGACAAAACTATACACACTCAGAAGACCAATGTGACTACCCATGTACAACTGCGCAAGAGCTGGCAACAGTTTAATCGAGTCATGTTAATGTTGGGAATTGTTTCTTTTATTAGTCAAGGAGAACATCGTGATACCACAGAAACCCATCCTTAACCACTAACCCCCCCCCCCCCCTCCCCGCCCCAACCCTCCCCCCCCCCGCCCCCCCAAAAAAAAGGGGGGAAAGAAAGGAAGAAAAGAAAAGAAAAGAGGACAGTCTAATTAAACGCCGCCCGTCACAGTTCCAACTCGTCGGCTAATTACTTTCGATCAGGCAGTGAAATCTATTCCGTGATGTTTGTACTCTGCTGACCCCACGGTCTAAAAATAAAATCAAGCTAATTGCTGCTGACCAAGGCTCGTAGTGACCGCAGTTACCCGCTAACCGGAGAGGAGTCAGCCACGTGGTTTGTTTGCTCCCATGATGCATTGTTGTCAGCATTGACGTCATTCGAGCATCCGGGTCATGGGGTCGCCATGATGGATTAGGTTCATGACCTCGGTTCAATGTGCACGTCTCTATCTATGTCTCTGTCTGTCTGTCTGTCTCTCTCACTCTCTCTCTCTCGCTCTCTCTCTGTGTCTCTCTCTCACCTTTCACTGTATTTAATGTTAATTTACTGGAAACCCCGGAAACCCCCCCTGGATCCGCCTCTGCACACAAAAACACTTTTAATAACACATTTACTCATGCTTGTGTATTCAGCATTGTTTTCACTACGTTACATATACGACGCTTAATATTTGTGTATATATAGCTATTCTGATGAACACGTGGGGGAATTCGGGGGCTGTGATTGGATGGTCTCTTCCGATCATCAAAGCATAATGCTGCGGAAGTCGGCCATTTTTCTCAATATCCAAAAGCATACATTGTCGTAAACAAAGACGCATGGTTCCGGTTTCTTCCACGTGTATAAAGTACACGCATACCTCGCCAGGTTTGTTTCTGTGACTAGTCGACAGACGATGCCATTTGCTTTCTGTGTGTTTTTGTTGTTGCTTACTGTACATGACATACATTACGTGTAAAATCCAGTTCTTCAACAGGCAACAAACCTTGCAAATTTTCAGAAGCTGCAATCTGAAGCGACCTATCACTGATTCTAGCAGACGATCTCTCCAATGTTTAACACAAAATCAGCAAACTCTCCTGTCACATAGAACGTCCATTGTATAGTGCAATGTTGAAATGAAGTTACCGGTCTGAAACATGTAGTCGTTTCTTCTGAGACAATCCTTGTTCTCTTATCATCTACAGATTTACCGCAGTCTTCACCACGCGAATTCCCAACAGAAGTCAGACTTTCGAACATACAATCTACGTAGGCAAGCATGATACGTCATGACGTCATATGATTCCTAGCATATTGACGTAAACATCCGGTTATCTCGAGTTTTCTCCGTAATACATGTCCGTGGGTTTTTCCATGTTCGGTTATTTCCGTGGCTTCGTGCGGAAAGGGATCCGTCGTCTGCAATCAACGACATGGACCATTTTGGTACTTGTTGCTGACAAAAACATGATTTTAACACATAATTTAATGTCAGAATAGCTATATAAACGCTATTGTGTTTTCATCGTTATTGCTACGCTGAAAACACAATAGCTGGTAATAATATGTAATGTGTAAATATTCATATGTTGTCGTTTTTCACTACCTTTCTTTAAACGTAACTATAAGTGTAAATATGTGATTAAATTAGTCCCCTCTCTGGGCGAGGGCTGGTTGAAAAAAATCTCACTGTATTGCTTATGCCACAACCCTCGAAAAATAAAATTTGATTTGATTTGATTTGATTTGATCTCTCTCTCTCTCTCTCTCTCTCTCTCTCTCTCTCTCTCTCTCTCTCTCTCTCTCTCTCTCTCTCTCTGTTCGCCGGTGTGTGTGTGTGTGTGTGTGCGTGAGTGTGCGTGTTTGCATGTGTGTGTGTGTGCGCGCGCGCGTGTGTGTGAACGTGAGTGCGTGTGTGAGTGTGCCAGTGTGTGTGTGTGTGTGTGTGTGTGTGTGTGTGTGTGTGTGTGTGTGTGTATGTATGTGTGTGTGTGTGTGTGTGTGTATGTGTGTGTGTATGTGTGTGTGTGTGTTTTGGTGTTGGTGTGCGTGTAGCCTCAGTGAAGTATCTTTTCTGTTAAAACTGTTTATCTCCTCATCACCCCGGTGAAATCATCTTTGAATTCAGCTGCAATGGTCTGTGCGTTGCTAAAAACAAAGGTGTGCCTCTTGAGCTCGAACTGGAAACACACACTCACACTCTCAGGATATCTTTCTCTTCTCTTGAACCATGAAACAACAAATGTCTTGGTTTTAAAAGTGTTCTACAAGCAACCGCCTCTACCGTCTACATAATGATGCAATCCAGTTAGCCAGCTACAGAGGAATGGGTCAATCTGCGTTATACACAATCCACACACAAATCGAAAGCTTATAACACGCACTCCACACCGCAAAACAGCTGTTAGTAACCATCACACCTTTTGTGTGAGCGACAAACACGCGTACCTATAGTTAGCACAGAACTACTTTAAAACAGCATGCTTACTTTTCCTATTACAAACGGCTTCTGAATATGTTCACAGTTTTTTGCCAGTGGTTCAGTGTTGTCGTTTCTCTTTGTAAGCTTTTGATTTGTTTGGCTAGCCATACAAAGCCATGTGTGAGGGTTTTGAGCGTGGATTGTGACTGTGTGCTCAAATCTCCAGAAAGGTTGGCAACCTGCAAATGGCGTGTGGGTGTGCAGTGTTTGATCACAGCATAACTGAAATTGATCAGACGGTTTTGGTTTCATGTAATGAGAGAGGGAGAGAGAGAGAGAGAGAGAGAGAGAGAGAGAGAGAGAGAGAGAGAGAGAGAGAGAGAGAGAGAGTCACACACTCACACACACACACGCACACACACACACACACACACACTGCACACACACACAAGAGAGAGAGAGAGAGAGAGAGAGAGAGAGAGAGAGAGAGAGAGAGAGAGAGAGAGAGAGAGAGAGAGAGAGAGAGAGAGAGCGACAAACAGACAGACACAGATAGAGAGAAAGAGAGACAGAGAGAGAGAGAGAGACAGAGACAGAGACAGGGACAGAGAGAGACAATGAGAGACAGACAGACAGACAGACAGACAGAGACAGACAGACAGACAGACAGACAGACAGAGAAAGAGACAGACAGACAAAGAGACAGACAGACAGACAAAAAAGAGTACGCACGTAGTAGGTTTGCTTTAAAAGTCTGTTCATGTTTTACTTTCAAGAAATAAGGAATACGAACTTCAAGGGAAAACACTCTTGCTCCGACAGAATTGTTAGGTCAATGCGCTTTGCTCCCTTGGTGTTGACCGAACGTCCTGGCTAGATTTGGTTGCACACCGTATCATTTTGAACAAAGGCACGAAGCGTGGCACACTTACACACACTTACACACACACACAGACACAGACACACACAGACACACACAGGCACACACACACACACACACACACACACACACACACACACACACACACACACACACACACGCTTATTATAAACAATGAAATACTTCTGTTGGAGGCCTCAAGAGATGTTTTCCTGAAATAATGAAACCGTGTTATATTGTGTTGTATGGTATTGTATTGTATGGTATTGTATTGTATTGTGTTGTATTGCATTGTATTGCATTGCATTGCCTTGCTTCTATTGCATTGTTATGCTCTGCATTGCATTTCATTGAATTGCATGATTTTGTATTGTATTGTATTGTATTGTAATGTATTGTATTTTATTGTATTGTATTATTGTATTGTATTGTATTGTATTGTATTGTTTTAAAGCCAAACCAGAGTGTCTGGAGCCTGTGATTGTCCGAAAGAAAGCTCCATTCAAACAGTATTCAAACCCTTGGGGTTTCAGGCAGTTATTTCGCTTGGTCAAACCGCTTCGCCGCTATCTGCACAGCCAATTTCAGGAAACCTGGTCAAGAAACAAGACGCGTAAGGAGAATTTACTACATTTAGTCAAGCTGTAGAACTCACAGAATGAAACTGAA
>NC_090245.1:95297395-95332395 GCF_037325665.1 Littorina saxatilis
AATTAGCTTGACATAGAATACCACTCCCCCCCCCCCCTCCCCCTTGCCAATGATGTACACCCTCTTTTACTATTACTCCGTATTTTTTCTTCGTCGTTTTCGTACATGGGTTCGATACTCCCTTTGCACACTCGTGCCTTTGCTCGAGTGGGTTTTTACATGTATGCCCCCCCCCCCACCTTTCCCATCTTCCCTACACCCTCCCCATCCCCACTCACAACCTCCCCCTCCCTCCAACCACCAAATTCCTTCACCCCAAGGGCGTTTCTTTTCCAATTGTATGTAAGATTTTCTCATCTTCTGCAGTTTAAAAATTACCCGTATCCCTACATCTCGTAATCCACCAACTCTGCCCCTCCCACCGCCCCCCTTCCAACTGTTTTTTAGATGTTGTATGTAGTAGGTGCCCGTAACTCTAAGAGCTTTTCTTTTCGAATAATGTATCACATTTGTTTCTCATCTTCTTTTTTTTTATTTATTTTTTTAAATTTTTTTTTTATACATTTTATTTCCTTTCTATACACATAAACACAGTATAACATACATCATACACCGAGTTTATCAACAAAGCGCATACGTTTCTCATCTTCTTAATGTTAACACTCAGCCCCATCTTCGACATCTTCATACTCCCTCTTCCGCCTGCCCGCTAGCCCCCCTCCCTCTCCTGTCCCCCACTTTCTTCGTCATGTGGTGTTAGCAGGTGCTACACACTCTAAAGACTTCTGTTAGTTCAATCTTATACTAAACCTGTCTGTTATTAAACTTTTCTCATCTTGTCTACTTGCGTCGACGGACGACCAATCGAATGAGCATCCAGTAAGCTTACAACCAAAACGTTGTTCAAACACAAATCTATAGTTGTCTGTGTGTCAGTGTATGTCTGTTTCTAAATCAGTGTCAAAAACTAGAAAGGTTACTATTTATATGGCCACTAACTCGTAGGCAAATCAACTTTTTCTGAGTATATTTTCATGAGTGTTTACGTTCTCCGCTGTTTATATCTCTCCTTGGTGTACTAACTAATCCAACACTCGTAGTCTTAGACGGTCATTTTCGAAGCACACACAGACATCCATACCGCACCAAATATAGTGTCGAGGAGTCCCCTAGGCCTTGCTGTCGCACTAGAAGCGAGCAGTAAAGTACATTAGGCCGTTTCTTCGCCGCTTTTTCACTCATGCGTCTGGCCCAGAGAGACACTGCTCTACGCACACAGACACTAACTTTAGTGGTGTTCCATTTGTCCTCGGCTTTGTTTATGAGACTGTGTCTTCTTTAGCAAGACACGCCTTTTCTCACACAAACTCTAACCTAAGATCGTTTTCGAGCCATCCTCAGCTTGCTTTATGAGACTGAACAGATAGACCAGACTGACCAGACTGAACAGATAGACCGAATGAGTTCCGCGCTCGATATAACTACTTTCTCTCATCTTCAGCGTTGTCTGTCAGGCTTAGCACACGCCGACTGCCACCTCTACTCCATAAAATTGCAATAGCTGATCTCTACTCGATAAAAATGCTATCGTTGACCATTCTCCGCCCGCTTCGTCTCTGTCCAGGGGACCCTTCACAGTTCAGTACTGGTCAAGCTGCCCTGGGCCAAAATTGCCTCTTCCCGGACCGCCCCTTTTGACAAATGACTTTAGAGAGTTTTAAACAACGACGGGGATCTAACGTAGACGTTCGGAGCGAGACTTGGCCCAGGCCGACGCCCCTCCAAGACAAGCTTCATGGCCCCGTGGAGGCTCTGCAGAAGATCACCAGCTTCATCTCCTGAGCTGGAATCCGAGTGTAAAAGTCGATCGATAAGAAGAAGAAGAAGAAGAAGAAGAAGAAGAAGAAGAAGAAGAAGTTCCGTGGCACTATGTGTATGCCTTCTGGGAACAAAGAAAATGAGGCCATCGTAATGAATGTTACGCTTTTAGTTAGGGTGACGAGACTGCCTTTTTTCCCCCTAATCTTCCGAGCACTTGCAAGGAAGTATGACTTTAATCTATACGTGAATTTTTCGTATGGTCCCAGTTCATGTTTCGATCAACCTGTACTTAACACTTATCCTACCTTAAGATTGCGTGCGTGTTGAGAACGGTTAGTATCGTCCTGACAAATCACGTTCTGAGTTGGCGAATGCAGTATCTACTTGGAGGTTTTGCCACCGATGTTTTAGCGACGTCTGTGCGTTTTGTATCGGCACAGCACGTCCTGAAGCTTTGTCCTCTGCACCAGGAAGCCAGGACCAACTCTGGCACCAGAGAGCCGCTGTGGAAAAGCTTTGTGCATCCGAACAACGACTTTTAACAACTACTAACTTCCTCTTCACCACCAAAACCACCGTCTGACACCTCATCTCTGAAACGCAGAAGAGGAAGAACAAGTTACTGGCTCTGAAAAAGAAATGGCCGATATAATTATGAACAGCTCAGCTCCTTGTGTTTTTTCTTTTCAGCTACGCAGGGGTGGAGGCTCTGTGAAGTGGGTGTAAAGACAGCGAGCACCGAGGAGAGCTCGCTCACTGGGGCCAGAAAGGTGAAGCCGTCTCAAACACAGCCGGCTAGGCCACAACCTATGGCGGGCCATAGAAAATGGAACCAGCATGCAGTGCCGAAGTTTGAAGTGACTGTACAAAAAATGCAAGTCGTATTTGATGCCAGAGCAAAGCTGGTCGAGGAATTACCCAGCAATCGTTTATGGCACATTTGGGAAAGCAAAAACTACAGTTTCTAGCTTCCAATTCCCTAGTAAAGAGTTAAGCCACTAGAGGAGGTTGAGCAATCTCTCTTTGACAGTATCTCTGAGTGAGTTTGTTGTCAGGCAAAGAGTTTGTTTCTGGCACCATTTGCAAGATCCTCCCCAAATTGCTAGTAGTTCTTTGGTCGTTATAGAAGGGCTTTCAGAGACTCTCTGTGACATTAACTGTTAGAAGAATTCGGTTCAGAAATCCATCTGCACAGAACACGCAATCGCTCATCCGTGATTTGTTCTGCTCCTTGTTTGCAAGCGTAGCTTTTTGTGAAATTACCGTCCTGTTTGTCAGATGTTGGCGTCAGTGGAAAGTGCTCATTTTAAAGTCCCTAACGTCGGATCGAGGCCCTCCTGGGATTGGCTGTAGCAGAGAGATAACGAGGTCCCGGATGAAGAAAGCGCGGAGCGGAAGAAAAAAGAGACTCCAGGGTTGTAGAAAAAATACAGAACGGAAAACCGTTAGTGATCGCAACATTAGGAGCCATCTTGGTTCTAGGAAACCGTCAACGAAAATAATAACCTTGGGTATTAGTGTTTATTCGGGGGTCGTTGTAGCGTATGGACGAGAACTACTGTTTTATTGACCGGCACGGTTGGCCTCGTGGTAAGGCGTCCGCCCCGTGATCGGGAGGTCGTGGGTTGGCCTAGTTGTAAGGCGTCCGCCCCGTGATCGGGAGGTCGAGGGTTCGAACCCCCGGCCGGGTCATACCTAAGACTTTAAAATTGGCAATCTAGTGGCTGCTCCGCCTGGCGTCTGGCATTATGGGGTTAGTGCTAGGACTGGTTGGTCCGGTGTCAGAATAATGTGACTGGGTGAGACATGAAGCCTGTGCTGCGACTTCTGTCTTGTGTGTGGCGCACGTTATTATGTCAAAGTATGGCCCTTCGTGGTCGGCTGGGCGTTAAGCAAACAAACAAACTGTTTTATTGTATTTGAAACCAAAGGAGAGGATTATGGGTCTCTCACTCAGTCTCAGCAACTTAATGATTGGGATCTGTTATGACTTTACAGCGATACAAGCTGTCTAACACAAGTGTCCTTTATATTGCTTGATTTCAATTGAGATGAACAAATGCGTACGTGTGTGCAACTGGTGGTGGTGGCCTCTCGTTCGCACTGAAATTGATCATGTGTCTGTGTGTGCAACTGTGGGTGGTGGCCTCTCGTACACACTGACATTGATCATGTGTCTGTGTGTGCAACTGTAGGTGGTGGCCTCTCGTACGCACTGACATTGATCATGTGTCTGTGTGTGCAACTGTAGGTGGTGGTCTCTCGTACGCACTGACATTGATCATGTGTCTGTGTGTGCAACTGTGCGGTGGTGGCCTCTCGTACGCACTGACATTGATCATGTGTCTGTGTGTGCAACTGTGGGTGGTGGCCTCTCGTACGCACTGAAATTTATCATGTGTCTGTGTGTGCAACTGTGGGTGGTGGCCTCTCGTACACACTGACATTGATCATGTGTCTGTGTGTGCAACTGTAGGTGGTGGCCTCTCGTACGCACTGACATTGATCATGTGTCTGTGTGTGCAACTGTAGGTGGTGGCCTCTCGTACGCACTGACATTGATCATGTGTCTGTGTGTGCAACTGTGGGAGGTGGCCTCTCGTACGCACTGACATTGATCATGTGTCTGTGTGTGCAACTGTGGGTGGTGGCCTCTCGTACGCACTGAAATTGATCATGTGTCTGTGTGTGCAACTGTGGGTGGTGGCCTCTCGTTCGCACTGAAATTGATCATGTGTCTGTGTGTGAGTTGTTGCTCTTTTGTTCGTTTTCGTCATTCCAAAGTGAGTACAGTTCTTTTTGGTCTTTTTGTTTTTCGCTTTCACGTGCAGTCGCCATTGTCCTTTTGCTTTTGTTAGTATGTATGAATGTTGAATAATGTGAACGCTAAGACGGGGTCAAGGTCGCAGTGTATAAGGGAGCACAGTAAAAGGGGGAACAGCGTAAAAGGGATGAGAAAACGCATTAGAGGGGAAAAAAGCGTTGATGGTTGGGGCGTGAAACGAAAAGAGCAAAAAGAAAAGAAATGAGGTGGGGTTGGGGCGGGAAGGGGAAGTGGGTTGGGCGGGGTAAAGTGTGCAGCGTAAAAGGCTGAACAGATAGTAAAAGGGAACGAGACAACGCAATCGAAGCACAGAAGACAGGGCTCACGCGCCATCGTGAAGAGCAATTCGATTCAGTGATTATGATGACGTCAGTCCCACCAAACACAATTCCCACCACCCAATTTCCAGGAAAGTGGCCACCATAATCTTCGACCCCCAAGGCCACTATTCTTTTCGTAGCTGCAAACACATGGACTGCGCGTAAACAAAGTTACGCAAACCGGAAGTTGAAGTCCAAGATACGCCCGGTGCAGACAGCCTGAGGCTATATTGACACATAAATGTAGCCAAGCTTTTCCCCCATGAGTATTGAATTAATTATTGCTTTAACTGGAACGCTCTCTCTTTCTCTGTTTCTATCTTGTCTGCCCCTGTATGTATGTCTGTCTCTCCCCCCTCTCTCTCTCTCTCTCTCTCTCTCTCTCGCAGCTTCGCAAATATCTGATGTCACGAACAGTTACATTCTAAAGCTGTTTCTAGCAAGAATGCATTGCTATCACTAACCTCTATATATTTTGTTGATGATGATAATGATGTCGACGATGATCATGATGATGATGATGATGAGGTTGTTGTTGTGTGTGTGTGTGTACGTACGTGTGTGTGTGTGTGTGTGTGTGTGTGTGTGTGCGTGCGTATATGTCTGTGTGTGTATGCGCATATGTTTATGTGTGTGTGTGTGTGTGTGTGTGTGTGTGTGTGTGTGTGTGTGTGTGTGTGTGTGTGTATGTGTGTGTGTGTGAGTGTGTGTGTTGTATTGAGTGCGAACGTGATTGCAGGCATGCGGCGCGCGTGTGTGTGCGAGTCGACTTTTCTTTTCCTTTGTATTATATTGACATACATGTACATTTCAATGTTCTATCATGCATTATGTATTCGTATAGGTAATGTTGTAATTAGTAATACTGTATGATTGTGATTGACAATTGTCCTTTTATTGTCTTTATTTTTATGTCTTATAGATTAGCAGGGACAGATTGTAAGACTAGGCGTGAGCCTAAAATCTCCATCCTTGAGTAATAAAGTTCGTTCGTTCGTTCGTTCGTTCGTTCTCTCTCTCTCTCTCTCTCTCTCTCTCTTCCCCCCTCTCTAAATCTATTATCGAGCATTCCACCCCTTTATATTAAAAATCAAGTATTGGAAGAAGTGTCCCACCATAAAGTCCTTGGTGTAAAGATTGATGATAATAATTTGTCATGGAATGACCACATTGATTACATCTGTAAGATTGCTTCCCCCAAAATATATCAATTATCAAAAATTAAACACTTCTTGAATCTTCACTCGCGAAAGAATCACATCTTGTCAAATATTGATTATGCATCCACTGTATGGGATTGTGCAAGTGCTAATGTTTTGAAACCTTTAGCTAATCTTCACAGAAGAGCAGTTAAGCTTATTATGTTAAAAAATCACACTCCTTCAGAATCTGAATATCAAAATTTGCAAGTATTATCATTTAAAAAAAGATGAATGTATAATAAAGGTGTTATAATGCATAAAGTGATGTCAGGGTATGCACCGGATACATTACGTGATAATTTTATTTTGAACTATAACAGACTAAAAATCATAACACCGACTCCACGTATTGACCTTTTCAAATCAAGCATTCTTTATTCGGGTGCGGTCCTATGGAACTTACTGCCTATTTTTCTTCAACATAAAACAAACACATACAGCTTCAATTTTTTTTGATGTCACACATAATGCAACTAAACATGTGCTGAATGGTTCATCAATTTATTTAAAATGTATGTGCATGTTAAACAAAATAATAATAATAATTATGCAGATCTAAATTAAGTTATGTTAAACATTGACACTTTTTTTTCATTGAAAATTGTACTTAAAATGCAGTATGACAATTGTTTTCAAATTTGTATCTGTATATACAGTTATAATGTGTTAAGTTTGATGTGATAGTTCTTTGATTATATTGTTTTCTGTTCCTGTTGACCCTATATTAGGGCGAGGGCTGGATGTAAAAAAGCATATATTCTTGCTTATCTATTACCCTCGATAATACAGATTTTGTCTTGTCTTGTCTTGTCTTGTCTCTCCCTCTTTCCGTCCCCCTCTCCCCCGAAGGTACAATGACAATTGTTTACTCGCACTTTGTCAGATTCACTTTATCGCTTGAACTCGATTAGGCCAAAAAAAAAAAGGTCTGTTTACGGTAACATAGGCCAAAAAAATAGGGTCGGTAGGTCGGGATTATTTTTTTTTCCCCCCAAAAAACCATGTTTACGTTATTTTGCCAAAAAACCCAAGATTTTTTTCCCCCCCAAATGCCAAAAGAAAGTCTAGGGTCGCGCGAAAAAAATAGGGTCGGTCGGGTTACCGTAAACAGACCTATTTGTTTTTTGGGCCTTACACTGTCTGTCTGGCTGTCTGTCTGTCTGTCTGTCTGTCTGTCTGTCTGTGTCTGTCTGTCTCTCTGTATGTTTGTCTGTCTCTCTGTATGTCTGTCTGTCTGTCTGCCTGCTTGTCTGTCTGTCTGTCTCTGTCTGTCTGTTTGTCTGTTTGTCTGTCTGTCTGTCTCTGCCTGTCTGTCTGTCTGTCCGTCTGTCTGTTTGTCTTAAACACACACACACACACACACACACACACACACACACACACACACACACGCGCGCGCATATCACCGAAAGAAAGGAGACACCGATACACTGGGATCTTAAAGAGTATACGTGTCGCAGGTTACAAACTTGAGACAACCTAATCATTGTCTTAGTTCTCTGGACCACAAAGCCCCCCTCCACCCCCTCCCCCTCCCCACAGAAATCAATCACCTGCTGCCATCCTAAGACGTCGACGTTGGACATTAGTGAACATCGAGAGAATTGTCAGGGGGCTTCATCAACTTTACCTATAGATACTTTCACACCTGTGTGTGTGTGTGTGTGTGTGTGTGTGTGTGTGTGTGTGTGTGTGTGTGTGTGGGTGTGTGTGAGAGAAAAGACAAACAAAAGAAATCCATCTGAATCATTATTCAGAGGTTTACCAGTGGTCACGTTTTGTAGTAGAAGGGCAAAGACCTGAAGACGGAATTGTCCTTCTCACTGCCGTCCATTTGCAGAAAAAGTAAATAATTAGAGCAGTACGTAGAAGCTTTAAACATTAATTGTGAATAAAAGAATGCAGATTTCTGAAAGTCTGGGCGAAGCGCTTTCACAGAATTGTCATTTCTTTAAGTTGATATTTTTGCAGATTATTGTTCCATAACATACCTATCATCCATGTGTGTCAGTGTTTTTGTCAAAATTGTCCCATTTATCTGTCAATAAAGACAACATTTCAACATGTGTGGCATTGATTGTCTTCTGCAGTCGATATTTTCCCCCCAAAATGACTCATTTTAAAGGTTTGTTACGGCTTTGTTCTCAGCAAAACACTGCATTCACGACATACAAAACTGCGCTCTTGACCTATAATATGACATCAGTATCTTGATGAATGTTCCATTCACTCAGCCACTAGTCCGTTGTAAAGGCGACAATGGTTATCGAACGGAAATGTCCTAATTTGGAAGGTACTCGACATCTATTGGTTCGTTTCATAACCCGAAATCGGGAACCGGTTTACTTTGCGAGTGCGCATGCTCAGCCTACCAAATTTGCATCCGGAAACTACCGAAGAGACTCTCGGACATAACGGAACGGAAGTTCATTCGGGTTTACAACTTCCTGGTTACACATGAAAACATCCGGTGACAACCAAAAGCGATTTTTTCCGTGAGAAACAACCTTTGATACGATAACAATGGCTCGGGCTAAGAAAAAGGTGACAGAAAACGGCAGAGTTGGGAAGTTGAGCACCAGTAGAAAGGCGCAGCTCATTTTGCTAGCGGGTATGAAACGAGAACGAGCAGTAGAGAACGCCAACGATGTCGGAGAGGCAGTTACACACGTACTTTCTGTCCAAGGCCCTGCCCATTCATCAACTTTGCTGATGGTTCCGAATGAAGCAGGAGATCAACAGGAAAACCCTCCACTGTCAACTTCTGCGGAGAAACTTAGAAGATTCCGTGGACCAAACAATCGTGCTCGCCCTGACATCGCGGATGATGTCCCTGAATGGTGTTTAGTGGAGGTAGGACAACTAAATAAACTCATGTCTTACATCACATGTCCACATTGTGCTGCCTCTCTTCAGTTTTCCCTTGGATCACATCTTGGACTTGCAAGGGAAATCACTGTCAAATGTATAGACTGTGATTTTGAAGAGACAGAATTTTCATCGCAGCGAGTGAACAACTCAGAAAAAAAGAACCTTTTGAGGTGAATCAAAGAATGTGCCTCTACACCCACGAAATTGCCAAGGGCTTTGTCAGCACTGACAAATTCTGTGCTGCGTTTGGAATGCCCAACATGAACAAAATGACATTCACGAAGAAAGACAAGGCTTTTGTCAGGCTCAGCAGCAAAGCGAATAGCTGGGTCATCTTACACTTTGCTCACATTCCTCAGAAACTCTACAAGGAAAGTGAAGGGAGGGAATGGAACTCCATGCTGCTGCTTGTAGTTGGAGGCCTGTGTGATCCACTTCTGCCTGATGGCATGGGGTAGTTTGCAAACAATAGAGTTCACCCCTGCTGAAGAATCATACAGCGCAAACAGCAATGACAGCTTAGGATTCTCCTTGGCACACTGAATTTCATCAAGAATGTCGCAAAGTTCGTAGAGTTTCCTACTGTCTTTGTTCAGTGACGTCAGTTGAGGGAAACGCTCTAGTTTGGTCTTCAAGCATGATTCCACTTGTTCCGGCGAACCGTAGCGGTCATCCAGACGTTCCCACAGGAGTTGCAGCGCTCGCTGAGGATTCGCAGGATTTGAAGAACGCAGGCTGTACGCGTACTTGCTTGACTCAGGTCCTAAGTTTTTAACCAGCAAGTCCAGTTCTTCTTGCGGCGTAAGATCCAAGTCTTTCATGACACTGGAAAACTATTGCGCCAAACTTCAAAGGACTCAGGCTGTTGATTGAAGACTGTCAACCTGGAGAGAAGTAGGTCCTTCTTCAGTAGGAACTTGGCAAGGTCAAACTGCGCGCCAGTCCCTGCTGCTGCATTCTGATGATCAGACACATCAACTTCAGTGTTGTGCTGGCTGTAGAGGCTAGCCACATACTTTCTTGTTTTCTCCTCAGCATTCTCAGCAGGCAGTTTAAAAGTAGGAGAAATACTTCTTGCATGCGATAGATTGCCAATGCTATTCTCATCTTCTAAAGCGTTTGCTTCTGCTTCAGCAGCTGCTGCTTCTTTCTCTTCTTCGAGGAGCTTCAAGTGTGCGTCGCATTCGCTTTTAATGCGTTCATTCTTTGCTTTTTCTCTCATAATGTCAAATTCTATGCGTGCGAATTGGAGTCGTGCACGTACGGTCTCTGCCTTGGTACGCTTACGCGCTGCAAAGCTGCTTGTGGCCGAGGTGCGGCTTCTGTTTGACAGATGATCCTCTGACATGATGTCCGCTTACAGTTGGGGCAACTGCAGAAAATTCTTCAACATCCTCAGTATGTAGCTGTGTATGTTTTTTTCACTGTTCTGCCTCCACGTTCGTTCAGAAACTCAACAACAAACTGTGCGCAGATAGTGTCACCATTTTAATTGACTTGAGTATTACTTCTCCTGTCATGCGTCATTGCGGTGAAAAACTGAAAAACAACAACAATAATAACATAAGACCAAAACACTATTTGGCAAACGAGTCCGTACCACGGAACCACACACACCAATAAAACAAACTCCACTGTTACCGCCCCACTTAGCATCCAAATATCGGAGCACGTAAAATAAAATTGAACAAAAGCAAGAGCACGTTGTGCCGATGAACCCCCAAAATAAAACCAACGACACGCATTCCACTCCACCTCACTCAAACCAAATGATCAAACAAATACCTCAAAGAAACTTTTAGAAATAAAATGACTGTACTTACAACATGTGAGCGTACATTAAACTAAAGATGTATCAGAATCAAGGGGGACCTGGTGCAGGCTGATCAGTACTAATGGCGGCTGCCAAACCAAAAAGGGGGAAAGGAAGTCACCCAACACAAACCAAGGAAAAACAACTCTTGGATACAGAACAGTTACAGTTTAAATCCGATAAGATCAAGTAAATTACACAAAAACGCTGCCATAATCTCCTGAAAATACAGAGACCACGGTTCATCATGTCTCATTCCAAAATATCCTCTCAGCGACGCTGATCTAACAGATTTTAATCCTGCGTCTTTGTCAAAAATAGTTAATAAATCCAGGAAGACCTTTTGCTGTTCATAACTTCAAACACGACAGTGTACGTGCATGCAGGCAAAGCCATATTCTTGCACGTGTTAAAGGGACATTCCTTCCCTTGCAAACCATCCTCTATACCATGACGTATCCATGGCTCCCCAAAGTGTGCGTCCCGGCGTCCTGTACGCACTAGAAGCCAATAAACTGTACTAGAAATTCCTGAAGGGATTCTGGCGACGCACTTAACCTGAAAAGAGCGAGTAGCATGCGTACCGTCGGTACTGATGTTCAGGCTGTAATCGTCTGTTAGTTATCATACGGAATTGACAAGAACGTACACTTGGCTCAATTTTGAAAACGAGAAAATGTTCTGCCCTGTATTTGAACAGACGGAAAGTAACGGAGAAAATCTAACCGTTATGACAGAAAAGGCCTTTGTGAATTAAGGTCTCACAGAACTTGCAAAAGTCCTCCTGGTCTTGGAGCCCTCTAAAGCTCCGCTTAGGGTTCCAGGGACCACATACAAGTTATTGTTGAGACCCCGTACCATCTTGGTGTAACCGAGTGCCGTAACACAACGATCACCTCGGGAGGCGAGGTGCAATCAAACAGGATTGAAAATGTTAGGGCTAATTTCTTAGCCCTATAAAAACTGTTATGCAAACCCGAAGGTTTCCATGAACATACAGACAATCGGAAACCACCAGACCCCATCACAAACAGAATTCCACAATCCACCGGTGTTGACTTAAAGGCCAACAACTCGGGTGCAGAGTCTGCTGTGAAAGGAGCGGTAGCCTCCCCTGTCACATTGGTAGAGTGTCGACTGAGAACCCTGCCGTATTTGTCGAGGCTTTAGGCATACACTATGAGGGCAGCTGTCCACTGGGACACACGCCAAAGCTCAACAGCCTGGTTGGTTTCTGTGCTTGATTTATTTTGCAGGGTGACAATTGTGTCCGTCACAACCTTAATTCTGCAAAGAAATCCCACTCTTGACAAAATACAGCCAGGCTGTTGATAGTGTGTGTGTGTCTGAGTGGAAGACATCTGTGTCTCATGTTAAACCCTACATTCGTTTGGCCAATGGCGTCACCGTGACATAAAAGATAAACTCCTGAGTCTTTGTCAAAAATAATTTATAAATCCAGAGAAAAATCTTGTTTTTCATAACTTCAAACACGACGCACTAGGTGGAGGCAAAGTCATACTCCTCTGCTGCTTCGTACACAAAATAAATATTGTGGCAGTGCTGTCACAAACATTCTTTGATCAAAAGCTTCTTTAGACAGTGAGCAGTCTTGATTTTCTTTGGACTTTGTTACACGACTGTATTGGGAAAGGTCCTTTTATAATTTAACTTGTTTTCCTTTCTTTTTTGTCTTTTTTCTTTCTCTCTATTTTCACCCTCCTGTAAATGCTGCGTTTGCTTTGTTTTGTGTTCTTGTTGCGGGTTTGTGTTTGTGCTGTTTTTGAAGAAATCATTCCATCTTCCTTGTGTTCTTTATTACTAAAATAGTGATAATATGACGTAAGCTGCCATCTGTGTACGGGGTAGGACAAAAGGAAGACTTTTCTCTACTTTTCGACTTTTCTTGTTAACTTTTTGTTCTTGAAAAATTAAATCAAAAAAGGTTTGTCAGAAAAAAGTTTTGCCCCTTTTGTAAAAATAAATTGGAAACTGAAATCCATTTTGTTTTAAGGCCAAACAAATTGTGAGTTAAGAATAAAGTATTTAGCAAAGTTTTTACATGTTGGTGATCTGTTGGGCAGTATGATTACCATGTTTAGAAAAACAAGCATAAAAACAATTGTAGATTTGGAAAGTTTTTGTTTTTTGCATTTAAGTTAAGATTGTCAATGTTAAGTAATAATGATGATTAATGGTTGTCGCGTGCATGCACGTTTGCATGTTTAGTTTTTCACACAAAAACTTTGGCCACACCACACAGCACTCACAGAACACCGATGTAAATAAATGAAAGTATTTAATAGTTCCCAGTTGGGTGAAATATGGGGGTGACGATGGATGGAACGATGGAAGGGTTAACACGAATACATGAAGATGAACATAATGAACATGAGAAAGTACACAACAGTCAAAATAATGTCAACAAACGACATACGAGACAATCAGGATAGTCAAACACAAAGCACGTACGTCATAAAGGCCCTCCTCATTCCATAAATGATATCTATCGTAAGAAAGTACTTATCTACACGTTCGACGAATTCAGGGGGGGGGTGCGCCCTCGGGTCGACACCTGCGTCTCTGTCGCGGGGGTGAGAGAATCAGCCCAGTTAAGAGCTGTCACACGGCACACACTCTGCAGCGACGGCGCCGGTTCGATGTTGCTGCCCAACAGCAGCGTGGTTGCGCCGCTGTGACGTTACAAGATAGCTGCTCAAAACAGCGTAATGAAGCCTCGGAGAAGATCCAGAGGGGCTGCTCAAACAGCAGCGTGGGGGTGACGATGCGAGAGTCCAAACTGGCTGCTCACGCAGCAGCGTGGTGGTGCCTCCTCCATGCTGTGAAGCTAGGGTTCGCACCTTCCCGTCCGGTCTGTCTTCGACAGTAAACACTGAAAGCCTCACACAGGCTAATGAAAAACATCGCGCACTTTACGCAACCGACTTTAACAAAGTCCACAGTAGACGTACATAACTACTGAAAATAACTTCGAACTCAAACGACAATTCACACACGAATTTCGAAGCCGTTCGACAAACATCTGGTCTCGGCCGAGACAGAAAAAAGAATGCTTATGAATTTTACAGTCAGCAACCAGGTAAACGGTGAACTCTACAAATAGCGCGCAGCCTACCGTGAACGTCCCGTGCAATGCGTGCAAAGCGTGCAAGGCGCGAATCACTGAGCTAAGCCCAGCTACCGGTCTTCCCACCTTGACACAGGTACCTGTCAGCAACGCCCGACCAAGGAACCTTATAACTACATACAACTGTCCGCGACAATGGTCTTTGTAGAACTTCTTCTATTGTTCGGTTGTACGATACGTATATATAATAGACACCGCTGTTGTACGATACGTTTATATAATAGACACCACTGTTGTACGATACGTATATATAATAGACACCACGGTTGTACGATACGTATATATAATAGACACCTCGGTTGTACGGGTACGTATATATAATAGACACCACGGTTGTACGATACGTATATATAATAGACACCACGGTTGTACGATACGTATATATAATAGACACCGCTGTTGTACGATACGTTTATATAATAGACACCACTGTTGTACGATACGTATATATAATAGACACCACTGATTTGCATGATTGCTGATGAAGGTAAGCTATGCTTGGAACAAACCACTGTATTTTGCATACGTTTGTATTTCATGTTTTCTATTCTTCTTGTGATTCGTGTGTACCCCCATTTAAAAGGGGCTGTAGGCCCATATTCAATTAAATTGTGTCAGTTTCAGTGTCAGCGTCAGTGTCAGATATCCACACTAGTTTGTTTATTGACGAGTGTGTGTGTGTGTGTGTGTGTGTGTGTGTGTGTGTGTGTGTGTGTGTGTGTGTGCGCACGTTTGTACTTTTATGTTTGCTACTTTGTATATATGTGTGTGAATGTTTGAGAGAGAGAGAGTGTAAGTGTGTGTATGTGCCATTTTGTGCGGGTTTTTCGAACTGAATACTCAGGGTTAACTCAACAACAGAGATGCTCTACATAACATGTTTTGAAGAAGGGCACGATAATACATTTTTCGACTGTGGGATTTCAGTGAGCTAAAATTCTTCAAAAAGCGAATTGGAAAAACATTAGCTGTGCAGGAAATAACAAGATCGAAAGAACATTTGATGACTGTAACGAAACCACAGCTTCAGAAATACATTCTTCAAATTTGAGTACATAAAGGTTGATGCGGTTTTTTTGGTTCGTCGGGAAATACTAATCGTCACCGCCTCACTCCTGAAAACTAGAGTAGCCCCTTTCAAGGGATTTCTTTGTCACAAAACGGACGCACACAAACGATCAGCCGAAGATCCTGCTTATCCCGTGGTGAGAGGCGACAGATATTGAACCGCACATCGGGGCGCCGGTTGCACGAGCAAGGAGAAAGACGTTTAGGATACTTCAAGACGAGAATTCGATCAGCACGTTCTGCAGACATTGAACTACTCACTGATTGGCTGTTGGGTGCACGAGCACGGATTAGGTCAGGATATTTAGACAGGAATTATATGCACGAATTTCACAAATATTGAACTGCACTGTGCCTCGCAGCACAACGAACTCATTAAGACATTCAGGTCAAATCCAAACAAGAAATAGATGAAAACGCATTAGTATTGAACTGCACAGTAGTTGAAAGTCTTAGAATAATGAGTAAGAGCGCTATTTTAAGATCTGAGAAACCAAGGGAAATTAGTGTTCAAAATAGATACGACATGTGCACCAGAGCAAGTAAGAGTAACGCAGCACCAGACAGAAAATCATAAAAAAAGGCGGAAAGACAAATCTGTAAATGTTGCTGACTTGTGGAAAATGTATCGGTTATGCCCCCGCTGAAAGTACGTATGCATGTTATCCATGGCCAGACCATGCCCGAGAGTACGTATGCATGTTATCCATGGCCAGACCATGCCCGAGAGTACGTATGCATGTTATCCATGGCCAGACCATGCCCGAGAGTACGTATGCATGTTATCCATGGCCAGACCATGCCCGAGAGTACGTATGCATGTTATCCATGGCCAGACCATGCCCGAGAGTACGTATGCATGTTATCCATGGCCAGACCATGCCCGAGAGTACGCAGGGCAGATGTGCACGAATCGAAAGTGGGTGCCACCCAAATGGGACAGAACAAACCACGGAGTCTGATTCGTTGAAATCACTACACATCTCAGTTTCAGTTAATCAAACACCGCGGCTGACTACCACCCGGTTGGTAACTTTATCGTGTACCTCGGCCCTGGTCGTAACTCGAGACTTTACCGAGAGTGATGCCATTCATATTCTAAGCACTGTGGAGACGTAGATTTAATGCCATACGAGCCAACCGCGGTGGTGAAATATGTAACTCCCATGGGCTCAACTGCTTTTCTGCAGCGAACTACTTAATGAAAAAAATCCGTTACAGATGTAATTTCACCCCCATCAGAATATGAGTACTTCATGAAATAGATTCCGCAGGTCTAGACAGACCCAGACTCTGTCTGTCCCGAGTCTTGACGAATACGGACAACACTCTCTAGTGAGCATGTATTTGTCTGCTACCAAGAAACAATTTGCAAACTACTTCATAGAAAGGGAAGCAGCCCATTGGATTATATTAGTCGTGGCATGCAGTTTGTTACAATACTTTGACCACAACAAATACGCAATTAATGAGTTGAACGAAGCAAGAGATCGTTAAGTTTGACACTCGGTTTTGTTATCTCGGGGTCAGATGTTACATATTGATTTATCATTACGCATCAGGTCAAGACTCATTAAAAAAAAAGTATAGCACGTACAGCTGAGCTACCACGTTTACCAATGTGCAACAAATCAAATAACATTCGCAGAAAAAACGTAAATTCAGATGGCGTACTCAGGGTAAAGCCACGTGGAAGTAACGTCACGTGCTGAATGAAGAGTGAACATTTTAAGATTCATTCCATGTGAAGACATAGCCCACATGGGGTTAAGTCGGGATATTGCCATGCAGATCAGCTAAACAGGGATCGTCTGTCTGATTTAAACAACCGTAACTGACTGCTCTCTCCTTGACCTTTACCAATGTGACACAAACATAACTTGAACGAGAACACAACAGCAAGAGGCTACCAGACTTTGACACACAGTATCCTAATCTTGTAGTCTGGCGGTTAGCGAATTCACGCCGTCGATCCAAATATTCTTAGTACGCTCCCCCTAGCTTCCTGTTTGCAAAAATGACGCGAGACAAGAGTGAGTCTCATACTAAAACGCATAAAAAAGGATACTTTTCGTCAATTGTGTCACTTGACATGCTTTCATATGTCTACTTTGGATGGCATTTCGAAGAGCACTTACACGAATATGCTGTTCGTGTGGGAGAGATCCCTTAAATAAGCAATTATTCAGGCGCCCGAGTTGACTTTTGAATACTGCACGTTTTTTTCAGGTCACGTTGTCTCTGTTGCCAATGATGAGAAAACTCTCGACCAGTAAGATATGTGTAGAATTTTTTGTTGCAGTCTGCACGCTTTTTTTTCGTTTTGCCGATCTGACGCTGTGGCGTGGAATTAAACAGCACGCCTACCGTCTGTGTTCTGATTTCGTCGCGGAGTCTGCTCAAATCACGTCTAAATCCTGAGGGGATTGGGACCCGACCTCGGAAATGAACCAATTAAGAGAGAAGGAAGGAAGAATAAATGATGATGTATTACTTTTCCACAAGACTTTTGTGTGTGGGTGAATCTGACCAGCTCGTTGGGCGCGCTTGGAAGTCGTGAAGTGCGGGGATAATATTATGGAGTGTGAATTAGTCACAATTAAGGGATGGTTCTGTTGCCTTTTCTTCCTTCGTTGTCGGTTTTATTTTCCCCTGTGGATCCGTAGTGGCAGAGAAGGACTGAAAATGCTGAATTATTTCATTACTTTATTTTCATTACTTTATTGTCCCATCGCTGGGAAATTCGGGTCGCTTCCTCCCAGTGGAAAGCTAGCAGCAACGGAGTCGCGCTACCCAGGTGTCTGCGTGTTTAGGTGTATTCAGCCACCTGCACTTATGGCAGAATGACCAAGGTCTTTTACGTGCCATTGTGATGACACGGGGGTGGGACATGGCTTCCGTCTCTGGGTCTGCACATAAAGTTGACCCGTGTCCGTCCCGGCCCGAATTCGAACCTGCGACCTTCCGATCACAAGTCCAGTGCTCTACCATCTGAGCTACCGGGCCCCCGGTAATTACTGATTACCATTTGTGTGCATCATGGGACTAATCTCCCCAACCAGAGCTGATATTAACCATAATGTATTTATTATTATAACGGATAAACTAGAGTATGTACGAGGATGTATGTGAGTGTGGGTTATGTGTGTATTGATGTGTACTTGTATGTGTCTATATATTCTAAAACAAAATGTGTTTTATGTGATGTAATTTCGTACACGAGCCAAAAGAAAAAGACATTCAGATAATACAGTTTTATTGAATTGAATTGAAGTGAATTGAACACGAAGCACACACAAGTCACATTTAATCAGTCACCTTGTATGACAATGTTTACGGTAGTAACCTTATCACATGTTACACTGTAGAAAACGTCCCCAACAACAAAACGACAACAACAACAATTCACGAATGATAGCTTTATAACATCTTTATTTATACGTTCATCAAGTTACACTTTCATAACGCGTAAAGGCTTCTTAAACTTGCCCATTTGGCGAAATCGGCAGCCACTTTTTGGATTTAAAGTTCTCAAATGCCTGGGATATCATCACACTTAGACAGCTAGATACTCGAATGGATCGATATCGCAATAATTGATACGTTATGGCGACAAGTGTAGCGTTCGTGCATTTTCGGAGTTATGCTCGACACAGACCAACACAGACCATACAACTCATATTAGAGAGGTAAAGCAATGTTAATGCAATGTTCTGGTGACACAAAAAGTAACAGACTGGCTGCCGCTTTTGTGAAATAGGCACGTTTTTGAAGCCTTTACGCATTTTCGGCAAAACGCTGCCGATTTCTCGTAATGGGCAGCGTTTTGCCCATTACGCGAAATGGGCGAAAATGTTTCCGATTCCGTGAATTCGGCAATTCCGTGAATTCAGCACGACATATATAGAGATACACAGCAAACACTAGTTGAACAGTAAAAACAAACAAAGAAGATAAGTTAGCTACCCACATTTTCGGTCAAAGACCTTCCTCAGGGGCGTGTGATGTTCAATGGAAAAAATGAAAAAATGGTCGACCGTTTAAACGTTTAGGTCCCATCCACGATGCTCTACAGCGCCGGAGCAACGCGGTGGCATCTCCATTTAGGCCTAAAAAAACCATAGGTGTGGTTACGGTAACCCGACCTACCCTATTTTTAGGGGCCGACCCTATAACTTTTTATTACATTTGTCAAAAACAAAAACAAAAACCCAAGAAAACGAGTGCAGAAAACGCAATGAAAGCGAAAGCGCTCGAGTCGCACACTTATTTCCCTGTCAAGTAGGTTTAATTTGTACACATTAGAAAAAAAAGTTTAAAAAAAAAGTGATTGCCTACCTTCCTACCCTATTTTTTTGGGCTATGTTACTGTAACCACACCTATTTTTATTGATTTTTTTGCCTTAACGTGGTGGGGTCGCTAAGAACGCATGCACAAAGTACGCGCCGTCGCTACTAGGCGTTCTGATAATTATGTGCGAGGTAGGAACGCCGTAGGGTCGCCGTAGCAGCGCAGTAAGGTCTCCTACAGCGCCACAGGAGCTCCGTGGGCGCGCAGTACGAACGCAGTGGTAGTCGGCGGCGCTTGCACGGAGACCTTAAGCTCCGTTTATACAGAACGCGAACGCGTCCAACGCAAACACGAACGCGAACGCGACCTTTAAGCAGTTTTGCCATTCAAATAGAGCACGAACCCGAACGCGGAAAACCGTCGACAGCTTTCGAGGCGGCTCGTCTTTTTCTTGCCGTGAGAGATAACATTTGGTCATTTGGAATCATTACAGTTCAATAACATTGTTGAAACAGGTACAATAAAATTAATTTCAATCACATACCTGTCAGTCCGACTCTCTGTCCAATTGCTTTCCATATGTCTCTTTTTTTCGTGATGTCTTTGTAATCTTTGTCTGCTTTGTCATACAGTACATGATTCTTCTCAATTTCAAGAATCATGGCTTCTGTCTTGTCCATTGTCTTGTCCATTCTTCTCCAAACTTCACAACCAAAGTAGACTGACGCTAGTGCCTATCTTTTTCTTGAAACGGTCAGGCTTACAAGTTTCTATTTGTGGAAATGATGGAAGGGAAGTACCTGCTAATTGGTTGATAGCAAAAAAAAACGCGCGACCTTCTGAGAAAATTCGCTCTGGGGGCAATCAAGGCGGTCGTTCGCGCGAACAGAAAATTGTTCGCGTTCGCACTCTATTTGAACGGTTCCTCTACAAATGACTAAAATATTCCAGGACGAAAAACCGCTTTCGCGTTCGCGCTCTGTATAAACGGAGCTTTACGGAGATGTCACTGCGCTTCTACCGCGTCCTTCAGCGTTTGCAGGGCGTTTGCACGGAGACCTCACGGAGTCGTTGGGGATGTCACTGCGCTTCTACCGCGTCCGTCAGCGTTGGCAGGGCGTTAGCAGGAAGTTGCCAGTGCGTTGTGAGCCAACCCCATAACGCAGGGACACGCCGTGGACGCGCAGTGACAACTCCCAGCACGCCGTGAGAGCGCAGTCAATCGCAGAATTTTCCTGCGATCCCACGGCGCTCTGAGAAATTTCCAACGCCGCGGGAACGCCGTGAGGACGCAGCCCTAGTGTGACAGGGGTATAAGACATGCTCTCTATTTACATTTAGATCCAAACACATATCTCTTCACACGAGTTCCTGCTTGTACATGGAATAAGAGCTTCCGTCCACTTGCACTCATTCTAACAAATCTACCCCCTGACTGCATCCGGTCTTGTGCACAGTGTGAAATGTGTGCTGAGTTAGTTAAGTACATTGACATAGGTGTCACTTGCACACATTCTAACAAATCTACCCCCTGACTGCATCCGGTCTTGTGCACAGTGTCAAATGTGTGCTGAGTTAGTTAAGTACATTGACATAGGTGTCACTTTAAAATGACTGCAGGCCTGGGAACCCGTTTTCCACTCGGAGTATTCTCAAGCAAACTTGGTGTATTTTCAGAAAGATTAGCGTACTCCACTCGGAATTTGAACATCCATGATTCAAACATGTTTCACACGCGTCCGTCGCACCGTTTATTAAATTACAAAAACGTTTAAAATGAATACTTTTTTCAATGTTTACTGAGAAATGTTTTAATCATGTGTCAAATACCGGATTGGTTTTGGGATGCGCTTGTGAAGAAAAATTGTTTAGGACATTTTCTCTTCGTATTTTTTTCAACTGACCGTACTGCTCGTATTCTAGACAATCATGCGTACACAATACGGCGATATCGTATGGGTTCCCACGACTGTGAATGCAACAACAGATGTCACTCGACTCAGGATGCAGCCAGGCTGTTGAGTTTACCGTGGATGTCATTTGTATGTTATATGAAGTCTTATATCGCGCGCGTATCTCCAGACTCGGACTCAAGGCGCAGGGATCTATTTATGCCGTGTGAGATGAAATTTATTTACACAATACATTACGCATTCACATCGACCAGCTGATCGCAGCCATTTCGGCGCATATCCTACTTTTCACGGCCTATTATTCCAAGTCACACGGGTATTTTGGTGGACATTTTTTATCTATGCCTGTACAATTTTGCCAGGAAAGACCCTTTTGTCAATCGTGGAATCTTTAACGTGCACACCCCAATGTAAGTGTACAACGAAGGGACCTCGGTTGTTTGTCTCATCCGAAAGACTAGCACTTGAACCCACCACCAAGGTTAGGAAAGGGGGGAGAAAAATGCTAACGCCCTGACCCACGGTCGAACTCGCAACCTCTCGCTTCCGAGCGCAAGTGCGTTACCACTCGGCCACCCAGTCCTTGTAAGATGCTACTAAAACGTGTATATGTCTAAACTGATCGGTGGAGATGAACATTACCGCATAAACGAGCAAGAATGTATATTGAAAGTATGTCTACCGCGTTTTTCATCGCTAGAGTAATTTATCATTTATTACATGGCATTTTCCGGTTTGTAGCTTTTTTCGTTTGTTGTACAGCGCCATCAAATAAATAAAAAATGAACCTCACACATATTCAATTTCTATTTCATATAAGATAATCACATATAATTTCATATAAAACAATCACATATGTTATATAAAACAATCACATTTCTTTTCACTTCACCAATGACTTTTTGTTAAACACACAGATGAACATTTATGAACCCTTTTAAAGTAACATTCTGTTTGTGATACGACGCTGTGATTTACAATTTAAACATTTTCATAACGCCCTACACCACAATAGCTAAACGAAAAATAATCGAACATCTACCATTTGTAATTTAATAGGGAATGACTGCTCCATAAAGACTGGTCATGATCTTTCAATGGCAGCTCCATAAAGACTGGTCATGATCTTTCAATGGCAACGACACCTGAACAAATCACGCTCACCTTAATTATTAATCGTACCATTATATTATCTGTGTTGTAAAAACTCTACCATTTAACATAAGAATATCTTTTGTGAACACAAAAACACATTTGCAATATAATATCAGCAATCTTCTCGTTTACAAGGATATATGGTGCTCAAAATACGGTTTTAGAAATGAGCAATTACGTACAACATTTAAGTAGTAATACAGTGTATGAGTATCAATACAAACTGTACTATGTCACATCCCAATATCTTTTGTGAACACAGAAACATATCTGCAGTAGAATATAAGCAATCTTCTCTTTTACAAGAGTATTTGGTGTCATTCGTTAGACTTAAAATACGGCATCAGATATGAGCTATATCACATACAACATTAACACAAGTACGTAGAAATGTACTTAAGTAGTATACAATGTACGTAGAAATGTACTTAAGTAGTATACAATGTACGTAGAAATGTACTTAAGTAGTATACAATGTACGTAGAAATGTACTTAAGTAGTATACAATGTACGTAGAAATGTACTTAAGTAGTATACAATGTACGTAGAAATGTACTTAAGTAGTATACAATGTACGTAGAAATGTACTTAAGTAGTATACAATGTACGTAGAAATGTACTTAAGTAGTATACAATGTACGTAGAAATGTACTTAAGTAGTATACAATGTACGTAGAAATGTACTTAAGTAGTATACAATGTACGTAGAAATGTACTTAAGTAGTATACAATGTACGAGTATGGATATAAAACATTGTGCTATACAAATCCACTGAACACAACGAAACGTATCAGACAGACGGGTGCTATGGCCTTGTGGTTAGGACGCCGGTGTAACACGAGAAAATTACTCCCACGAGATTTTTACTCCGGAGTAAACATTTCGTACGAAAAAGTTACTCCCTTTACGAAAAAAGCACTCCCCCATTGCACGAGAAAATTACTCCCCAAGACAGGTGAGTTCCGAGTAAACATTTCGTACAAAAATGTTACTCCTCTGACGAATAAATAACGAATAAATTACTTCACCCCAACACGAGCAATTTAACTTCCCATGCCAGGTGTACGAAATTTTTACTCCCTTGTCCCCTGTTAGTCTTGGTGGTAGAAGGGGTGGAAGGAGGGTAGCGCGACATTCGTGTGCGCGAGATCACTTATTGGCATTATCCCTTCGCCCGCATCCCATTTTTGCGTACGAGATTTTTACTGGAAGTAAAAAAAAATGGGGAGTAAAAATTTCGTGGAGGGAGTAATTTTTTCGTGCCTTGGGGAGTTCTTTTCTCGTACGAAAAGTGTACTCGGAGTAAGAATTTCGTACGAAATATTTACTCCGGAGTAAATTTTTCGTGGAGTAAAAATTTCGTGTTACACCGGCTTCCCATGTGGAAGGCTGAGTGGTGGAACCATGGTTACGCCTGGTGGGTTAAGGGTGGAGATTTTCGAGATCTCCCAGGTCAACTTAGCTGCAGACCCGCTAGTGCCTTATCCGCCTTCGTGTATACACGCACTCGCAGGCACAATACCAAGTACGCATCGCAAAGATCTGTTATCCATGTCAGAGTTGTGTCTGTGGGGTATAGAAGCACAAAAATACCAAATGCGCACCCCCTAAAACAGAGTATGGCTGCCTAAATGGTGGGGCATTAAACGATCACACACGTAAAACACACTCGTGCAAACACACTCGTGCAAATGTGTGTGGGAGTTCTCCCCCATGGACGCAGAAAAAACCTACAATAATGTAAAATATAACAGCAAGCCACTGACTTCCTACAGGGAAAGAAACTCGTGTTGGTAAGATAATGCCATCCTGAACTCAGGTCAAAATGAGTTCGGCTCATTCCCTCCCTGACCGGACGCGACAGTCCTACGCGAATCTATCAAAACTAGGAATACAGAGTTATCTCCCATATGTTTTTCGCGAACACTGATCTAAATTTGAGATCAGTGTTCGCGAGACGAAAATGATTGCAGATTGGCCGACTTCGACAGTGATCTCCGTTCTGTTCTTCACAGTTATGATAAAGACATCATTCTAAGGTCAAAACAAGTCGAAATTTTGGGACTGCTGCCGGAAGGAGACCGTAATATATGGTTGCATCACTGTCAACAAAATCGTCTGCTCCAGCGAGAGCGGAAACCAAACGGTTGATTATCACGTGACACTTATGCCATATTTAGAGTTGTTTGCACAGTAAATACATCCGCGAAAAATAGCTCGCTTGAAACTGTCTAAAATAAAAATTCCTCTGTAATCTAACAATTACAAAACACCATGAAAAATCATTATCGACGATCGCGAATCTGCTTACATCTATAACACATTACAAAAAGCTCTAAATCTGTAAAAAAAAAAAATCGGTTTCCTTCCCAGACAAGGAAACTCAAGGCATCCTGTCAGGGAGAGAATGAGCCGAACTCATTTTGACCTGAGTTCAGATGAGATAATGCCTACCGGGTAGCTCAGTTGGTAGAGCACTGGACGAAGGCCACGGGTTAGAATCCAGACCGGGATGGACACGGGTCAGCTTTATGTGCGGACTCAAAAACGGTATATATGTCCCACCCCCGTGTCACCACAGTGGCACGTAAAAGACCTTGGTCATTCTGCCACAAGCGCAGTTGGCTGATTACACCAAAACACGTATATACCTGGGTAGCTCATCTCTTGTGGCTGCTGGCTTTCCACTGGGAGGAAGCGATCCGAATTTCCAAGCAACGGGATGATAAAAGTAGAGTAAATGAAATAAGACATCGAGTTTTGGCCACACGAACACTACCACTCAACGAACACAACAACTCAACGGAGAAAGAATGAAGGTCCTGTAAAACTCGGACTTTTGTCCAGCGTCGATTCCTTCTCGGTTGAAGGTTCAGTCCTTTTCCTACAAACGAACCGATTCACCATCTAACATCTGACCGGGATTTTTCATGGGATAAGAACAACCCTCCATTTGGACAAATACCAATTATCAACAGTCTGACTGCCTTCTATGTAGGGGGTAATGTTTTAATGAGTGCACTTTTGCTAAAACATTAAACAAACAGTTTTCATTCTGCGCAGCAAATAGTCAGGGTGTTGAATTTGACTATATCTTCAAGTGGAAGGATGGTTTTATTCCATACAAAAGCATGGGAAGATCTCAGATGGTAAGCAGGACTGTTTTCACAAGAAGGAGTGACCAACGATCAGGCTTTTACACAGAATAATATAAACATCTATGATTTGGACACAAGCCACAGTCAACAGCCTGACCGTTTCCTGCACGGACTGATCATTTGTGTTGTTGAATTAATTTCGTAAGTGCAAACAGTTTCGTCAAGCTGCAAAATGAATGGAGAGAAAAAGGCCTCACTCTGCACAGAAAACATCCAGTCTGTTGATAAATATATTTAAATATAATATTAATGTTGCAGTGTTTTGTTTGTCTTTATTTTACATGCACCACCACTGCAATTTCTCCATGTGAGATGATAAAGTTAATTTGATTTGATTTGATTGATTTGATTGATTTGATATTAGGTATGCGTCCAAGAGGAAGGCTGGTCTTACTCTATGTCAAAGCCAAGGCAGATTTGTGTAAGTAAACATGATTGTGTAAGTGGGAAGGACAGTACCCTTAAACAAAACAACAATGTGAGGGTGGTATTGTACGTATCACTAGAAAATTTAACATTCCTGCACAAATAGCTGTACATCTTCAGGTGAGGGGAGTGTTCTTCCAATATAACACAGAGGAGTGTTCTTCCAATAAAACACAGTGGATATTCTTCTAATATAACACAGATAAATGTTCTTCCAATATAACATAGAGGAGTGTTCTTTCAATATTACACAGAAGATGTTCTTCCAATATGAAACAGCGGAGTGTTCTTCCAATAAAACACAGTGGATATTCTTCTAATATAACCACGGAGAAGTGTTCTTCAAATATAACACAGGGAATATTCTTCCAATACAACACAGATGAGTGTTCTTCCAATATAACATAGAGGAGTGTTCTTTCAATAAAACACAGATGAGTGTTCTTCCAATATCATACACAGGAGTGTTCTTCCAATATAACAAAGAGGAGTGTTCTTCAGATATAGCACAGAGGATGTTCTTCCAATATAACACAGAAGAGTGTTCTTCCAATATAACACAGAAGATGTTCTTCCAATATAACACAGAGGATGCTCTTCCAATATAACATAGAAGATGTTTTTCCAATATAACACAGAGGATGTTCTTCCAATATAACACAGAGGATGCTCTTCCAATATAACACAGAAGATGTTTTTCCAATATAACACAGAGGATGTTCTTCCAATATAACACAGGGGATGTTCTTCCAATACAACACAGGGGAGTGTTATTCCAATATAACAAAGAGGAGTGTTATTCCAATATAACAAAGAGGAGTGTTATTCCAATATAACAAAGAGGAGTGTTATTCCAATATATCAAAGAGGAGTGTTATTCCAATATATCAAAGAGGAGTGTTATTCCAATATATCAAAGAGGAGTGTTATTCCAATATAACAAAGAGGAGTGTTATTCCAATAAAACCCATAAGCGTGATCTTTCATCACAACACAGAAGAGCATCCTTCCAAAATAAAGTTGCAGGTGAGTGTATCCTGCTAGTTTTAGTGAATGTATTTTTAAACTTATGCTGTCCAGTGTTGTTTTTAAATTAATGTTGTTGATCAGTTTGTATAAATGATGCGGGTGTTGGTGTATATGGCTGGATTGAAATGTTTCTTAACCGCAATGTCATCACAAATTCCCAACCCTCGGCAAGTAAAGATTCTGTATTCTGTATTCTGTATTCTGATCATCTCCAGGCTTTCACATCGGTTTAGTGCACAGAGTATTGCTTCCTTTCCAGACTACAGTCGTTATTCAATTCTTTATTATTGATTGTGACAACCGTTACGTGCGAAGTGCTTCATGTTGGTACGAGGGGCGTGTCTTGTCGATGTCAAAAAGACTACTGACGTTCCAACATTCAAAATCAAACAACAAGAATGGTAGGTTATTGGAACGTTAAATTTATGACAAAACAAAACACTAGAACATCGACCGAATGGTCTTTAAAAGTGGACCGACAGATAAACACATAAAACAAACAATAAAATAATTTCATTAAATTTCATTTTATTTCGTCATTGATCATTCACTGGTGGGTTAAGGGTGGAGATTGTTCTGATCTCCCAGGTCAACTTATGTGCAGACCTGCTGGTGCCTTATCCTCCATTGCGTATACACGCAAGCACGAGACAAGTGTCATGTTGATACGCTCGTGATGATGTTGACAATCAAAACTCACTCAAGCTTTGGCCAATGAGATGTACCTCTTGACACTTTAGACGTGTTTGATTGATGCAAACTCACTGGCGGGGATATAGCTCAGTCGGTGGCGCGCTGGATTTGTATCCAGTTGGCCGCTGTCAGCGTGAGTTCGTCCCCACGTTCGGCGAGAGATTTATTTCTCAGAGTCAACTTTGTGTGCAGACTCTCCTCGGTGTCCGAACACCCCCGTGTGTACACGCAAGCACAAGACCAAGTGCGCACGAAAAAGATCCTGTAATCCATGTCAGAGTTCGGTGGGTTATAGAAACACGAAAATACCCAGCATGCTTCCCCCGAAAGCGGCGTATGGCTGCCTAAATGGCGGGGTAAAAACGGTCATACACGTAAAATTCCACTCGTGCAAAAAATACACGTAGTGTACGTGGGAGTTTCAGCCCACGAACGCAGAAGAAGAAGAAGAAGATGCAAACTCACAACTCAGTGTTGTGGGAAGAAACTGTGGCCGGATAGCTCAGTCGGTAGAGCGCTGAACTTATGATTCTACGGTCAGTCATGGGTAAGATTCCAGGCCGGGACGGACACGGGTCAACTTGATTTGCAGACTCAGAGACGGTATCCATGTCCCATCCCGTGTCACTACAGCCGTGGCACGTAAAAAGACCTGGGTCATTCGGCCATAAGTGCAGGTGGCTGATTACACCTACACACGCGCACACCTGGGTAGCGCGACTGGTGCTGCTGCTAGTTTTACATTGGGAAAAAACGACCCAAATGTCCCAGACATGGGATAATAAAGTAAATAATAATAATTGTCAGTAAGTACTGGTGTCACATGACTGATGTGAACCAGTTGATTGGCTAATGGCGATGCGCTTAAATCTGTTAGCGCACTCTTGGAGTGCGCTAACTTTTCCACAGAGCGTATTCTTACGCCCTTTGCCAAAGCGAGACTGTACTCTCATCCTCAGAATTACTTAATGACATGTAGCTTATATTCTTCACTTTACCAACAAATAACCATACATTTCCTGCGGCTCAAAGCAGAAGGTTTTTTTCCTGACAGATCGCAGGCGCCTGTGCCACAGTGAAGCCCACTGATCTAAAAATAGAAGCGGCTGTATCTCTTCCACAAATGGTCTCTTCTCGTTTTGACTTGCAAAGATTCTTCTCATATGCCGTGTTAGTGGCATGTAGCTTATTAACCACATTACTAAATGATGAGTTAGTGTAAAATTCCCAGCGGCAAACAGAAAACACAAGTGATATTCCGATAACGTATCAGCTAGACCAGCATTTGAAAGTCGACTCTTTTATAGTAGACTACACTGAAATACGACTGCATCAGTTCAGTAAATGAATGGTTTCCGAATTATTATTTCAAGGCAACAACAATCGGAATCGAAAACGTGTAGGGTTAAGAACGTTCTTACCATGTATACAACTTATTACCAGCCTGCCTCATGCGTGCAGACGAGCAATTGTTGTTTTTGAAATGAGACTGCAGTGCAGTGCCGTGGTTCGATTGCCCTAACCGCCTAGCAGACGACATAAACCCCGCAGCAAATTAGCATGTTGGGCAAATGTGAACAAACAAACGATGGGGACATAATACGTGTAGGGTTCACAGCATTCTTACGGTTCATATATATAGTACCAGTCTCCCCGATGAGTGAAGATACAACACGAGAAACATACCACATTTACTTTGAAAATGTGCTAACCGTGGCCTTGGCCGGAGTCAATTCAAGGGGCAACACTCTGCACAGTCAATCTGTCGAAGCTCGATGAAGGTTTCGAATCGCAAATAACTAAGAGCACAGTCCTTTCTCCGAGTTCAAATGAGGTCTCTATGAAAGATCATCACTTTTCAGCTTTACACTATACTGGAATTTACCAACATAAATTTAAGCAAGAGTTTGCGTGTGACGAAAGCACGACACACTTGTGACAGCCCACACAAAAGTAGATCTGACACAAACCTGACCACACAGTTACGCCTATCCAAATGCGCGTTGCAAAATGTGCGTTTTGAATCTTCTTTTTTTCTCTGGCGGTACTGACAATATTGTTATTGAAACAATCCCAGTTCACTACGGGATTTATAGAGCAAATCTCGAAAATAATTATTGAACTCAGCGCTATGCGCTTCGTTCAATAATGAATTTTCTCGATTTGCTCTATAAATCCCTTAGTGCACTGGGATGTCTCAATAACTTAAATACTACTACTACTACTAATACTACTACTACTAATAATAATGATAATAGTGACAGCCTGTATAGCGCGAACCACAGTAAACTATGCTCTCCGCGCTAAATGAACTGAAATGAAAACCTCGCTTGGCGACCAGACCTGGACGACCACAAGAAATGCAGATGTTAAAGACGTGTCTCACGTGACAACCCGAATCTACTCGTGACACGTACCCTGCGCGTTGTGTGGCTGCGTCACAAGCATGCGTTTGCTTGTCTGGATGATGCAAGCCACAAACACATGTCTGCCATGCGATGACCAGTTCACACCAAAGCTTTCTTTGTGACACCCCTTTGAAAGGAGAACTGACACCAGAGACCTATCTGGACATAGGAACAATTCAACACGGTTCACTGCAAGAGGCTTGTCTTGTTGAAGCCAATCACTTCTCAGTCATGGCACTCGATTTTTATTTTCATCACTCTATTATCCCAATGTTGGCAAATCCGGGTCGCCTCTTCGCTATAGCCAAGTCACAAGAAAACTTTGCCGACAGAAACCTGTCTTTCCAGTCACAAATAAGCACCGTCACAGAGGCGTGTCCTGGTTCGGAATAGATACAAGGCAGCGATGGCTCTACATGTGAGCCTTAATGCTCCCCCTTTGCAAGACCAAGTTGGCACAGTGAAACACACAGTGAAACCCACAGTGAAACCCACAGTGAAACCCACAGTAAAACCCACATTCAAAACTTCCTCCCTTTTAAGACCCGCTTTTTCAGATTTCTGTAAAAAAAAAAAAAAAAAAAAAACTATGTAAATGTAAGTCCATTGTAAGACTAACACGGCCCCCCTCCCCCCTTGAGGGTCTGACTTTCTCACAATGGTCGAGGTCTTAAAAGAGGAGTTCCACTGTATGAGTCACGTGGGGCCCGGATAGCTCAGGTGGTAGAGCAATGGACTTGTGATCGAGAGGTTGCTGGTTCGAATCCGGGCCGGGACGGACACGGGTCAACTTTATGTGTAGACCCAGAGACGGTATCCATCTCCCACCCCCGTGTCACCCCAATGGCACGTTAAAGATCTTGGTCATTCTACCATAAGTGCAGATGGCTGATACCACATAAACACGCAAACATCAAAAAGCCGTGGGGGCGTAAAACTCGAATCGTATAAACCAATTCATGTCCAACATAGGCAATTAAGACCTGACGGACAATAAGCCCCTTACAATTTACTTACTTTACTATGAGTAACGTGTCCTGGGGATGCCAATCACAAGTCAAACTTGACGCTGGGGGTGTGCCTAGGTGTGGGCAAGTCATCAGTCAATTTGACACTAGAGGAGGGTGGAGGGGTGTCTTGCCCTGTAGCGGACACAAGTCTGTCTTGGCGGAGAGCTCGTTGCTGGCTGGACGACCAACCTGGTGATTCACAAGACAACGTTTGCGCTTGACGCGTGTCTTCGTGGTGTCAATCATCAATCAAAAATAATCTTGACATTCGTGGCTTGTTTTGATGATGCCAAAGCACCACCCAGAGATAGCTCCAGATAATAGAGGCGTATCTTTATGATGCCAATCACAAATTAGGAATAACTCTTGACACTATAATGGGTGTCTCCATGATGCTGATCACCAATCAGAAATAAATCTTGACATTAGTGACGTGTTTTGAAGATGCTAAAACACCAATCAAAGATAGCTCCGGACACTAGAGGCATGTCTTGACATTAGTGGCGTGTTTTGATAAAGCCAAAACACCAATCACGGATAGCTCCAGACGCTAGATGCGTGTCTTGACATTAGTGGCGTGTTTTGATGATACCAAAACACCAATTCGGCCCCAATCACACAGCTCTACGTCCTTACGACGACCATGCCGATCAGTCCGATCTGACAAAGTTATCAAATCGGGGCAAATCGCCGTAAAAATCCAGCACATGGCCAACAAAAAAAACCACAAGATCACGACTGTACTGTACTGTGCCACGACCCGGTAACGCTTGTTTTGTGCAGTTCACATAAGCGCAGGGAGAGCGTGCAATTTCCCGACCCAGCAGATCCCACTCCGACCAAACCACGCTCACGGGGATCCTCCCACGTTTGGCCCACGATTGGCCTCGCTCTCGGGCACTTTTCCATCATAGAAGAAGCGGTGTCTATGTGATGGGTATTAGGAATATCTCTTGCCGCTAGAGGCGTGTCTTGCTGAGTCCCAGTCACAAGTCGGTGTTGGCGGAGGGGACGAGGCTGGCCAGACGACCGAACCTGGAGCTCGTGCTAAAGGTGGAGTGTCTGCGAGGCTCTGGCTTCTTCTTGCGCTTTCTCAGTCTCCTCAGTCTGCACCGGCACAGCGCCTGCTGGAACACAATGCAACATGTATTCGTACGAAAAACAGCAGAAAGATGTTAAATTATCCAGAAAAAAAGAAATAATACACAAAACTCTTGGTTTGTTTACATCTAGCCATTTGCCAAAACAAAGCGAGAGAGAGAGAACTCAGAACTCAGAACTCAGAACTTTATTACATAAGGATAAAGGTTTTAGGCTTAGCCTAATCTTCCAACCTGTCCTTGTAACATATACAGAGAATAATTGTAAACAAAAGCAAATACTGCGCACATACCTCATCAAAGTATTAAACTAATAAAACATCAGAATAATGGTCGAGTATAAACATAAAAAAATATTGGACTCACAAAGTCATATAAAACAAAACCAGACACAAACAAACGTAAATTTTTTTTTAAATTTCTTAAAAAAGTACAGCAATGTATTGCCGAACAGGGCCATATACAGGCAGCTAAAGTTTCAAGAAGAAGGGGGAGGGGGACGAGGGATTACACGTTCAGAGTAACTACATATACAATATTTAAAAAACAAACAAACACTTAATCCGAGTACACAATGGAAACTAAACATCAGGGGCAGTTTATAGTGTGATCAAATGTGTGTGTAACTGCCTTTTAAAGGCCTTTAAGGATGCGGATCGTTTGATTTCTATTGGCAAAGAATTCCACAGAGATGATCCTGAAAAAGCTAAGCTGGATTTATAAAGATCTATACGAGGAATTGGAGGAAGTAAATTTTGAGACCCATACCTCTTCGTAACATGTGTAAAATAGGATTGCACATAAATAGGCACATCACCATGAACTAATTTATACATAAAGACAGCCTTATTGTATGCAAGGTGGGTTTTTAGGGGAAGGAAATTAAAGGCTGTTTAACTTCATTTCTGTAGACATGTGCGATTCATACAGGATAAGTTTTGCAGCACGACGGTACAAAGAATTGAGTTTCAATAAGTGAACATCACTGCAGCCATCCCACAATGTCGAAGCAAAATTAATATGAGGCATTATATGAGCATGAACGAACATTTTTAATGTTTCAGATTTGGCATAATGTTTGAGTTTTGACAACAAATACAAATTCCTTGATAACACTTTGCAGAGGTTGCTTATGTGTGTTTGCCATTTCATTTCTTCATCGACAGTTACACCAAGTATGCGATGTTCTTTAACTTGCTGTATTTGAGTTGTACCTAAGGACAGTTGTAATTTAAGAGGACTTATCTGATGCTTTTGTCTTGTGGTAATAACAATGCTTTTAGTTTTTCTGAGTGCAGTATCATGGCATTTGATGTGCACCATTTCGCAACTTCGTCCAAAGTGTTCTTCAGGGAAGAATTTACTGACTCCAACGAGGTGTTACTGGTATGAATAGACGAATCGTCTGCAAAAAACTCGCATTTGACTTTATCATCCGATACATGTAAAGGCAAATCATTAACGTAAATACAAAAGAGAATAGGTCCTAATACAGACCCTTGAGGGACGCCATGTTTTACTAGTGCAGTAGACGAATTCTGGCATTGTAGAGTGACATATTGTGTCCGGTCAGCAAGATACGATTTAAAGAAGTCACAGACCGAATCGTTTTTCAAATAATAGTGTAATTTTTTCAACAATATGGAATGATCGACTAAGTCAAATGCTTTCTTAAAATCCAAAAACAATGCTCCTGTAACTTCAGACTTGTTCATTGCTGACAGCCAAGCTTCACAGAGAGACGTAAGAGCTGTGTGGCAAGAATGCTTGGACCGAAAACCGGATTGAAACTGATGGAACAAATTTTGTTCTTCCATGTAAGCAAGAAGATGCTTGTGCACATGCCGTTCTAATGGTTTTGACAAAACAGACAGCAAAGAAATGGGTCTAAAATTACTTGGATCTGAGAGATCTTTACATTTGGGAAGGGGTATGACTTTGGCACTTTTCAATTTAGACGGAAAAAGTTCTGCTCAATACTAAGGTTATATACGAACGTGAGCGAATCCACAATATACGGTAGAGAAAGCTTCAATAACTTCACGGGTATTTTATCAGGACCCATGGACTTTTTATTCTCCAGGTTTTCAATAAATGTTCCGACCTCATGAACTGCAATCGGAGGAATGATAAACGCTTCATTGTTTATTCTGTTCCGCTGACAGTATTCGTCCAATTTTTCAAAACAGTTATCTGTATCCGGAGAATATGTTTCTGCCACAGAAGCCTTCAATTTATCCGCTAAAGATATAAAATGATTATTAAATTCTTCTGCAGATAGTTTTGTTAGATTAGCAGTTGACTTTTTCCTAGATTTATCAAGGATTTCATTTACTGCCCGCCAAATTGTTGCAGTATCTTTCTTATCGGAAATCAACTTATCAAAGTAACCAGTTTTTGATTGTCTCACACGGTTTAACACCTCATTCCTCTGCTGTTTATATTCGTCTGTCATCTTATTTTCCTTGAAATAATCTCTCAGAGCCATCGCCTCTATAATATCTGATGTTAACCAAGGTGGAAGTCTGGCATGTTTTACTCTATGCTGACGCAGGGGCACGTGCTTATCTATAATTGTGCTTAAAATGCTATACAAGTGATTAAAAGCATCATCTGCAAGACTGAAATCATAAACGCTCTGAAATGGAGCTTCACTAAGATCACGAAAAAATGCAGACTCATCAAAATGTCTAAAACTTCTGTATTCTATGGTCGTGTGGCCTTTTGGTCCTGATTTAGGCAAGCGCATAGAGACCGAACAAAAAATAGGCCTATGATCGCTGATACTGGAATTGGACACATACACATT
>NC_090245.1:95334895-95354895 GCF_037325665.1 Littorina saxatilis
AATAATCCATATCGCCAGCGCAGACCTTTAGATAGGAAAGTTCCATCGTTTAACACTGAATTATACAAAAACTCATTTCTCCCATCTACAACACAACTCTGGAATTCTTTACCAGACTACATAAAACTTAGTAAGTCCCTCAAGCACTTTTTGTCAAAAAACGATTTAAGTCCGCCGTGTTATTGGTATTCTGGAGATCGCATATCACAAACAATTCACTGTAAGCTCAGGCTATATATAAGTGATCTTAATAACGATCTAGTGAGACGACACGTTGCTACAGATGCATCTTGTGACTGCGGATTTCCGTCCGAAACCGTAAAACACTTCCTATTAGATTGTCCAAATTATCGCGAAGCACGTCAAGAAACCATACATACCCTCCCTAACCACAGTATTCACCTCCCCCACCTTCTAAATGGAGACAGACAGTATTCTCTAGATTTGAACAGGAACATTTATTCCAGAGTACACTCGTTCATTGAACGTTCAGGCCGCTTTGGGCAAACCAGAATCAATGCTCCACAAGCCGGACAACAACTTTAATTTCTGCACAACTCCTACCCATCCCTCTTCTTTTTATTCCTTTTCTTCCCCTCCTTCGAATTCCTTCCTCTTACTGTCTTTCTTTATAATGATTATGCAACGTTTATTATGTTATGATAATTTTGGATGATTAATGAGATGAGGATGATTATAATGATGATGCTTTGGATTTCCAATTTGGTTTATTTAGACAAATTGTTCAGCCGTTACCGCCTTACGTCATTTAAAAAAATTTTTTTTTGCTAAGCGCCTGGAAGAGTTTTTTTTTTGGTTCTCTCCAAAATGTTAATCAATCAATAAACACGTGATAACAAACATGGTAACTGTGTGTTTTCTGTTTGTACACATAATTTCTCATTTACATGCTTTACCTTAAATCAGAGACAATAAACAACTTGTTTCTAATTAATAAAACGTTAGACTAACGAAATCTCAAAACAACATGATTTCCAAAAATAATTTCCAGTGGAACCTCTTCACTGCCACAGTATAACAGCATTTTGGTATTGCTGTGTGCCAGGGCAAAATTTCGCTTTCTTCGGTAGGTTCACTAATCTGTTCACTGCTCGATCATTTATTGAGATATCTCTTAGATCTTTGGCATGTGTTTTGCTTATACCCTTGGCTATTATAGGATGACATGATCATTGGACTTTGTGATTGTTATAGTAAAAATTGATATAATGACCATTTTTGTCAAAAATTACAGTTTCCGGACTTACACACACACACATTGCAGCATGTAAAATCACACAAAACACTGCTAAACCTGGTGTCAAACATCAGGTACTTACATTACAGCCCATAAAAGTATTCTTCTGTGTGGTAATCCATAAATCACTTCTTGTAGAGCTTACAGAACACTGTATCGCTTGAAAACAGGTCTACGAGTTGAGGTCCGACTTTCGGCCGCCATTGTGAATGCTATAGATCGGTTCTACATTTCTAACACAGTTTTCAACACGTGGTAGTAACTTATCCGAACGGTCTATGGGAAAGAACTGTGTTTAGAACCCCTACAAGTACTTGGACAGTGGTTACCTCCCATTTAGTTTTCAGAAATGTCCTGAAATGTTGTTGACACAAATCCCACGTACGAGATACGGTTATGGGCGTACGACAAACCGAAAATGACCACGTATTACATACGGGGTGGGCAGTGAATCGGTTTTTTAAAAAATGCTTACGCACATCTTTGCGATTAAAATAATATGATTAATCTTCTTCATATTTTTGCTGTTACTTTTAATACCAAAAAGCACATCTGTAACATTCAACGCGATGCTGTTGAACTTGTTCAATTGATTGCGTACCAATAGTAAGATTTAGTTTGAGTGGAGAAATCTAGTGTTTTTGTCTGGTTGCAATTACCATACTTTTAGTTTTTATTGGATGGACAAGCATAGCATTAGCACTACACCAGTTATTTACATCGTTTAAAGCTGTTTGAAGGGAGGACTCTATTACTGGAACAGACTTTCTTAGAGAGAGAGAGAGGGGAGGGAGGGAGGTAGGGAGGAACAGACGGCCGGACTCTCGAAAGCCTGAATCTTATCGGATCTCGGCTCACGCCTTGATCTGATATGATTTCAGCTTTCTCGACATTGGCACTGATAAATCTGGATATCGCAGTCAAATCTAACGATAACTAATACTGTATTCACCAAAACAAGGATAGCACACACACAAAAACATGTCGAAATTGTGTTCAATTCTGTTTAGAGTGAGCAACGCCCCAAACCTACACGAAAGTATGCACTATGTCACAAAGTGTGCAAAACGTGTTACATAAATTGTGTTCAATTCTGTTTAAAGTGAGCAACGCCCCAAACCTACACGAAAGTATGTACTATGCCAGAAAGTGTGCATAACTTGTTACAGACATTTTGAGTCTCTTTAGTTTGTAGAACTATGTACCATGTCACAAAGTGTGCAAAACGTGTTACAGACATTTTGAGTGTCTCTTTCGCTACTAGTACTATGTACCATGTTCCCAAAGTACAGTGCACAACATGTTACAGTAAAAAACAACAACAAAAACAATATAATGTATATATAAAGAATAAACGAGAGTATGTACGAGGATGTATGTCGAATGTCCATGTGGTAATGTGTAAGTGGAGCATATAAGAATGCCCATGTGTGAATGTGTAAGTGGAGCGTATAAGAAGGTGTAAGTGGAGCGTGGTCGAATGTCCATGTGTGAATGGGTAAGTTGAGCGTATAAGAATGTCCATGTGTGCGATGTGTAAGTGAGACATGGATGTGTTCATGACTGAATGCGTAAGCACAATGCAAGGAATGGCCAGAGAGGTATGTGGGAGGTGTGTTTATAACCTGCCCTGTTATATAGTGCTATATGTCTTATGTAAAAACAATGTCCTGTTTGTATTATTGTTATGTACCACGCCGGAATTTCTCTATGAGATAATAAAGTATTCTTATGTGAGGGTGCAGGTATGGATATGTGTGGTTTGGGTTATGTGTGTATTGATGTGTACTTTTATGTGTCTATATGTTCTGAGAGTATGTTTTTATGTGATGTTATTTCGTACACGAGCCAAAAGAAACATTTGTGTTTGTTGCATTCAGATAATAAAGTTGCATTGAATCGAATTGAATTGAATTGAGTGAGCAACAGCCCAAACCTACACGAAAGTTCTTCCTGAAGTTCTGGCTGAAGATGGAGTAGAGGATGGGGTTGGCGGCGCTGTTGATGTAGGCCACAATCATGGTGAAGACATGCAGCGTCCAGTTCTCGTGGAAGGATGATGGCTGCAGCGTGTCGTAGATCAGCAACACCTGCTGCGGCGAGTAGCTGACGAAGTAGACAATGACACTCATAATCAGCATCTTCACCACGCCTTTCCTGGCTTGCAGAGCTTCCGACGACCTGACAAACATAGAGATAGAGAACTGTTATTTTTCCAACCGACTAGGTCTGTGTGTTTGTGGTGAGTAGCTGACAAAGCCGACGATGACACTCATGATGAGCATTTTCACTAAGCCTTGCCTGCCTCGCAGAGCTTCCGACGACCTGAAAAATAATGAAGGGGGGGGGGGGGGGGGAGAATGCAAAAGATTGTTATTTCCTTTTGTAATACAAAGTCGGAAAATGTCGGATTCTTTAAAAAAAAAACTTTTGTGTCTATCCTTTCTGCACCACATTTGCGCACCAAACGAAATAATGTTGATTTTACTCGTCTGAATTGGGGCTGGGACCAAAGGCACTGAGAGACAACAATGAGGGTTGATGAACAAGCATTCAATTACCGTCGGTAGGGATTTAAAAGAACCAGAAAGTTCACGTTAAGCGTGGATTATATAAAAGGGAATGTCTATGCATTGTGCATTCTTTGAGAGATAAACTAAGGTGACCCGTGTACCACCTTGTGTTTACCTGCTAGTTGTTTTGTCAAGAGAAATGGTATTTGTCTTTTTTTCTGGGAGGGTTGGAAATGGACAAAGACACGTCAGCAATAAGTGACCATTTCCATCTTGTTTTTCACTTAGCCCAGCCAATCCTCGCCTTGAACTGTTTTTAACCTTCCACTAATCGGCGAAAAGTTCTTAGAAAAAAACAGGCTAAAAGCTTTTCTGGAAGCGTTAGAATTAGACACAAATCGGTCAACTGAAGTTGACAATGTCTACCTTTTCTGACTCATTTTTGCAAATCCTCATCGATAATTGGCCTTGCAGTTTACCTCTGCCCCCCCCAACACCCCCCCATCCCCACCCCAACCCACATTCACCATGCTCCTGTCAGTTTCGTGCTACCCCACCCCTCCCAAGATGTCTGGCAGTGAGAAGATATGTCCAACCTGGCAGACATTTATTTCTTTGAAAACAGTCGTTCTGCACCAAGAATGTGGCGAAAGAGCGTATTTTTCTGGCTGAAATGTATTTCTATCATCTGACCTTTCCTTGAACGCACCAGAATGTTTGTGTTTGTCTGGAACTTCGTGTGGAGTTCTGTCAGAAAACGGTGAAACTGAATTTGAATCGTACTTGATGTGCGTATCTTGATTGTGTACTTCCCATCAAATACTATTTTGAACGTAACTCTGGGGAATCGTTATAGTTACAAGAATGGGCATTACATGTTTGTGTTGTAAAAGATGCTTGATAAGGGACTAAGTGTACTTCTTTATTTTTGTTTTCAACCATGTTAATCAAAACCAATGGTGGAAGGGCCGATTTCTGTCTTATCTCAGCAATCGAAAACAACAACAACAACAACAACAACTAAACAAAAACAAAAACAAAAACACGAACCCAGACAAACAAACAAACAAACAAACAAACACCAACGACGACGACAGCGACATAAAAAATAATTAAAAAAATCATTTTCATTTTCATCACTTTATTGTCCCGTCGCTGGGATATTCGGGTCGCTTCCTCCCAGTGGAAAGCTAGCAGCAACACAGAGTCGCGCTACCCAGGTGTGTGCGTGTAACGATGTAATAAGCAAACTGAACTTATGGCCACGGGGGTTGGACGTGGATACCGTCTCTGAGTCTGCGCATAAAATTTACCCGTGTCCAAAAACAACACACACAAAACTACAACAAGAACAACGACAATGCCACTACCACCACCGACAACAACAACAACAACAACAAAAAGAGACATCCCCCCCCCCCCTCACCTTTCTTTAGCCAGTCCATTCTCATCGAGCACTGTGAGACGGCGGTGAAGCTTCTCGGACCCCATGAAAAGCTGTCTGGACACCAGGGCGTACAGCACCACCTGGCGGATGATGATGGAACTTTAGTTTACGGTGAGGCAGGTTTAGGCTACGCATTTTATGACAACCTGTCCTTACGAGAGAGAGAGAGAGAGAGAGAGAGAGAGAGAGAGAGAGAGAGAGAGAGAGAGAGAGAGAGAGAGAGAGAGAGAGAGAGAGAGAGAGAGACAATGACAATGACAATGACAATGACAAATTCTTTATTAACGAGGGTAATGGCATAAGCAAACAGGTGCTTTTTTACATCCAGCCCTCGCCCATGGGAGGGTTTAATCTAATGATAATACGTTTTTAAAAATGTTGAAATATCAATTAAAGAAGTAATAAAAACAAACGACAAACAAGCAAACGATTAACAGACTAAACAAAAAAACAAAATATACATACAAACGAACATGACATATTATTGTCAAAGGTATAATGAAAACTGTTTCAAGCAACAAAAAACGTGTGAAACTTCGAGGGAAGAAAAAATCCGTGAAACTGAGGAGTCAATGAAGCAACTACGTTGCAAGTAATAGCAATGTAGCATCGTTACATAAGTCATGTTATGAAATTAATTAGGTACATTTATCTACTGAAACGTGTAAAAGGTACAAATAAGGCATCAACAATATAAACATGTTCAGGCTAAGTGAGAACGAAATGTGCCATGTATAAGGAATGAGAAATATCTGTCTTTAAAAGTCTTGGCATTGACAGAATGTTTGAGACCGCTTGGAAGTGAATTCCAAAGATTAGTCCCCGAAAAGAGTAGGCTGGACTTAAAAAGATCTATACGAGGCCGAGGAGAGAGAGAGAGAAAGAGAGAGAGAGAGAGAGAGAGAGAGAGAGAGAGAGAGAGAGAGAGAGAGAGAGACAGACAGACAGAAGCAATCAACAAGAAAAACATACAATACGTCGTAAAAAGCAATAGATACAGGGAACACTTATAATAACACTCACAATACCAACGTTGCCGAATATGGCTATAATGTCAATGGTTGTGATGATGATGACGATGACGATGACGACGATGATGATGATGATGATGATGATGATGGTGATTATAATGACAATGACGATGACGACGACGAGGATGATGACGATAACGATGATGATGACAATGCCGATGAAGATGACGATAGCATAAAAGCATACGACAACATCCAAACAAAGCGAACATGTTTTACAAGACCACACACACATACCTGGACGACCAGGGGTCCCACATAGAACAGCCCCAACTCGCTGTACTTGAAGACCAGGTGGTAGAGCACGTGAGGCTCGGGGAACGACAGCATGCAGTAGGGCACGGAGCTGGCCGGGTGGCCGACCTTGACCTGGTTGAAGAGCAGGGTGGGGGCACCGGCCAGGAAGGAGGCTGGCCACAGGAGAGCCAGCACCATCCCGATGCGGCGTCGGTTGCACAGGATGTGGGCTCGGATCGGGTGGATGATCCCGATGTATCTGTTGAGGAGCGGAAACAGTTGTAGTTGAAAATAAAACAACACAAGAAAGGTACGTTGTTGGAACGTTGTTATTAACAAAAATACGTTTTCAATCACAAATATATCGACCCAACGGTCTTTTAAGTGAACAGACAAACAATTAGTCACAACAAACTTAGCTTGATGGAATCAGTTTATGCCCGCTCGCTAGGACGCCGAGCGAATGAATGATTGTATGAAACAATCAGGCATTCATTATGTTGTTTCTATCAAAGTATTGCAACATTGATTTAGATTGCGGCGTCGGTTGCACAGAATGTGGGCTCGTATCGGGTGGATGATGTCGATGTATCTGTTGGGGAACAGAAAGAGTTGCGGGTAAAGTCCTACTTTTGTGTGGGAAAATTTTGAATTTGAGATCAAAGTATACAGTTACGTATCTGGATTACATTACAGGAGACGGCATACGCATTGGTTTAAACACAATGTTATTCAAAATACATGACATGAAACAATTGACAAAAATGCAGCTAGGACACGAACTCAAGCAGATGCTTATTTGACGTGACCATAACAATGCTAAGTTACACAAGTTTTCATGATGGTGGACAACACAATTATTAACCAGAAGAACAAAATGTAGGAGGGGGGTATGGGGAACTTAATCAAAACAGGAGGATTTACAGAGAAAAAAAAATTAATAAAAGAAAAAAATAAAATAAAGCATAAAGAAAAAAATAAGGTGAGACTATGAATGAAGCGCGTGAGACGAGAACATCGATGCTGAGGCATGCAATAAGTAAATTCAGATAAATGTACATTTTCATGGAGAGGGCAGCATAAGTTCGTTACGAATGTATGGAAGAAAATAACCACACACACTCACACACACACAAACACATCGAGTGAAACCTTTACACACACACACACACATGAATGAAGCGCGTGAGACGAGAACATCGATGCTGAGGCATGCAATAAGTAAATTCAGATAAATGTACATTTTCATGGAGAGGGCAGCATAAGTTCGTTACGAATGTATGGAAGAAAACAACCACACACACACACACACACACACACACACACACACACACACACACACACACACAAAAGAGAACAGCAAAACAAAACAAAAACTCAATGATAATTATTACTTATGTTAAATATGTAATTGATGCAACAACACTGAGAGGCGGGTTTACGTTCTCCTGCACACAAACATACACAATACCAGTACGTGGGCTAATCCTTCAAGTTAGTCGACCAGATTCAGCAATAAAGGATTGGACCGACTCAAAAATCAATGTATTTATGCGAAATGAATGTTGCTCGCTGCCTCTTAATAATGTTTCCACGTGTCTAAAATTGGCAGGCAGTGAGTTAATTGTGGACATACGAGCATTTTCAAACAACGTGCAGTATAACAAGTAATCTTCAGCTGTTTCGTTCCGGTTACCGCACGCACACTGTGGGTTATCTTTTAAATGGCGTTTGCATAAATCGGAATTAAGGTTACTCATGTTTAAACGCATTCTGCTGTGTTGTATTTCTACATGTCTTTTTCCAAAATAATAATAAACTGGCACATAAGGATGAGGACTTTGTAAATAATGCTAAAACTCGCTAATTGAGTTTGTGGTTTTAACCATATCATGCAGATCATTCCATAAAATTGTAGTCGAAGGAACGAAGGATGTTCGGAAGATTTCTGTCCTGTGAGCTGGTACAAATCTTTCAAGTGGTCGTCTTCTGTGATAAGGATTTAAGGATGAAACTAGTGGTGGCAAAAGGTCAACTAAATATAGGGGACATTTACCATGAACCATTTTATGATATAAAATCAATTTATGTTGTCTTCGGCGTTCCGACTACAAAATCCGCTTTCTTTGTAAATCTTACCATGACTAGTTCTCCGCACACCGCCAATTATTATACGTAAAGCTTCAAGGTGTAGTTTTTTCCAGGGTGTTCGACAGGGCTTCGGTACAATTATCCCATAATACATCAACATAGTCAAAATGTGGCAAAATAAAGGATTTGTACATTATTTCCAAACTTTTTCTGCGTAACTTATACTTATAATGCCTTGAACAATTAATCAACAAAGTGGTCTTTTTCACAATATTTCTGACTTGAGCGTCCCATTTACAGTCATTTTGCAAAATAATACTGAGGTGCTTGTGTTCCTTTGTGTCTTCCAAAACAATTCCATTGAAAAATAACGGGTCAATTTGGCTTAAGTCACGTTTTATATTCAGCTATATGCTAGCGTGTACACACGAAGGGGGATAAGGCACTAGCAGGTATGCACATAAGTTGACCTGGGAGATCGGACACATCTCCACCTTAACCCACCAGGCGTGCGGTGTAATGAAATGTATGAACTGAGTTCGTGTTTATGGTTTAGATTTTTCTCAGGCCTGTAGCTTTTAGTCTACCCCCACCTCTTCTGTGTGTCTCCCTCTCTCCCCCTCCCCCCACTCTCTCCCCCTCACTCTTTCTCCTTCTCTGTCTGTCTGTCTGTCTGTCTGTCTGTCTGTCTGTCTGTCTGTCTGTCTCTCTCTCTCTCTCTCTCTCTCTCTCTCTCTCTCTCTCTCTCTCTCTCTCTCTCTCTCTCTCTCACTCTGTTCTGTGTGTTCTTCGTGTGCGTTTTTGTTCCGCGTTTAAATGAATATGTATTGATTGATGTTCAAGATACAATCCCAACAGGCAGAAATAAACTCTTTGGTCGTATTTATTAATGAAAATAACGCTCATATAAAACAACAACAACAACAACAACAACAACAACAACAACAACAACAACTTTTACTATTACAGTCCACACACACACACCAAACAAGAACACCCTCAGTAGATACAAATCCACCATAAATGGAGATTCCCACCAGACCACAGCAAGAGGATGATCGTGGCATTTTCCCCAAGCATAAAACATCTCGAGAAAATTGAAACCGATCCTTGAAATGACATCTTTGGCTCATTATTTAAGGCTTCTCTCCCTTAGTGGATTCTGGGTCACCAATAACACCCTTGTTCTGCATACAAATTGCGTTTCATGGCTTAGCATTTTTTGTGTGGTTCTTTTCTGTGTGGTGCTTTTGGTGTTTTATTTGCTGATCACGCTTTTACGCTTGAAGGATCAAGATACGTGCATCCCAAAGGTATAGCAGAGGAAATGCGTTATTTGAGTCGTATCTCCAGACACGCAGACGCCCTAGCAATGAATGCACAATGCGATCCTCTGGGATCCGTTGAAAAACAGATATTCACACACATGCGGAAAAACAGATTTGCACACGTACACGCGCGTAAACTATCTAAATGGCAGGCATGGTGTTACATGTTGGCTGCTGATAGACAACAATCTTAACACAAAAACAAAAACAAATAAACAAACAAACAAACAAACACTAAGTACCTATCTTTCCTGGTCAGTGTGTGCACTTACGTCTGTCTGTCTTTGTATTTGTGTCTATCTGTCTCTCTTTCTGGATGTCTTGTTTCTGTGTGAGACACTCTGTGTGTGTGTGTGTGTGTGTGTGTGTGTGTGTGTGTGTCTGTGTGTCTGTGTGTGAGTGTGTTTGTGTGTGTGAATGTGTGCGTGTGTGTGTGTGCGTGTGTGTGTGCGTGAGTGTGTGTGTGTGGTGCGTGTGTGTGTGTGTGTGTGTGCGTGTGTGTGTGTCTGTGTCTGTGTGTGCATGTGTGTCTGTGTGTCTGTGTGTCTGTGTGTCTGTCTGTCTGTCTCTGTGTCTGTCTGTCTGTCTGTCTGTCTCTTTATCTCTTTGTCTCTCTCTTTCTTTCTCCCTCTGTCTCTATGTCTCTCTCTCTCTGACTCTCTCTCTCTTTCTCTCTCTCTGTCTCTCTCTCTGTCTGTCTGTCTCTCTGTCTCTGTCTGTGTGTCTCTCTGTGTGTGTGTGTGTGTGTGTGTGTGTCTCTCTCTCACTCTCTCTCTCTCTCTCTCTCTCTCTCTCTCTCTCTCTCTCTCTCTCTCTCTCTCTCTCTCTCTCTCTCTCTCTCTCTCTCACCCAGCCCCTCTTTCTGTGCTAGCTAACGCGTGCTTCGATGTGAGGCACGTGCATCTTCAACTGAAGAACTCTTCTGATATTCAAACCGAACGAAATGACCAAGACGAAACAGAATGCCCCAGTATTGTGAAATTCAGTTTACATACTATTTCCCTCTAAATTACATTTCAGGGCAGGAGCTATTCAAGGAACGGCTCTAGTATTTGACTTGAGCTTTTTTTTCGGAATGCACTTTACGATTACAGTGTTAGCTACATTTAGAACAACATTTGGGAAAATGCAAATTAAAAGACAATTTGAAAAAATCTAGACCTTACGTTTTGCTCCTACAGCTATAGGTCACGTTCTCCTCGGTAAGAGGGTAGGGATCAATCAAGGGCATTTTTGAAAATCTATAGCTAGCAAGATATAGCTCCACATCCTTTCTCTTCCGCAAGCTCTTTCGACCAAAATTTGCTAAGCTGTGAACCACAGGTTAGAGAGAGAGAGAGAGAGAGAGAGAGAGAGAGAGAGAGAGAGAGAGAGAGAGAGAGAGAGAGAGAGAGAGAGAGAGAGAGAGAGAGAGAGAGACTTAGACTTAGACTTAGACTTAGAACATTTTATTGACATAAAGGGTAAACATTTTAAGCCAAGGACCTAATCTTACAACGTGCCCTTTACATTCACACTAACACATCCGCACGCATATAAACAACATAATATAATGAATTCATATAGGCATAACATGTAAATGTACAGTAAATAAGCATAAGCACCACGGCCACACGAAACACAAAATCTAATATACGAAGTAAAACAATATGAATACTATATGCTATGAATATGTAATATGACGTGAATATAATTATATAGTAATATTAATATAGTATACATTAGACAGAACTGTAAGATTCACATGATTATGTCACCGCGGGTGTGTACTTACAGAGAACAGTTTAGATGGTTTTTTTAAAGAAGATTTAAAAATATTTACAGATTTGCTAGTTTTAACATTCGAAGGAAGAGAGTTCCACCTTGACGGCCCAGCAAAGGCAAAACTAGTTTTATATAGATCTACACGGGTCCTTGGTAGTAGATATTTATCTGATCCGTGAGAGAGAGAGAGAGAGAGAGAGAGAGAGAGAGAGAGAGAGAGAGAGAGAGAGAGAGAGAGAGAGAGAGAGACAGAGAGAGAGAGACAGAGAGAGAGAGAGAGGATTTGGTATCTTATCATTATCAGTCGGACACACACACACACACACACACACACACACACACACACACACACACACACACACACACACACACACACACACACACACACACACACACACACACACACACACGCGCGCGCGCGCGCATACACGCACGTGCGTATTTTCACAACCTCCCACGAAATACTGCGCACAGAGCCAGAATGCAACCCTTTCTTCGTGGGCAGTGGAAATCAATCAGCGCCCTTCACTTGAGCGAGTAATCCTGGCCAGTATTTTGGGATCTCTCTGTCCGCACCCCATCACAGGGAGATCATGCCCAGCTGGTCTTTACGATTATTTCCCCTGCCCACGTAACCCGTATCGAGAATGGCGGATACATTTTGTCGTCCATATTGTTTTTGTTGACGTTCATGTGTGTGTGTGTGTGTGTGTGTGTGTGTGTGTGTGTGTGTGTGTGTGTGTGTGTGTGTGTGTGTGTGTGTGTATGTGTGTGTGAGTGTGTTTGTGTGTGTGTGTGTGTGTGTGTATGTGTGTGTGTGTGTATGTGTGTGCATGTGTGTGTGTATGTGTGTGTGTGTGTGTGTGTGTGTGTGTGTGTGTGTGTGTGTTTCGAACTTCTTCCTTTTTTCAGTTGACATAAATAAATACAAAACAATGCTTACCGGACATAATATATGCTATCGAATTGCAGTGAAGCCGATCAGATCAAAAGATATCATTATTTAGTTTTTAGGTGTGTTTTCGTATTATTGAATACCATCAACTTCTTACATTATGTGCTCGGGATCTTTATCGGGTGCATACATGCACAGAGAGATGTTCGGAAACAGAGAAGAGTCTGCACACACTGCTTACGACCTTTTATGGTAAGTAGGTCGTGAAATGTACTCTTAGATCCGTCAGCATCCTAAAGAAATACATGTACAGCTAACCAGATTCTTTGACGAGAAGCCCATTGAGACGGGTCGTTACTTCCTCTCCGTGAATTTGCTATGATTTAAAACCCGCTGGGATCCACAACAGAGCAGCCATGGAAACAAAACTAGCATCGAAGAAGGGATGCAATAAACGAAAGACGCATACATAAAACGAACTTCAAAAGAATTGTGAACATTGGCAGCACAGGCTTTTATAGAAATAGAAACTACCACCAACACTACCCACGCTGCCAACAAACAAGAGAAGCAGCCGACCAAACACAGATAGGAAAGGGGACTGACAGTCAATGTTGCTGGTCATTACTAAGAAGAGACTTTATATCTTTCGACGACAGCAAACGGGGCGTAAATATTCACTAGGGCTTGCAAACAACTGCATGCAAAGTACGGATAGTATTGCCTGACTGTCTGTGTACATTTATTGCTAGTACAAGAAGAAGAGAATTATTGGTATTTTGGGGTCGGTCTCTAATCTTGTGAACGCATGGTAGACAGCGGCTCCAATACCAACGATGATTGATCTGTCTGTCGTATTTATGTTGTTGTTTTATTAGCAAACTAAATTCTTTCTTTATTTGGTGTTTAACGTCGTTTTCAACCACGAAGGTTATATCGCTACGGGGAAAGGGGGGGAGATGGGATAGAGCCACTTGTTAATTGTTTCTTGTTCACAAAAGCACTAATCAAAAAATTGCTCCAGGGGCTTGCAACGTATAGTACAATATATACTGTTCAAAAAAAGAAACGCATAGCTTGTAATATTTGGTTAATTTAGTTATATGGCTACAAGGATATCCACCAAACTGCAGAAAATGTTTATCTCGTCGTCGACCTTTCGTCCATTGCCACAAGTGAGCTCTGCACGTGACGCATGCGTTATCAGTGGCTACAATGTCAACATTGCTCATTTGGCATGACCACTCGTCATGCTTCAGTGTAATCTCGTGAAACTCGGGGAATATTGAGCTCTCACCATGTCTTCCAAAACCCATAAAAGCGGATTGTTCGCCACAAAGAAATCAGACGACAATTCAGCGACGAAAGATGGCCCGATTGAGCAGAGAAGACCGCCAAATTGCATTGGGTCGTTTACAAGCAGGCCAAAGTCAAAGTGCAATCGCCAGGCACTTCCACGTGTCCCAGAGCACCATCAGTAGACTGTTGGTCAGGTTTCAAGCCACTGGCTCCGTTGCTGACTTGCCACGAGCGGGAAGACCAAGGGCGACAACTGATGCTCACGACCGCTTCATACGGCTCCGCCACCTCCGGAATCGTTTCCTGTCGGCCTCATCTTCTGTCCAGGCTCTCCCCGGGCCACACCGATTATCGGACCAGACCGTGCGGAACCGCCTGCATGAAGCTGGTTTGAGAGCTCGCAGACCTCACAGAGGAGCTGTCCTCACCCGCCGCCATCGCCAGAACCGAGTGCAGTGGGGCAACCAGCACCTTCGCTGGACCGTCCGGAATCACTGGAGACACGTGTGGTTCAGCGACGAGTCCTACTTCCTGCTCCAGCGACATGATGGTCGGAGGAGGGTTTACCGGAGAGTAAACGAACGTTACGCGCCCAACTGTGTGGATGAGGCACCCGTTCATGGTGGTGGAGGCGTCATGGTGTGGGGGGCGATCAATACCGCTGGAAGGAGCACCCTGGTGCACGTCCAAGGGCGCATAACTGCCCAGCGATACGTGGAGGAAATTCTGCGCCCACACGCCCTTCCTCTTCTGGCTGACCAGGATGCCATATTCCAGCAGGACAACGCTCGCCCGCACACAGCACGACTCACCACCCAGTTCCTCACCGACCACCATGTCCAGGTGCTTCCCTGGCCATCCATGTCGCCAGACATGAACCCGATAGAACACCTCTGGGATGAATTGGACAGACGTGTGCGCAGGCGAGAAGAAGCGCCGGCAAATCACCGCGATCTATTGCAGGCACTTCAGGAGGAGTGGGACACCATCCCACAGCAAGATATCCGGCATCTGATCCAGTCCATGCCCAGAAGGTGCCGGGCAGTTGTTGCTGCTCAAGGCAGTCACACCCCCTACTGACTTGACAGCCTCGGCACCCAATCGTATTGATTGACTGATTGATTTGAAGATGCAAATGAACTGTGTGTGCATTCAACTGTGTCCATACCAAATTTCAAACAAATAATCTAAATATTGGATTTTCTGTTAATTTTTTCGAAAAATAAAACAAATTTGGCAAGTAGCAACTATGCGTTTCTTTTTTTGAACAGTATATTACCTTACTGGGAGAATGCAAGTTTCCAGTACAAAGGACTTAACATTTCTTACATACTGCTTGACTAAAATCTTTGTCTCTTACGACATGCTGGGGAGCATCGGGTAAATTCTTCCCCCTAACCCGCGGGGAGTAGCGAACTAAATATATTTTTGCTTTTATATTAAAAAGGGAGAACAATTAACACACCAACAACCACAGCGGCAAGATTGCACTCCATGATAACGATGCAAACTGTACTTTATTAGAAACAACAGACAAGAAAGCAAACGAAAGGAAAGTTGAAATAACTTGCGAGGCATTATGAGGCGAACGCACCGCGTGCTGTAGTAAATATCAGCAGACGACCAAATAATACCCCAATTCCAGAAAATACAATATTGCTTAGTTTAATTTATACGTTGTATTCGTCCACGAAATTATCTTATACATGTACTTATACAAGAGCACGTTTATAAGCTTAGCTGGTTGTCCTCTGTTAACTCAATTAATCGTATGCGGCAATGTCAAATGTAATTCTTTGAATAAAATTGTTGAAATTCAGTTAAAGCTACTTTACTTTGTATAAAAGCGATCGATTTGCACTGTTCTGAACGAAAGGTTTTGCAGTAACAAACTGTGACGCTGTAAAAAGGTAACATTTTGACACGCAAGTTCGATTGCGGAGTCTTTCAACCCAGTGGAAGTTTGATTTGCATGCTTCACAAACCAAACAGACGTCGAGGCAGGCAGGATGGATACACAGTACGCTTTCCTTGCCCTTCTTTTTTCGAGAAACGGAAGGAATCAGTCAGGCGGAAGGTGAGGCCAAACTTTGCAGAAAGGCTCAAGGTCCTAGCCGTATTATGCGAATGTGAGCTCATATCACGGAAGATGTCATGAAGTTGATTATAGTGTGAATAAAGGAGTTACTTTTATGTATACGTGTTCTGCCCTATGTAATTACACTGACTCTTCACTCTTCACACTAAACACTTCAAACACAGAATTTGGGAGGATACAGACTTATTATTTCATCACAAATTATAACACAATTCTTTACCTCAAAACATCAATACCAATCAACTTCTCGTCCACACCGTTCATACACTCTCTTCACAATCACTCCATACATGTGATTAATGATATAAATAAACTATTTCAATAATAAGTTACTGCACAAGTTAACGTGTTGACAGACACTCACGAGTTCGTATCACGGCTCACAGCATGTCGTCATTTACACATCCTTGTGCCGCTGAATCCACGTAGACGATGAATTCCCAGAAACTCTCCTTATAGATGCCAACATGCACCTTTCACGTTTCTTCCCGAGAAACACTTTCGCCATTAGCGAAAAGAACCGTCGTCTCTACGACCGGTGACGATGGAGATTCCTCCGTCCAGCGATCTGCGCCGATGTGGTCTCTCTCTCCACCATCGTCACGCCTCTTCCGTGTGAGGTCCGTCTCTCGCTCACCCTCATGAAGTCTCGTCATGGAAACTCCTTAAGAGACCCGTCTCTTGAAAGAGTGTTTGTCCCCGACAAACCTGACACACGCTAGACACCTTGCTCGGTCGAGCCTCTACAACGTTGTGACGTTATTAAACCAAGACCAGTTACATTTCTCATAAACACAACTCATGTCAAACTAGGGTTTTCTCGTGCAACACACGAAACCCGTGATATCGCTTCAAACGTGTCCTAGCATATCCCAATTCAATCTTTAGGGAGGTTAAAATCACGACGTGCTTCACATCACAAATATCCTACTCACATCTTTGTGACACCCCCCTTCCCGGGGAACAAAAGAAAACTCTCGAGTTTTCTTTTGATCAAAGCAACCTTCTCTTTCCAAACATCCCATAAACCTATGGTATGCTCTGATCTACGAATGACCTGGACAACATGTCTGCCAAAGTGTTCCTGTCTCCTGCTATTGGATGAACCTCGAATGCTAATTCTTGCAGTGAAAGACACCACCGCATCACATGTTTTGAAAATTTCACCCATCTTTCCAAACACCTGTTCCATCTCACCCTTTTGACTCTCTGTCAAACCAGGATCAAAAACAATGTCTCTGATTGTCTCTTCCTTCCCCCTGAGCAATGTAGGCAACGGCAACGGTTCCCTGGCCCTCTCCTCAGTCGGAGGTAACACCGCAACATTTGCCTCTCCCCACCATTTACTTGGTAAGACATCCTGACTGCCCCATTGAGATCTCAGTGGAATGCTTTCGCGATATCCACTACTGGTCTCTGTATCAACAACATCAACAACTTCCTCAACATCAACAACTTTCTCTGCACAAACTGCATACTTCTCATCCTCACGTGACAAACTCAACATCTCTTTCAATGTCTCATCTCCTCTCTGCAACCTTATCAGATCCTCTACGTCACCCGACAAATCAGGAGTAATAACATTGTTCAATGGAACTGGATCCTCCAGTTTCTTTTTGGCTTGTGCCCTGGTCGTAGCACACGCGACCTTCTCAAGTACCACCTCTTTAGTTTCTCTCTTGTGACTTACATCAGCACACAATCCAACACCCTGCGTATTCCCTAGGAATAAATCCACTCTGGGTACCACACCCTGAAGATTACCTATCACTAGGTCAGCGACTGGATCTGTTAGCACACAACACTTCAACTTCCCTTGAAAATATGGGGTATCAACAACCACTTCCGCCAATGGATACACATCAATCCGTCCACTAAAACCCTTTACCTTTTGAACTTCTCCCTGTATGTACTGGTTTGGTAAGACCAACGTCTTCCTTACCCCAGCTACATTAGCTCCTGTGTCTCCCAGTACTGAAACTTGCTTCCCATTAACGAGGCCTTCCGCTAATGGCAACGACCCGAATGCTGCCGAGCTTACCAACACCCAGCGTCTTGACAATCCGCTACCGACTTCGCTGAATACATGTGCTCTGACTCTGCTGTTCAGTACCTGTACCTCCAGTACTCAATCCTCTTTCTTGCTGCGATCCTCTACCCGGCCTACGCTCCTCTCCTCTGCCTTGAAACCTGGTATTTCTGCTCATACCATCTTGTCTTCTGCCACTATCACTCTGACCACTAGTGAACGACGAAGAAGAAGAAGAAGACTCTGACCACGATTGTAAGACTGTCCTGCTCCACGATTCTGATTGAACGCTACGTTTCCAGTCCCCAAAGGATTTACTTGACCCTTTCTGGCCAAACATTTATTCGGATGGGCTGATTTGTACGTTTCTGCGCGCGCTGGCAATCATTTCTTTTGAATTTTTACAATCACGTTATCTCAAAAAGACTGCCAAATCAGTGCATATGCTGTTGAGAATCTGCTCACACAACACAAAATCAAACAATGCATCATGTGAGTTTTCTATATCAGACAACCTCAACCAACGTCTGGCGTTATGGGGTTAGTGCTAGGACTGGTTGGTCCGGTGTCAGAATAATGTGACTGGGTGAGACATGAAGCATGTGCTGCGACTTCTGTCTTGTGTGTGGCGCACGTTAAATGTCAAAGCAGCACCGTCCTGATATGGCCCTTCGTGGTCGGCTGGGCGTTAAGCAAACAAACAAACAAAACAAAAAAACAGTTGAAAAGATGCTTCATCTTTGTTACGTATGTACCAACACTTTCATCCGCCTCTGGCTTCGTACTACGGAATTTCTCACGAAATCCATCTCGAGTGCACTGAAACTTCTTCAACAACTCTTTCTTCAAATCTTCGAAAGACAAAGTACCCGTTGAAAACAATGAATGAAACAGTGACACAGCTCCAGCGTCCAGATACGCTGATAAGTATGTGGCCCACTCTGAATCACTCCATTTGTTCGCCTTAGCATGCGTTTCAAATCTGTACAAAAATCTGTCATTATCATTTTTATCCTCTTTGAACATTGGGAGTTTTGGATACTGGGGCCTGATGCTGGGACCTGATTTCCCACCTGCATTTCCCCCTGTACTTTGCTGCGCTTGTACTTTCTTAAACTCCAAATCCATTTTCCTTGCCTCATTATCTGCGTCTAGCCTCTTTGCATCATTCTCCGCGTCTATCCTCTTTGCATCTAATTCCCTCTTTGCCTCTATTTCTAATCTTTTTGTCTCAGCCTCAACTTCTAATCTTTTTGTCTCAGCCTCAACTTCTAATCTTTTTGTCTCAGCCTCTACCTTCTTTGCCTCCCTTTCCTGACTTCTCTCTTCTCTATCCACCTGATCCTGGGCAAACTTAAACAAAGTTTCTGCCTTCAAACCATGCTTCTCTCCCAATGCCAAATAAAGATCATATGTGTTACCACCAGTATCAATATTCTCAGCCATCTTTACAATGTCACAATATCAAAGTAATCTCAAAGTAATACAATGGTTCAAGTAACACAAGTTCACAAAATTGTTTTAAGTATCAAAAAGTTTGTATCATACACCAGTTTCTCGCAATACTAAACACACACAAAAGAGTATAATAAAATACTAAACTAACAGAAATCTTGTGCCTTTTAAAAACAATCCTCAAATTGTTTACTACTTAACTATTTACACAATCAGTCTCAAAAATAAAACAATAAACTTAATGGAGTCCAATTTTTTTTTATAATTTAGAAAATATCAGTTTAAACAATCAATAGCAGCTTCAAACACTTGTCAATCAATGTCAACAAACATCAACAAAAAATAAAAAAAATAATTAACTAGAAATTTCAAAGTTTCTCAAACCCAAGTAACACACTTTAAATGAACAAACCAAGACCAGTTACATTTCTCATAAACACAACTCATGTCAAACTAGGGTTTTCTCGTGCAACACACGAAACCCGTGATATCGCTTCAAACGTGTCCTAGCATATCCCAATTCAATCTTTAGGGACGTTAAAATCACGACGTGCT
>NC_090245.1:95359895-95387886 GCF_037325665.1 Littorina saxatilis
GATCAAAGACCAGTATTAGTTTTAAGGCTGCCAACGTCTTCAATTTAATTTTATCAGCAGCTCTGAGAACAGAGCGTAAATACAGAAACAAGCTTTGACGAGTTGTTTTTTTCACATTTTATTTTATTTTCAAGTTGTTGTTTCATTTATTCAAAATTGGTTCTCAGTCAAGATAATGAGCATTGATTTCCCTTTGTTTCTTAGATTCCACAGTCTTTGGTTTTAGCCAAAATTGCATATTTTTAGCAGCTCTGAAAACTGTAAATAGATAAGGACTTTTCCAGAGTCTTTTTGTAATGAGATTTGTGTGTGTATTATGAGCAACTCAGAAAACAGCGCACAGACAATGAGCCGAGCTTTGAAGATCTTTGTGGCTGGTGCGTCATTCTTTGAATCAGCTCGGAAAAGAGATTAGAAAGCGACCTTCATAACCCTTTGCGGTCAAGATTGTTTTTCTAACATCAACTGGAAACGCAGATAAGAGTCGTGGTGTCCATTGTAAATCCAGTCTAAATCAGTCCTGCCTGTCGCCTACACCCATCCCGTGCGTGTGGGTTGACACCAAGAATCGAACTCAATCTTTGATTTTTGCCCAATCCTCTTAAACCTTGCTATCCAATCTTTCTCACCCCCCCCCCCCACCCACCACCGCTACCCCCGTCCTACCCCCCCCCCCCCCCACACACACTTCTTCCCCCTTTCCTCCCATCTCTTATCGTTCGATCGTTCACGTTTTTTAGAGGTGTGTTTTGGTGTGACGTTACTCCCCCTCAACTCCCTCCTTCGTCCACTTGTTCTTCGGTTTCATCCCTTGAAGAGTTATGTCCCTTACCCAATTTTAGCCACCCCCTCCCTTTCACTTCCAGATTCTCACAGCTTTCAGCACAGGAAGAGTTATCTTCCTTGCCCCCTGTAACCTCGTCGACAGGAATTCATCACGTGTGATTTATCTTGCACCAGTTCTTGTCCGGGGCATTTGCGTGAGAATGACATTTCGCAGCTAGCTTGCACTTTAAAGGTGTGGTGTGTTGTCGTCATTGGTCCTGAACACAAGTGCATTATCTACAAGTAGTAAGATTATGCATGATGCACTTGTGCCCTGTGTAGTTTTGCCTTGGGACCTACCTTTCTGTATTGTTTCTTACTAAGAGTGTTTTAACTGCGACGTGCCAGCAAGGACACATTCTTCTAAACAAAAATGGAATGTAGAGATCGACACAGACTTAGACACCTTGACTGTCTTGAATGAGCAATTCGTGACAGAGAAGATTGCGCATCAGAGCATCAATAACTCTGTCCAAATCAACCAAACAACAAGAACGGCAGCAGCAGCAATAACAACATGAATAACATCAATACTACAACAACAACAACTACTAGTTCTGCTATTAATACTACTAAATGAAAGGAATAAGCGAAAGAGGTAAGAAAGAGAACAAAAGGAAAGAGTGGAAGAAAGAACAACATGAGAATCAGATCAAATCAAATCAAATTTTATTTTACGAGCCGTAACAATCGTCTGCAAGACTAAACTGAGAAGAGAGAGAGAGACAGAGAGAGAGAGAGAGAAAGAGAGAGAGACACACAGAGAGAGAAAGAGAGAGAGAGAGAAAGAGAGAGAGAGAGATAGAGAGAGAGAGAAAGAGAGAGAAAGAGAGATCGAGAGAGTGAGAGAGAGAGAAAGAGAGAGAGAAAGAGAGAGAGAGAGAGAGAGAGAGAGAGAGAGAGAGAGAGAGAGAGAGAGAGAGAGAGAGAGAGAGAGAGAGAGAGAGAGAGAGACTCAGCGGGAGAGGAGAACAGATGAAATTTAAACCCCCATTCCACACATCCGTTCTAGGTCCCGTTCCCGTAGCGACCAAGGAACGGCACGGGAGTGGGAGGAATTGGGAAGGGACCTTAATAGAACACCAATGGACGTTAAAGGAACTCATTTGAACGGTAGGAACGGTTGGGACGGGTGATTTCGGGCTGCATGTTCAAAATTTTAGCCATTCCCCGCCCGTTCCAAATGAACGGTAAACGAACCTTAACACATCGGCAACGGAACTCATGGATCGTTAATGGAACTTAACGCAATGGTAACGCAACGGTAGCGCTCTCACACACTGAGTTGTCATACCTCCATTCCACTCATCCGTTCTAGCTTCCGTTCCCAGCCGTCCTGAGGACGGCTGCCACTATGTATGACGGCTTACTAGTGCCAAAACCTGGGGTTACCCATTATCACGTGATAATTACTAATTAACGCTGTCAGTTACTGTTTTCACTCGTTAGTTACTCATTTTCACGGGATAATTAGTAATTTTCACGGGAAAATGACTAATTTTTAGTTTTGGCACTAGCAATCCGTCAGGAAGTGAGCCAAAACTAAAAGTTAGTAATTAACAGGTGAAAGTTAGTAATTTTCCCGGGAAAATGAGTAATTAACACGTGAAAATTGTAATTATCAAGGGAAAATTAGTAATTTTCCCTTGATAATTACAATTATGAGGTTTTGGCACTAGTAAGCCCTATGACGGCTTACTAGTGCCAAAACCTGGGGTTACCCATTATCACGTGATAATTACTAATTAACGCTGTCAGTTACTGTTTTCACCTGTTAGTTACTCATTTTCACGGGAAAATTACTAATGTTTTAGTTTTGGCACTAGCAATCCGCCAGGAAGTGAGCCAAAACTAAAAATTAGTAATTAACAGGTGAAAGTTAGTAATTATTCCGGGAAAATTAGTAATTTTCCCGGGAAAATTAGTAATAAACACGTGAAAATGGTAATTATCAAGGGAAAATTACTAATTTTCCCTTGATAATTACAATTATGAGGTTTTGGCACTAGTAAGCCGTCATAACTATGGTCAGACCCTGCTCAAAGATGCCAAAAACGGCCGTTTGCGCAGAGTCTCATTGTTGTGGCAGCCGTCCTGAGAACGGAAGCTAGAACGGATGTGTGGAATGGAGGTGACAGACCCTCCTTCTTCAAAAACTTTCTTCGATCCACGTACCAGGGAAAACCAAAGAAGACCGGAAGATACGAAAACAATGCACACACCAAAACAATATTTACAAACACAACAACCACGGCAACGAAAACAACACTTATGAATGAATCAGAATAAAGCACGGGATATTTTTTTTCCCGATGCGCAATCAAATGCTCCTTTCAGAGACGTTCGCTTGCCAAAAATCGCGCCTTTTCCCTCCCGCGTTGTCATCTTAATGTCAAAATAAATTGCCCGTCCTCCATCATTCTTTTTTTTAACTGCATTCACAAGAGCATTTTATTTGCCAATAAAGAAATCTTTTTGACATGCTTATTTCTGGATAGAAGTCCTGTGTCCTTTTGCACAACTAAATTATATTCACTTTGTGAAAGTATCGACAAGTATATTTCCTTGGGACTTGTTTTGCCTGAAGTTTAGGACACAAATATGATGTCAGCTTTATAAGCGAAGTATATTTGACGTCACCGATATGGCGCACATTTATTTTGATCTTGCAGATGAGAAAAAAAGTCATGTTTTTCTATTTTCTTTTAATTTTGTTGCAAATAGCGATCAAACCGAACAAAGGGTGAACAACAAAATGTGTGTCTTTTACTTTCACCAAGTCACTACATGCACAGATTACAGTTTGACCATGAAGTTCGAGATCTCCCACACACACGACTGCCCGGAACAGGCAAGCAGACCCCAGGCCCGAGATGCACGAGAAAATTACCAACCTGGTGGGAGCTAGCCGCGGTGTTGGATTAGTTGAAATTGAGATTTGTTGAAATTGAGATTTGTTGAAATTGAGATTTGTTAAAATTGAGATTTGTTGACATTGAGATTTGTTGAAATTGAGATTTTTTCATTCGTGTGTGGCTTCCTAGCAAGCTGCCGAACATTCCGTCAAGCAAAGTCGTTGTCTACTAATTGTTTGTCTGTGCACTTGAAAGACCGTTGGGTCGATATATTTGTGACTGTAACGTGTTGTTTTGTCAATAACAAAAGTTCCAACAACTTACCTTTCTTGTCTTTTGATTCTGAATTTTGGAACGTTGGCAGCCTCTTTGATTTTGGATTTGAGATTCGTTAAAACTGAGATTTGTTTGGATTTCAACGAATCGGGCCCCGCGGTTTTTCTCACCCGGTTGGATGACACCCACTTTCGCTTCGTGCATCTAAGCACCGAACACCCGTCCTCCAGACATGCCCAACCATTTCGGGCAAGAGACACGAGTTCTAACCAGAGACGGTGGACCTGAATTAGACACTGTGGGGTCAAGAGACACGAGTTATAGCCAGAGATGGTGGACCTGAAGGAGACACTATGGGGCCAAGAGACACGAGTTCTAACCAGAGACGGTGGACCTGAAGGAGACACTATGGGGCCAAGAGACACGAGTTCTAGCCAGAGACGGTGGACCTGAAGGAGACACTGTGGGGCCAAGAGACACGAGTTCTAGCCAGAGATGGTGGACCTAAATTAGACACTGTGGGGCCAAGAGACACGAGTTCTAGCCAGAGATGGTGGACCTAAGGAGACACTGTGGGGTCAAGAGACACGAGTTCTAGCCAGAGATGGTGGACCTAAGGAGACACTATGGGGCCAAGAGACACGAGTTCTAGCCAGAGACGGTGGACCTAAGGAGACACTGTGGGGTCAAGAGACACGAGTTCTAACCAGAGATGGTGGACCTGAAGGAGACACTATGGGGCCAAGAGACACGAGTTCTAGCCAGAGACGGTGGACCTGAAGGAGACACTATGGGGCCAAGAGACACGAGTTCTAGCCAGAGACGGTGGACCTGAAGGAGACACTATGGGGCCAAGAGACACGAGTTCTAGCCAGAGATGGTGGACCTGAAGGAGACACTGTGGAGCCAAGAGACACGAGTTCTAGCCAGAGACGGTGGACCTGGAGGAGACATTGTGGGGTCAAGAGACACGAGTTCTAGCCAGAGATAGTGGACCTGAAGGAGACACTGTGGGGCCAAGAGACACGAGTTCTAACCAGAGATGGTGGACCTGAAGGAGACACTGTGGGGCCAAGAGACACGAGTTCTAGCCAGAGATAGTGGACCTGAAGGAGACACTATGGGGCCAAGAGACACGAGTTCTAGCCAGAGACGGTGGACCTGAAGGAGACACTGTGGGGCCAAGAGACACGAGTTCTAGCCAGAGACGGTGGACCTGGAGGAGACATTGTGGGGTCAAGAGACACGAGTTCTAGCCAGAGATAGTGGACCTGAAGGAGACACTATGGGGCCAAGAGACACGAGTTCTAACCAGAGATGGTGGACCTGAAGGAGACACTATGGGGCCAAGAGACACGAGTTCTAACCAGAGATGGTGGACCTGAAGGAGACACTGTGGAGCCAAGAGACACGAGTTCTAACCAGAGATGGTGGACCTGAAGGAGACACTATGGGGCCAAGAGACACGAGTTCTAGCCAGAGATGGTGGACCTGAAAGAGACACTGTGGGACCAAGAGACACGAGTTCTAACCAGAGATGGTGGACCTAAGGAGACACTGTGGGGTCAAGAGACACGAGTTCTAGCCAGAGATGGTGGACCTAAGGAGACACTGTGGGGTCAAGAGACACGAGTTCTAGCCAGAGATGGTGGACCTGAAAGAGACACTGTGGGACCAAGAGACACGAGTTCTAACCAGAGATGGTGGACCTGAATTAGACACTGTGGGGCCAAGAGACACGAGTTCTAGCCAGAGATGGTGGACCTAAGGAGACACTATGGGGCCAAGAGGCACGAGTTCTAGCCAGAGACGGTGGACCTGAAGGAGACACTATGGGGCCAAGAGACACGAGTTCTAGCCAGAGATGGTGGACCTGAAGGAGACACTGTGGAGCCAAGAGACACGAGTTCTAGCCAGAGATGGTGGACCTAAATTAGACACTGTGGGACCAAGAGACACGAGTTCTAACCAGAGATGGTGGACCTGAATTAGACACTGTGGGGCCAAGAGACACGAGTTCTAACCAGAGATGGTGGACCTGAATTAGACACAGTGGGGCCAAGAGACACGAGTTCTAACCAGAGATGGTGGACCTGAAGGAGACACTTGTGGGGCCAAGAGACACGAGTTCTAGCCAGAGATGGTGGACCTAAGGAGACACTATGGGGCCAAGAGACACGAGTTCTAGCCAGAGATGGTGGACCTAAGGAGACACTGTGGGGCCAAGAGACACGAGTTCTAACCAGAGATGGTGGACCTGAATTAGACACAGTGGGGCCAAGAGGAGTCCCTGCGGCGAACTGCAGACTTCATCACATCAACAACCCTGGCAGTCTAGCATAGCGATAATTTGGTATGTTTGTTTGTTTTGGATTGTGTGTGTTTTTTCTCATTTGTTCTGGAATTGTCAGTTTCAAAACCATGAATCTCTAGATCAAAATAAATGGAATGTGGCAACATTCAAACGAATACGAATACGAATACGAATACGAATACTTTATTATCTCATACAGAGAAATTTCAGTGTGGTGCACATTAAAAGACAAAACAAATAATAAGACAACAGATAAAAATACCATACGAAGCATACTACACTCGCGCACGCATATGTACACTAACAGGAATAGTAACATGATTCCAAATAGGTTAAAAGTTAAAACGTTTCATCAATTGAATGAAAACACGTTAACTAACTATAGTTCTGTAGTTTGATTCATTTCAAGGTCTGCTCTTCACTTGTACTGTTTGTTTATTTCTTCTTTGCATATTTATTAATTAGTAGGTATTTTTCCTGGCGTTGGAGACTTTTTTCACTGTTTAACAATATAATTTCTCAAATCAATAATGTTCTCCTTCTTGTGCTGTGGAGAACCTGATGTTATTAATTGGGTAGAACAATAGGCATTTTAAAACCATAATTAAAGTCTCTAATGTCTGAACTCTCATGTAAAATGCCATGAAGATCGGTCCAGTAGTTTTCTCTGAATCGCTCTACACACACACACACACACAGACACACAGACACACACACACACACACACACACATACACACACACACACACCACCACCCCCACCACCGCCACCACCACCACCATCACCACCACCACCTTCGTCTCGATTCTTGGTCTATGTTAAAACATTTAGTCAAATCTGGACTAAATTCAAAAACGGTGATGGGGTGGGAATGTGAGTGTAGAGGTTGTCTGTGTCAACACGAGTTTATTCAGACGTGCGTTTACATTACACTCGCACAGAGACCTCCTTAATGCCTCCTGATCTCTCCGGACCGTCCATCCCCAAGCCTTCTCCTCACCCTCTCCCCTCCCCACTCGCACAGAGACCTCCTTAATGCCTCCTGATCTCTCCGGACCGTCCATCCCCAAGCCTTCTTCTCACCCTCTCCCCTCCCCACTCGCACAGAGACCTCCTTAATGCCTCCTCCGGACCTTCCATCCCCAAGCCTTCTCCTCCCCCTCTCCCCTCCCCACTCGCACAGAGACCTCCTTACTGCCTACTGGAAAGAGGTGCACAACGCGAAAGTGGGTGTCACCCAACCCGGTGAGAACAAACCGCGGGATCTGATTCGTTGAAACCACAACAATTCTCAATGTCAACCATTACTGCGGCTTGCTCCCATCCGGTTGGAAACTTTCCTGTACACCTCGGCCCTGCTCTCTCCTGACCGTCCAACCTCGAGCCCTCTCCTCACCCTTTCCCCTCCCCTCGCTTTAAAAAAAAAAAAAAAAAAAAAAATAAAATAAATAAATGCACTTCCTTTTTGCAAGCTGTTGAAATGGTCTCGCGGAAATCAACCAGCGGATCACGTTACCAGCCAGCGAGACAGAAACACGATCTGAGATCAACTACAATATGCAGCGCCCGGGGGCCTTATGGGATACGAAATACGGTTACTCGAATGACACGCTCGTCTAGACACACAGTGGAACCCTCCTGGAAAGACCTACAACAGAAAAATAGGTCTTAACACTTTCTACCCCACCTATGTTGGCCAAGTTATTTTTAGCCGAGACCAGCTGTGCTGCAGCAGGTCACTCAGAATTGTAGTAACTAGGTAGGAACTGTGTATCAACACGCTGAAATGCAGGCGTTAGATTGACGTTACAGGAAGTGACTGAAGCTAACAGTCTGAGCGGATATAGCCGTACCAGGTCAGATAGAGCCAAATGAGTGGGTACGGATATATCCGTACCTGGGAGACAATGAGTTAAAAAGGAAGGAGTCTTTAAATGTGGGTACATTTAAAGAGGTTATAAATAGCAAATCTGAGAAAACAGGGTCTTAAAAAGGAATGCGTTTGATTAAATTGGAGGTCTCAAAAGGAACCAGAAGACATCGCCGATCATGAGTACAGGGGGAAAAATAGGTTCCACTGTATATAAGACACGAACCAGAAGACATCGCCGATCATGAGTACAGGGGGAAAGATAGGTTCAACTGTATATAAGACACGAACCAGAAGACAGCGCCGATCATGAGTGTTGGGGGAAAGATAGGCTCCTCTGTATATAAGACACGAACCAGAAGACATCGCCGATCATGAGTGTAGGGGGAAAGATAGGCTCCTCTGTATATAAGACACGAACCAGAAGACAGCGCCGATCATGAGTGTTGGGGGAAAGATAGGCTCCTCTGTATTATAAGACACGAACCAGAAGACAGCGCCGATCATGAGTCCAGGGGGAAAAATAGGTTCCACTGTATATAAGACACGAACCAGAAGACATCGCCGATCATGAGTGTAGGGGGAAAGATAGGCTCCTCTGTATATAAGACACGAACCAGAAGACAGCGCCGATCATGAGTACAGGGGGAAAGATAGGTTCAACTGTATATAAGACACGAACCAGAAGACAGCGCCGATCATGAGTGTTGGGGGAAAAATAGGTTTCACTGTATATAAGACACGAACCAGAAGACAGCGCCGATCATGAGTGTTGGGGGAAAGATAGGCTCCTCAGTATATCAGACACGAACCAGAAGACATCGCCGATCATGAGTACAGGGGGAAAGATAGGTTCCACTGTATATAAGACACGAACCAGAAGACAGCGCCGATCATGAGTCCAGGGGGAAAAATAGGTTCCTCGAAATATGAGCAGCATGTCTGCGTCGCCTCCTTCATTGTAAACGTCAGTTTAAACCAGGTTTGAAAAATCGGGCAATGACAATCAACCCAACGAACTCATCTTGATATACTATATATAGAACAGAAAACAAATGACATGCCCCACGCAGAAATAAGATATGATTGTTTGGGGCAAATGATCTGGTCGAAATGGGAACAGCATACTTATCTAGCTATGTTCGCCCCTACAGTCTGTCTTTCTGTTTTAACCTTGGTCCAGAAATAGGGCAGTGACAAACAAACAAATACACAAACTTGTCTAGATGTAGGTCAAGACCCAAATGACATGCAGAAGCAAAATTTCGGCATTTTTTGGGTCTTTTTTTTCTTTTTACATTTAGTCAAGTTATGACTAAATGTTTTAACATCGAGGGGGGAATCGAGACGAGGGTCGATGTGTATGTGTGTGTGTGTGTGTGTGTGTGTGTGTGTGTGTGTGTGTGTGTGTGTGTGTGTGTGTGTGTAGGTGGTTTTACCGACAAATGGGGACGATTGTCACTGGAGAGCAGTCAAATGGGGACGCTTCCGACAAACGGGGACGTCCCCATTTGTCGGCCCGTGCGACCCCATTTGACTGGATTTGAGCAGATTGAGCGACCCCATTTGACTGCTTCCTAGCATCCCTGTGGACAAACGGACTGGATTTTCACACAGATTCATACACATATTTTAGCTCTGCACTTTTTGGTCTGCTCAACTAAACCATGTGATTTTTATCATGTGACTTCAAATGACTTTACAGTAACTGCTTTCATCAGAATTCAGTTTCTATTCAAATGCAGTTAAACTAAAACATTTATTTGAATTAAAGAAAACAAAAGTTATTGCATTTAATATATTTTATTCAGAATATTTTGAAAGAGTTCTGATTATTTGATCACGGTTTTTTTTGTATTAAAACAAAAACAAACACAGAAACATATACATTCCTGTAAAAAAAAAAATGATTACAATTATTTTGTTATGAGATTTATTTTAGGTTAATTCGAAGTGTTGTGTCTTTGTCATTTGTTGGTTTGTGCAGTGCAGTTGTTTTGTCAGTTATTCTTCTCTTCATTTGTTCTATCGTCTTTCTTCTTCTTTTTTGTGTGTGTATTTTTGTGTTTTTGTGCCTGAAGAAGACCCTTAGGTCGAAACGTCGCTGTTATTCGTTCCGTGTTCGTCATTTTAACGTGAGTACATTGCTTTTTGGTCTCTTTATTGTTCCCTCTCACGTCCAGTCGCCATTGTTTAATACATGTTTTAATGTGTTTTGTATAATCCGGAAGCAGGAGTTTAAAACCTATGTATTCTTCTTCTTCTGCGTTCGATGTTTAAAACCTATGTATATATTAAGGGAAAAGTCTGGGTTGTGGCACTCGATCACTAGGTGGGGCACTGCCCTTCGCTCCCTGTTACCCGAGTTCCAATCCTCGTGGTAAGGCGTCCGCCCCGTGATCGGGAGGTCGTGGGTTCGAACCCCGGCCGGGTCATACCTAAGACTTTAAAATTGGCAATCTAGTGGCTGCTCCGCCTGGCGTCTGGCATTATGGGGTTAGTGCTAGGACTGGTTGGTCAGGTGTCAGAATAATGTGACTGGGTGAGACATGAAGCCTGTGCTGCGACTTCTGTCTTGTGTGTGGCGCACGTTATATGTCAAAAGCAGCACCGCCCTGATATGGCCCTTCGTGGTCGGCTGGGCGTTAAGCAAACAAACAAACAAACCCGAGTGCCAACAACAATAGGATGAGCATCAGAAGCGAAGATAAAGAGGGAATTTTTTTCTCTGCGCGCGCGCCAGCAAGCAGGATGTCTCAGAACTGAAGCGGTAATAGTATGATCTAATTACAGGCGATGGGTTTATGGGTCACGTGATTATATATATATGAAGTCTTCTATCGCGCGCGTATCTCCAGACTCGGACTCAAGGCGCAGGAATCTATTTATGCCGTGTGAGATGGAATTTTTTACACAATACATCATGCATTCACATCGACCAGCAGATCGCAGCCATTTCGGCGCATATCCTACTTTTCACGGCCTATTATTCCAAGTCACACGGGTATTTTGGTGGACATTGTTTTATCTATGCCTATACAATTTTGCCAGGAAAGACCCTTTTGTCAATCGTGGGATCTTTAACGTGCACACCCCAATGTAGTGTACACGAAGGGACCTCGGTTTTTCGTCTCATCCGAAAGACTAGCACTTGAACCCACCACCTAGGTTAGGAAAGGGGGGAGAAAATTGCTAACGCCCTGACCCAGGGTCGAACTCGCAACCTCTCGCTTCCGAGCGCAAGTGCGTTACCACTCGGCCACCCAGTCCACGTGATGTGGGGGCGGAGCCAAACATTGGTTGATACTTACTGTGTTGACATTAGTTCATTGGCCCCGCCCCAACATCATATGACTTACTAATCCATGGGCTATCATTGGTTCATGTTTTTGGCGCTAAACTATCTGACAGGTAAAGAACTATTTTGATGTGACACGTTATTACTTGGTGCAAATACGCGCAGTGTTTAAAACCACTTGGCGGACAGAACTGTGCATTCTCACAATTCGACACTTACTACATCCATAATAACCACACCGTTGATCAATCGCTGAGAAATGGCACAAATGACAGTTGGGGAAAACATTCAGAAGTTGGAATGATCTTACTGAACGGCTGGCAGACTTTTCCAGAAAGAACGATTTGGTGTACGTGGTCAAATACAGTCGTGCTGTTCAACTTGCGAACAAGAATTCAAAACAGCCCTTTCCAGACGAACTGAAGTATGCATACGCAAAACTTGTGTGCAAGTACTCAGGAAAAGGACGACTCACAGGCCGAGGTGCGAAGAGGAGCAATGGGTAAGCGGATTAATATTTAGTTGCTATACTTCTTATGCGTTCTTGTCACAGATAGTAACTCGTATGAATGTTTAATTTTAATATTTTTTTTTTTTTTTTTTTTAGGTTTACAATGTTTCAACATTCATTCCAGTATCGACTGACATTTTAACGAGTGCGGAAAGTCTGTCTGTCTGTCTGTCTGTCTGTCTGTCTGTCTCTCTGTCTCTGTCTCTGTCTCTCTCTCTCTCTCTCTCTCTCTCTCTCTCTCTCTCTGCGCGCACTTCTTCTTCTTCTTCTTTGTCGGACAGATTTTTCACACAAATGACCAGGAAACCAGATTACGTAAGCCGTGTCAGCTGTACCCTTTGTAAAAGTCAGCGTAGCTCGAGAACGGCATTGAAATATTTTCGGTGTTCTTTACCTTGCCCAAGAAGCAGAGCATAAGAGTATACGTCACACACTCGAGTCAAGGACGTCGTAAAATGGCCCTCGGTCAAGTTTTCACCGAGAACCATTTTATGATGTCCTTAACAATTATGTGTTAGTCGGCTTAGAATATGCGCGCAGGTTTCAAAGTTTTGATCCATTCGATTATCTCAACAGACATCCTTTGATTGTAAAGTTGAATGCGGGCACATGATGGTTGAAAATACTTAACTTGAAAGTTTCCCGCTGTGGTAGATTTTTATGGTGGTTGTCACACAGGCAGCGACGGCTTTACTGGTCGGACCCAGTTGTGCGTTACCTCGCTTTTGCCTTTAATGACTGACTGACTGGCTGACTTTGGGGATTAACGTCCTCTGAGGTAACTAGGATCTATTTGGGAACATTTACCGTGATACTGTAAGAGGAGCAAGAAAAGAAAAGAAAAATGATGATGATGATGATGATGATGATGATGATGATGATGATGATGATGATGATGATGATGATAGAAAGAGAGAAAGAAAGAGAATAGTGAGAGAGAGGGGAGAGAGAGAAAAAGAGAGAGGGGGAGAGAGAGGGAGAGAGAGAGAGGGGGAGAGAGAGAGAGAGAGGAGAGAGAGAGAGAGAGAGAGAGAGATATTTAGAACCGACTCCAGACGATGGGAAATGCTGTAAAGATACATTTGACATAAAGCGAGTGACGCAATTTCACTAGATTTTTTCAAACTTTGATCATTTAGATTCCAAGTGAGCGGGTCGGCATTGCACACTCAGAGGATGGGCGGTGCTTTGCTATTCCGTGAAGCACCCACCGACAAAACTAGCTTTTCTGTACTTTTTTTTTTTTAGATAAAGAGAGTATTATCTCGCAGCATTTGAAGTGTCATTCTTTAGAATAAATCACGTTGGTATTGTTGATTTAAATTTGTACTTTGTCTTGTCAATGTTTTGCTTGATAAACAAAAAGGGTCCCTGCTTGAACGTTATAACATTTAGAGGGTCACCTAGAATCCGTCCTGATTGGTCAAAAAGCCATATGAGGCACTGAACTGGTACTAAAATAAAATAATGTGCTGACAAATTTAAGCTTCTTTTTTAATACAGTAACAGGATAGATTTCTCCCCCGAAAACTACAGAAAATTGGCCATTTTGACCTCCATAATGTAACATCTTACAAGTAAGTGTAGTTGGACCTGTCTTTAACGACAGTTTGAAACGAGTTGTTATCGCAATTAAAGAAAGCCGCCGTTGGCTACTCGGGTGGTGTCTTATCGCTTTCAAGAGTATGTCAAGAGGTGTGTATGGGGTGCGCTCAAGCGCAGAAGACAACGTGATTGCATTCGGCTAACTCAGAGCCGTCCCGCCCGCCTGGTACGTTTAGCAGTCGGTATAACGAGATGGTAGTGTATGAATTTTATTTATTGGTGATGTAGAGATAGTACAATGTCATTAAAAAAAAAAATTAAAAACAAACATGAGTTTAAAGGTTGTGAAAGACAGGTTGTGAACGTTAGTTTGACCGAAACTGGCAGCCGCAAACACATAATAACAAACAATCAATATTATGATAGATTCTGGATAAATAATGTATTATAATGTGCATCTTGTAGGTGATTGTGCTTTTAATAATTTTCAGATTTGTTTTCCCTGTTAATGCTGATGCCACAGTACTAGTTGATTTTTATAGGGAGAAAATGGTTTTGTTTTAAAATGTTCATTATGTACATTGCTTTGTAATTTTGTTAACACATTAATTTTGTGAAACGCCCAGAACCATGTCAGGATTTGCAATACATAACAAAACTTTATTATTGTTTTATCTTTTTATATTTAGTCAAGTTTTGACTAAATATTTTAACATCGAGGGGGAATCGAAACGAGGGTCGTGGTGTATGTGCGTGTGTGCATGTGTGTGTGTGTGTAGAGCGATTCAGACTAAACTACTGGACCGATCTTTATGAAATTTGACATGAGAGTTCCTGGGTATGAAATCCCCGAACGTTTTTTTCATTTTTTTGATAAATGTCTTTGATGACGTCATATCCGGCTTTTTGTGAAAGTTGAGGCGGCACTGTCACGCCCTCATTTTTCAACCAAATTGGTTGACATTTTGGTCAAGTAATCTTCGACGAAGCCCGGGGTTCGGTATTGCATTTCAGCTTGGTGGCTTAAAAATTAATTAATGACTTTGGTCATTAAAAATCGGAAAATTGTAAAAAAAAATAAAAATGTATAAAACGATCCAAATTAACGTTCATCTTATTCTCCATCATTTGCTGATTCCAAAAACATATAAATATGTTTTATTCGGATTAAAAACAAGCTCTGAAAATTAAATATATAAAAATTATTATCAAAATTAAATTGTCCAAATCAAATTAAAAATACTCTCATCTTATTCCTTGTCGGTTCCTGATTCCAAAAACATATAGATATGATATCTTTGGATTAAAAACACGCTCAGAAAGTTAAAACAAAGAGAGGTACAGAAAAGCGTGCTATCCTTCTCAGCGCAACTACTACCCCGCTCTTCTTGTCAATTTCACTGCCTTTGCCATGAGCGGTGGAGTGACGATGCTACGAGTATACGGTCTTGCTGAAAAATGGCATTGCGTTTAGTTTCATTCTGTGAGTTCGACAGCTACTTGACTAAATATTGTATTTTCGCCTTACGCGACTTGTTTATGATTACTATTACCATTATCAGTATATAAGAGGGACCACGGTTATACCCAAACTGCAATTTAAACAAAATTAATGTTGAAGAAATCAAAAATACATCGAACACATTTCACGCTTTGATTTAACTTATGTTTCCAGCTCGTCACAGACACAGCCTAAGTGCGAAGGCCTGTCTTGAAGCAGAAACGCTTTTGGTGTTCTAGTCGCTTCACACTTTAAGTCAAGTGTCATTCAGTCCGTCTCTCACAATATCACACCTATCCGCGAAAATAGGCAATAGGCCATGATGGGCCATATGTCAGGGAACAGAAGTAGCTCGCTGACTGTCTGATTTTTTTCCCGAGATTTTATTACCTCTCTGGGCCATAAGATGTGGACTACCTTGGGATGGGACAATAAAGTAATGAGAGAGAAAAATCTAATATATTCCTTGACTTTGGGGTAGCGCGACTCTGTTGCAGCTAACTTTCATGTGGGAGAAATAGGCCCTGTCGGAGAACAGAAGTAGCTCGCTGAGTGTCTGATTTTTTTCCGAGCTTTTATTACCTCTCTGGGCCATACGATGTGGACTACCTTGTGGTTTGTTTGTTGTTTGTTACGTGTAAGGATTACCCACATGACAAGCAAACAATACATAATTCGTTTGATCTTATCGAGGTTATCGTTCCGAATAAGTTGTTGTATATACTGTAAACATTCCACTTTTAAACACATTTTTAAAACACCTGTTGTGAACACTGAATGAATTACTCTTTTACAAAAATAACACATGAATAACACACACTAAATAATGTTTACCATTTGTGCTACTTTTACCAGTTGAATTAAACAAACTTCACCAACAAAGTATTGCGACAAATTACGCACCCGAATTAAGGCATTAATTCCCATGTCATTTTGTTCAATTTGTCTATGCTACTACCCGTAGTACATGTAGTATGTAGTCAAAATAGTCGGAAAGTTTCAAAGCAAACTAACAAGTCCTTGCTGACATACAGCGCTTTTTCGCATAATGCCCCTCGTAATTAACGCAAAAAACTCCCGTTTTTGACCGCACATACGATCGACACCTGCATCAGAAGGAATAGCATAGAACACAAAATATGCGAGCGTGTGAATCCGTGATTTGTAAAAATGTAAAACAATCGCCCCGCGATTTACAAATCACGTAAATGCGCCGGATATTTTCTTGTCATCTCCAAAGTCAAGGGATCTATTAAATGTTTTCAATAAGGAATCAGAAAGGCCATATACATTCCGCTCCGCGCATATCTATTAAAATCCTTCGGCAACAAATTATTGCGACAAATTACGCACCCAAATTAAGGCATTAATTCCTATGTCATTTCGTTCAATTTGTCTATGTACTACCCGTAGTAGCTTACATGTAGTATGTAGGCAAAATATTCGGAAAGTTTCAAAGCAAACTAACAAGTCCTTGCTGACATACAGCGCTTTTTGGCATAATGCCCTTAGTAATTGACGCAAAAACTCCTGTTTTTGATCGTAAATGCGATCGACACCTGCATCAGAAGGAATCCCGTCGCGATATAACCTTCGTGGTTGAAAACGACGTTAAACACCAAATAAAGAAAGAATCAGAAGGAATAGCATAGAAGACGTAATATGCGAGCGTGTTAACCCGTGATTCGTAAAAATGTAAAACAATCGCCCCGCGATTTACAAATCACGTAAATACGCCCGATATTTTCTTGTCATCTCCAAATTAAGTCAAGGGATCTATTAAATGTTTTGATTCTTATTTCATTACTTTTTTGTCCCATCGCTGGGATATTCGGGTCAATTCCCCCCAATGGAAAGGCTAGCAGGAACAAAGTCGCGCTTCCTCCAAATCAGGGGATCTATCAGATGTTTTTATATTTAGTCAAGTTTTGACTAAATATTTTAACATCGAGGGGGAATCGAAACGAGGGTCGTGGTGTATGTGCGTGCGTGCGTGTGTGTGTGTGTGTGTGTGTGTGTGTGTGTGTGTGTGTGTGTGTGTAGAGCGATTCAGACTAAACTACTGGACCGATCTTTATGAAATTTGACATGAGAGTTCCTGGGTATGAAATCCCCGAACGTTTTTTTCATTTTTTTGATAAATGTCTTTGATGACGTCATATCCGGCTTTTCGTGAAAGTTGAGGCGGCACTGTCACGCCCTCATTTTTCAACCAAATTGGTTCAAATTTTGGTCAAGTAATCTTCGACGAAGCTCGGGGTTCGGTATTGCATTTCAGCTTGGTGGCTTAAAAATTAATTAATGACTTTGGTCATTAAAAATCGGAAAATTGTAAAAAAAAATAAAAATTTATAAAACGATCCAAATTTACGTTTATCTTATTCTCCATCATTTGCTGATTCCAAAAACATATAAATATGTTATATTCGGATTAAAAACAAGCTCTGAAAATTAAATATATAAAAATTATTATCAAAATTAAATTGTCCAAATCAATTTAAAAACACTTTCATCTTATTCCTTGTCGGTTCCTGATTCCAAAAACATATAGATATGATATGTTTGGATTAAAAACACGCTCAGAAAGTTAAAACAAAGAGAGGTACAGAAAAGCGTGCTATCCTTCTTAGCGCAACTACTACCCCGCTCTTCTTGTCAATTTCACTGCCTTTGCCATGAGCGGTGGACTGACGATGCTACGAGTATACGGTCTTGCTGAAAAATGGCATTGCGTTCAGTTTCATTCTGTGAGTTCGACAGCTACTTGACTAAATATTGTATATTCGCCTTACGCGACTTGTTTCTTCTTTACTTCATTGTCCAATCACTGGGAAATTCGGGGCGTTTCCTCCCTGTGGAAAGCTAGCAGCAACAGAGACACGCTACCTCAAAGTCAAGGGATATATTAGATTGTTGTTTTTCATTACTTTATTGTCTATTCGCTGGGAAATTCGGGTCGCTTCCTCCCAGTGAAAAGCTATCAGCAACCGAGTCGCACTACCCCAAAGTCAAGGGATATATTAGATTTTTTTTCTCTCATTACTTTATTGTCCCATCGCTGGGAAATTCGGGCGCTTCCTCGCAGAGAAAAGCTAGCAGCAACAAAGTCGCGATACCCCGAAGTCAAGGGATCTATAAGATGTTTTTGTCATTAATGTATTTTCCCGTCGCTGGGAAATTCGGGTCGCATTCTCCCAGAAGAAAGCTAGTAGCAACAGAGTTGCGCTACCCCAAAGTCAAGGGATCAATTAGATTTATTTAATTCTTTTCATTATTTTATTGTCCCATCGCTCAAAAATTCGGATTTGTTTTCTTTATGCTAAAAATCGTAATATTTTATCTATCGAGTCCAAACCACCCCCACCACCCAGCGTGGACGGCTTCACTGTGTCACAATGTGGATGCAAAGAAAGATAAAAATATCTACTGAAAGAGCACACGCCGACGACGAGCAATATCTAGTAAAACTGCAGACGGGTCACCTGCAGACTCAGCCGTGTGTGTATATGTGTGTGTGTGTAATCCAGCAGCGTGCTTACAACAACAACAACAACAACAAACACAAAAAACACCTAATAAAAAATGTTTAAAAAACCCCACAATAAATACCGGTTAAGCGATATGAAACAAATCAGTCAATCTGTCGCTCGAAACAAAAATATCAACAAACAAGTCGCGTAAGGCGAAAATACAATATTTAGTCAAGTAGCTGTCGAACTCACAGAATGAAACTGAACGCAATGCAACGCAGCAAGACCGTATACTCGTGGTCCACCGCTCACGGCATAGGCAGTGAAATTGACAAGAAGAGCGGGGTAGTGGTTACGCTATGCTGCATAGCACGCTTTTCTGTACCTCTCTTCGTTTTAACTTTCTGAGCGTGTTTTTAATCCAAACATATCATATCTATATATTTTTGGAATCAGGAACCGACAAGGAATAAGATGAAAGTGTTTTTAAATTGATTTCGAAAAAAAAAATTTGATAATAATTTTTATATATTTAATTTTCAGAGCTTGTTTTTTATCCGAATATAACATATTTATATGTTTTTGGAATCAGCAAATGATGGAAAATAAGATAAACGTAAATTTGGAGCGTTTTATAAATTTTTATTTTTTTTTACAATTTTCAGATTTTTAATGACCAAAGTCATTAATTAATTTTTAAGCCACCAAGCTGAAATGCAATACCGAACCCCGGGCTTCGTCGAAGAGTACTTGACCAAAATTTCAACCAATTTGGTTGAAAAATGAGGGCGTGACAGTGCCGCCTCAACTTTCACGAAAAGCCGGATATGACGTCATCAAAGACATTTATCAAAAAAATGAAAAAAACGTTCGGGGATTTCATACCCAGGAACTCTCATGTCAAATTTCATAAAGATCGGTCCAGTAGTTTAGTCTGAATCGCTCTACACACACACACACACACACACACACACACACACACACACACGCACATACACCACGACCCTCGTTTCGATTCACCCTCGATGTTAAAATATTTAGTCAAAACTTGACTAAATATAAAAACCAGCCATATATGACGTAATGTGAGTAGTTTTGACAGCATCGCTGATCACCTACCTTAATTCTGTTTTCACATATTAATGTTTAAAACAAACATAAACTTTGAAAATAATTCTCTGAGAATGTTAGGACAGTTCCACTCATCTTGAACTCAGGTCAAAAGGAGTTCAGGTCATTCTCTCCCTGACAGGATGCCTTGAGATTCCTTGTCTGGCAAGGAAACCGATTTGTGTGTGTGTGTGTGCATATTTAGAGTTTTTTGTAATGTATTATTGATATAAGCAGATTCGCGATCGTCGATAATGATTTTTCATGGTGTTTTGTCATTTTAAAATTACGAAGGAATTGAAATGTAAGACAGTTTCAAGCGAGCTATTTTTCGCGGCTGTATTTACTGTGCAAACAATTCTAAATATGACAAAAGTGTCACGTGATAATCAACCGTTTGGTTTCGGCGCTCACTGGAGCAGACGATTTTTTCTGTAACCAGTTGACAGAGATGAAACCATATATTACGGTCTCCTTCCGGCAGCAGTCCCAAAATTTCGACTTGTTTTGACCTTAGAACGATGTCTTTATCATAACTGTGAAGAACAGAACGGAGATCACTGTCGAAGTCGGCCAATCTGCAATCATTTTCGTCTCGCGAACACTGATCTCAAATTTAGATCAGTGCTCGCGAAAAACATATGGGAGATAACTCTGTATTCTTTTTTTTTTATATAGATTCGCGTAGGACTGTAGCGTCCGGTCAGAGAGACAACTGGCAATAGCCGTGGAGCGATGCTTATCAGAATGAGTTCCACTGAGTCCATCATAATCAAATATAGTGCCGAAAAATTAAAGCTTCTTTTTTTAATACAATAACAGGATAGATTGTTCCAAAAAAAACTACAGAAAATTGGCCATTTTGACCTCCATAATGTAACATCTTAAAAGTAAGTGTAGTTGGACCTGTCTTTAACGACAGTTTGAAACTGTCTACCCGAGTTGTTATCGCAATTAAAGAAAGCCGCCGTTGGCTACTCGGGTGGTGTCTTATCGCTTTCAAGAGTATGTCAAGAGTATGTCAAGAGGTGTGTATGGGGTGCACTCAAGCGCAGAAGACAACGTGATTGCATTCGGCTAACTGAGAGCCGTCCCGTCCGTCTGATACGTTTAGCAGTCGGTATAGCGAGATGGTAGTGTATGAATGTTATGTATTGGTGATGTAGAGATAGTACAATGTAATTAAAAAAAATAAATTTAAAACAAACATGATTTTAAAGGTTGTGAAAGACAGGTTGTGAACGTTAGTTTGGGCCGAAACTGGCAGCCGCAGTCCGTTTAGACATGTGATCGCAGTTGACAAGTAAGCAATATCTTAAAACATGTCGCGTAGACGAAATTAATACATTCAGTCAACCCTTCGAACTCACATTATGAAAGACAATACGAAGACAAAACTCAATACCTGTGTCGATTTCATACCTGACGGCGACCGCTATCGCGTTCACGCCACAGAAAGCCAGTATAGCGCAGTAGTGTAAAGCGCTTCTTATGAAATTGTGCTTTTTCTATTGTATATTAATTTTTTTTCGAGCTTGTTTTAATCCAAACAGGACATTAAACGTTGTATGTATTTTTGACCAAAATAGGACATTTTACACAGATCGAAACAGTCAGTGTTCCTCCGAGACCGCGCTAGCGGTCGAGGTGAACGACTGTCGAGATATGTGTAAATTGTCATATTTTGGTAAAAAAATACAAATAAAATGTATGTATCTGGGTAGAATTTCTTGTAGTTTTTATGACTGAACGCACACAAACATGCACTATTTTGTAGTCTCGGCTGGCCGCCTAAACAGACGTTTTGTCGGCCTCTGACGTCACATAGCTCAAAGAAGGGAAATCCAGTGTTCAATCGATACACATAGATTTGTTTATGGAATCAGAAAATGATCAAGAATAAGATTACATCTTTTTGGATCGATTCATCACATTTTATTTTTAAATACAATTTTCTGACTTTTAATGGCCAAACTCAAAAAATAATTTGCAAGCTTTAATCCTGAAATGCAATCCTGTTGTCCGGATTTTGTCGAAAGTTACTTTTACAGAATTTTAATCAAATGAATCCAAATATGAGGGTGTGACAGTGCCACCAAAACTTGTACAAAATGCCAGATATTACGTCATCAAAGAAACGTATCCTCCAGTAGTCCAGTAGTTTTCTCTGAATGGCTCTACACATACATACACACAGACCCACAGACCCACAGACACGTACTACGTAGGCCCTACACCACAACCCTAGTCACGATTCCCCATCTAAGTTAAAACATTTAGTCAAAACTTTACAATATGTTAAAAAATATATATATATATATATATTTCGTGTGGTCGTTATAGACAAAGTGGTGGACAAGCTTTCATTGGACAGGTTTGATTGCACGATCGGACTAAAGATTCAAACACACCGATTGGCTTCAAGGGAGCCCGGGTAGCTCAGGTTGTGGACTTGTGATCCTAGGGTCGCGGGTTCGAATCTCGGCCGGGGCCCAGATATGTCATAATGATATACTACAACAACAAAAGTTCATGGAAAGATAGAAACGCTTACTTGCGTTGCAACTTTCAAAACATTTAAGAGTAATTCGCAGTCGGCTGCAGGTCGAACATCATGGAAAATTACATATGAAAATCCGGACGAGGAAATAAACTTTACCAAAACATTATTGCGAGAAATGTCGCGACAAAACTGCCGGTTGTTGTTATTTTTCTACCTCAAATGCACTCGACATCTGCATGAGTAGGAATAGCATAGAACACAAAATACGCATGCTAACTTAACAAGACAACATGTTCTAGGTAGATAATGTTTGACTTTCTTCTCTCATGTAAAAGTTGTATATCATCTATATTGTTGTATCATAACAGAATTCAGACGTTCAAACGATTTCTGAAACAGACGTGTGCTGCCTGCTACATATATCATTAAACAAATCAAGCCAGTGATGTTGAGAAGAAAAAATATCGACAACCAACTATACCACAACGACAACAATCGATAATTTTGCGCACAAAACAAAAAAAACTTTCGGGAAATAGAAGTCAAGTAAGCTGATCAACTGAAAGAAGAATGAATCTGAATACACATATTTTTTCTTCTTTACCCCTGTCTCCACCCCCTGACCTTGGTTCGGCGCGTCGTTAACAGATACTATGATTTGACACGATCGTTACCTCACAGACGACACGACTCGCCGCGTCTACCTCTCCCTGTGTGCTTCTGTAGCGGCATGTATAGGATGAAAAATATTAATTAATTTATTTTTGTTGTTGAGCAACGGTTTTTACGAACACATAGTGTTAAATAAAACCTTGAAAGAAAAATGATTGTTGTGTATGCATGAACCGCGCACAAGTTCTATCACGCCTCTTCTGAGCGGCTCCCGTTCCACCAAGGGCAACATTTTTTTCTGCCAACGATTTATTGCATGAAGAAATCAAGTTGACACCTTCTTCGAGCTTCGTGGTCCGCCAGTAAAGTAGCGCACATACTAAATACATTCATCCATTGGCCCAAATGGTCATGTGATAAACCCAAAGCTCCGCCCACTCCACTCAAAACACTTGACCGCCGCGTCAATGAAATCTTCGCTGGTGTTTATTGGATGGTCTGTTTTGTTACAGGCCGAACGCTGCCCGTCTTACAGAAGGCTCATAAGACCGCGTAAAAGCCATACCACGTTGAAATCAGCGGTTCTCTTCTAAAAGCGTGATTGACATTGTCAGTTAGTCAAGCAAACGAATGCACGCGTTCACGCATGCACACACATTAATATACGTTTGTTCTGCGAATTGTTTGCTTGTTTCTCTATGATTTGTTAATGCGTGCGCGTGTTTGTATGTGTGTTTATCACCAGTCGACATAATTACTGAAATACTCAATTCTTTGGACGCAACAGCACTCTGCACTTTCAAGCATGTACTACATGTACAGTTTTTGTACATGGGGTTAACACACGTTGTTTTGCATAGAAATCTTAATTCGTTAAGCGGGGAATACTTTAAAAAACAAAACCCACATGTTTTAACGATTCACGTAATGTTGCTTAGCTAACACAACAATTCGCCAAGAAAAATGTACTTAGCATACCCATTCCTAAAACGAGTATAAAGGATCTTAGTTGGAAAAAAAAGGGAAGTTTTGTTTTTGTTTTTTAAGTAAGTCGCCCAAGCGCTCTATCAACTTGGCTAAAAACAAATCTTTGAAAAAAAACACAACTAACTACACACACACACACACACACACACACACACACGAAAAAATAAAAGAAAAGAGAAACACACACTAATGTGACATGATATAACTGAGTTTGCTGAAAACTGACGAAAAAGTACAAGACCGGAAAATCGCAAATGCTTACGCATAAACTTTTACAATTTCTTAGAAGCGCTCCGAACAGACACAATCACACACTCACATGCAACTTGGAAAAGCACTTCACTGGACAGTTCGGGTTGCAATTTTGGTTATTGTAATTATGTAACCACACACGTACCATCTGAACATCAGTGTCTAAGTGTTCAGTTATTCACACGGGTTTCATCTGCTTGGGTAATGGATTACAACTAAATAGCACTGAAAAAAATAATTTAAAGAATCAAGAATCAAACGCAAAAGAGATTATCGCCAGAAGGTGAAATCCTGTTTGTATGAAAAGAAATAATCGGCAACGGTAACGGAGCATTTTACAGTTAGTTATTTCAGATGTTTCCAAATTACATCACTGCGAATGTCTCTTGGGCTTCGAAAGGTGGATGTCGCCGGGGAAAAATCACTAAAACGGCTTATTTATTTCTTTATTTGTAAATGAAGTCCTTCCAATACGTATCAATGATTTGGATCACCACCTCAGGTTTGCCTAGGAAGGCGTAATCAATATTTTCAATTTTACGCCGGCAATAAATGTTTACTTTGCGCGTAAAACATATATTAAGAGCGTACAATTCATCAACAGTAATTAAAACAAACAGAAAATCAACAAACTAACTTACAAACAAGCAAAGGGACACGAGAAGAAAAACAAGTCGCGTAAGGCGAAAATACAATATTTAGTCAAGTAGCTGTCGAACTCACAGAATGAAACTGAACGCAATGCAACGCAGCAAGACCGTATACTCGTAGCATCGTCAGTCCACCGCTCACGGCAAAGGCAGTGAAATTGACAAGAAGAGCGGGGTAGTAGTTGCTCTGAGAAGGATAGCACGCTTTTCTGTACCTCTCTTCGTTTTAACTTTCTGAGCGTGTTTTTAATCCAAACATATCATATCTATATGTTTTTGGAATGAGGAACCGACAAGGAATAAGATGAAAGTGTTTTAAATTGATTTCGAAAATATAATTTTGATAATAAATTTTATATATTTAATTTTCAGAGCTTGTATTTAATCCGAATATAACATATTTATATGTTTTTGGAATCAGAACATGATGGAGAATAAGATGAACGTAAATTTGGATCGTTTTATAAAAAAAATATTTTGTTTACAATTTTCAGATTTTTAATGACCAAAGTCATTAATTAATTTTTAAGCCACCAAGCTGAAATGCAATACCGAAGTCCGGGCTTTGTCGAACATTACTTGACCAAAATTTCAACCAAAACTGAGGGCGTGACAGTGCCGCCTCAACTTTCACGAAAAGCCGGATATGACGTCATCAAAGACATTTATCAAAAAAATGAACAAAATGTCCAGGGATTTCCTACCCAGGAACTCTCATGTCAAATTTCATAAAGATCGGTCCAGTAGTTTGGTCTGAATCGCTCTACACACACACACGCACATACAGACTCAGACACAGACACACACACACACACACACACACACCACGACCCTCGTCTCGATTACCCCCTCTACGTTAAAACATTTAGTCAAAACTTGACTAAATGTAAACAAGTCGCGTAAGGCGAAAATACAACATTTAGTCAAGTAGCTGTCGAACTCACAGAATGAAACTGAACGCAATGCCATTTTTCAGCAAGACCGTATACTCGTAGCATCGTCAGTCCACCGCTCATGGCAAAGTCAGTGAAATTGACAAGAAGAGCGGGGTAGTAGTTGCGCTAAGAAGGATAGCACGCTTTTCTGTACCTCTCTTTGTTTTAACTTTCTAAGCGTGTTTTTAATCCAAACATATCATATCTATATGTTTTTGGAATCAGGAACCGACAAGGAATAAGGTGAAAGTGTTTTTACATTGATTTGGACAACTTAATTTTGATAATAATTTTTATATATTTAATTTTCAGAGCTTGTTTTTAATCCAAATATAACATATTTATATGTTTTTGGAATCAGCAAATGATGGAGAATAAGATGAACGTAAATGTGGATCGTTTTATAAATTTTTATTTTTTTTTACAATTTTCAGATTTTTAATGACCAAAGTCATCAATTAATTTTTAAGCCACCAAGCTGAAATGCAATACCGAAGTCCGGGCTTTGTCAAAGATTACTTGACCAAAATTTCAACCAATTTGGTTGAAAAATGAGAGCGTGACAGTGCCGCCTCAACTTTCACGAAAAGCCGGATATGACGTCATAAAAGACATTTATCAAAAAAATGGAAAAAAAAAGTCTGGGGATTTCCTACCCAGGAACTCTCATGTCAAATTTCATAAAGATCGGTCCAGTAGTTTAGTCTGAATCGCTCTACACACACACACAGACACACACACACACGCACACACGCACGCACGCACATACACCACGACCCTCGTCTCGATTCCCCCTCTACGTTAAAACATTTAGTCAAAACTTGACTAAATGTAAAAAAACAGAGACAGAAATGGGGGAGGGGAGCATATGGGGAGGTGGAGAGAGGCATTACAAAAACTTTCCTGTTGACGAAAGCAAAATGACGCGAAATGAACCCAATGATGGTTTTTTTCAAAAGTAATGTAGTAAGCTTACAAAAGTGTTCTTTTTTGGTTTGTTTTATGTGTTTTCCTTTTAACAGCCAACTGTCGCCCAATTAGGGACTGCTCTACATTATGCAAATGAATATGAATAGTTAATGGTTGAAAAGTGTGAAAAAGAGAGAGAAACAAAGAGAGAAACAGACTGGTAGAGAGAAGATGGAGAGAGGGAGGGAGGGATTCAAAGAACTGTTGCCGAAAGCAAGGCATCTCGAGATAATGGCCTATAACCTGTTCAGGTAAGTATGTTAAAAGCAATTAACCGCTGAACTCATCCTCTCTAAAGAGTACACTTCACACCAATCGCTGAAGTTTTCAAGGGGTCATAGAGTACACACATTGGACAATAGAGAGGCCGTAAAAGGGTCGCGTTGCCATTGGTCAACCTGACCACGTGATCAGCCTCGGCACAAAGCTACGTCCGTGGTCATGGAAACCCTTTCTAGTTCAGTCCTGGCTCGGAACAGTTTTTTGTGGGTTTTTTTTTCCGAACGATGTAGGCGTCTCCCAGGAATTGTTTTGGTTGGCGTGCGGAGCGGAGAGTTACAAATTACTTTAAAAGAAAACACTTTGGTTACTTCTCAGAGTGTTATGTATGGTCCGACTGAGGTGCCAGTAGCGGACGTTTTAAATGGAAACAAATTGAAACAACTTTTACAGCCCGGACTTCGGTATTGCATTTCAGCTTTGTGGCTTAAAAATTAATTAATGACTTTGGTCATTAAAAATCTGAAAATTGTAAAAAAAAATAGGCCTATTTTTTTTTTATAAAACGATTCAAATTTACGTTCATCTGATTCTTCATCATTTTCTGATTAAAAAAACATATAAATATGTTATATTTGGATTAAAAACAAGCTCTGAAAATTAAAATTACAAAAATTATGATCAAAATTAAATTTTCGAAATCAATTTAAAAACACTTTCATCTTATTCCTTGTCGGTTCCTGATTCCAAAAACATATAGATATGATATGTTTGGATTAAAAACACGCTCAGAAAGTTAAAACGAAGAGAGGTACAGAAAAGCGTGCTATCCTTCTCAGCGCAACGAATACCCCGCTCTTCTTGTCAATTTCACTGGCACAGCCTTTGCCATGAGCGGTGGACTGACGATGCTACGAGTATACGGTCTTGCTGAAAAATTGCATAGCGTTCAGTTTCATTCTGTGAGTTCGACAGCTTGACTAAATGTTGTATTTTCGCCTTACGCGACTTGTTTAAAATCAAGAGTCAAACTGACACAAAGATTTTCACCTTCCATTTCTCTGTAATGGAGGCACGCAGAGGCACGACGTAGAGAGAGCGTCAGATAACCGCGACGTAGGTTTGGGGAGTCGGGTCGGGCACTAAGAGTACAGTTTATTTTTACAGAACTGTACATTAATTATCGCAACAGGTTTAAACAGTTCGCTTTACATTTGATTCTGTCTCTCTCTGTCTGTGTCTGTCTGTGTCTGTCTGTCTGTCTGTCTGTCTGTCTGTCTGTCTCTTGT
>NC_090245.1:95388086-95410586 GCF_037325665.1 Littorina saxatilis
TCGATAATAGCGTGGCATGAAATACAATTTTGCGAAAACCCGGTGAAATGAAAAATATCGCTCCAATGAATGCTGTCCATCATGTGCGAGGTCGGGAAAAGTGTTACACGTATCGATGAAAACAAAGAGTGTACAGATAAAACTGAAAAAGGAATTAAAGCGGAGAAGTCGGCAGCTCAGTCAAACCACCTCTAATAAAGTGACAAATAGTACTAAACTATCGACTACTAAGATTCATTTGATTTTGTAACCAAGAATTTAGTTTTTGTTTTTGACGGCGCCATCAATTTAAAAGAAATGCATCTTTTCTGGTTCACATTTAAATTAAAAAAAAAATTAAAAAAAACCTACCTTTCTTTTTTTTGATTCACATTTAGATAGCAGTATATCATTTACATTTAACGTATACTGCATCCCGGTATCAGCATGCTTATTATACAATAAAATAAAAACAGCGCTAGCATACCATGAACATAATTAATTTCCTTGTAAATCTGTTTTGCTTCTTTCTTTATTTATTTATTTGTGTGGGGTGTTTTTTTGCGTGTTATTTTGGGGAGAGTGTTTTATTGTTCCTCAAAAGCACTTTGGTCAATATCTCTTTAACTTTGAACTACCGTTCAGTTTGAGGACAGAATGCAATTCTTTTATTTTTGGACAACAACACTGTTGGGGTTGATGTACAAAATTGATGGTTGACTGATCAAAAGATCAAAATATTGTGTGCGATATCTGTTCCTTTAAACCTTTCGTTTAACCAGCAGGTGACATATGGCATGGCACAGCCCCCGTTTGACCACCCAGGCTCTCCCTCGCCCACTTTGTCCCCGCAAGTTTTTTTGCTACCTTTTCTATATGCACTGTCAATAACATTTTTTGAGGCGAATTTGTCGTTTGCTTGCAAAAAAAAAAGATAGTTAATTATCAGATCAGCTTTGTAAAGGAGATACTAAAAACCGCACATAATTATTCAAAAAAGTCTGATGCGTGGCGACAACTGCCGCTCCGACTGAAGGGCTATTTACTGAAAAGGAAGGTGGGGGGGGGGGGGGGGGGTCCTGGGGAGAGGTGGAGGGGTGGTGGGCAAAATGAGACAGAGCCGATACGATTACGATGTGGAGGGGGGGGGGGGCAGCAAATGTTCGCATGCACATGGTGGTCAGTAACTTTAGTAACACAAATCGACGTTTGATTTTAATCCCACACAGATGTGTTAATTTTTCTTTTGTTATTTTCTTTTTTCTGTCAAAATGTATAAATGAAAAACGTGACAGGCTGGATAAAATTTATCTGAGTGAAACGTTATTTCTTTCAGGGTCCGCATTGGTTTCTAAAAAAACAATAGTGTTTAATTTTAACTTGATTTCATTTACATGAATTCAAATCAGAAACGAAGAAAATATCATAACCCCGCAATATAACAGTGTCACAGAATCGTGAAACAATTCCGTGAAAACATTCTCTCAATGCTGACAATGTCTTGGTGCGTGGTTCTCACATGTGGTGTCCAGTTGTCCATCTTAGCTAATTTAAATTCCGCGTGTGATGTTTTAAGTGGGCCTATTGGGACGAAGCTGAGTAGATTCGGGATGCGAAAATCAGCAGATTATACGATTTTATGATCCGCGGCAGAGACTATCAAGTGCTCTTGCGTATACAAGAACCAGTCGGTCGGATCGAGTCCAGGTGTGATTTTCGCGTTCTACTTACAGTCGTTTTATCTCAGCTGATAACTCCTTGCCAAATGGTGGCAAAAACGCTCAATGGAAAGTGACATCGCATGCGTTGGGAAGACCGTGGGAAAATATTGAGACCTCAGAATAGGGTCCTACGATTGACCAAAGCAAAAATAATACGACAACACATCATAGTGTGTGTGTGTTTCTGCACGCGGTCTGTTTCTCATAAGACACGCAATAAGCACACCCTGGTCGTAAGGGAAAATAGCCTAACATGGACAACTGCCTGATATGGACCACCTCCTGTTCTGACAAACTAACGGTGCTATAGGTCTCAAAACAATTTCATTCTTTGGATAACTTGCATATATATGCGATATAAACATTTGTAACCACACAATAAGCTAAGCTTATATTAAATGTGGTTATAAATATGTACATCTAGATAGGAATTATTATTTCACGTTATGTCAAGGTCAGAGAATCGCTTATCCCCTTGTTATAAATGTAAGACAGACAAGATACAATTTTTACCAAAAAAAGAGGAAAAGATACAGCAAAAGAATCAGAGGATGTGACAGAGGACGGGAAGAGAGTTAATTTTATTTTTCAGCAAGCAAGGGGGGGGGGGGGGGGGGGGGTCAGAGAGACGATTACTGTTACAGACTTGCCAATTCAATGTTCCTGCAGCAGCAATAATTTCATCCAAAATGTTGTCCAAACTAATTAAGCTTAGATTACTCATAATTTATGAATACAAAGAAAAACCTTCAAGAAGGATTCACTCAAACTTGATTAAATCCCCAGATGAAGCATCCGTCGCGTCGCACATATGGAAACATGCGTTCTTTGATATTACTGTTGCGATCGGTTTTGACGCTGCCGCCACCTCGCCGCAACTATCGTGCTGCCATCGCGTCGCGATATGGAAACACAGCTTAAGACTATGCATATAATACTGCTGGTTTTCTCTTCATTCTTCTCAAAATGTCGGTCTCTGTCTGTCTGTCCCTGTTTGTGTGTCTCTCTATCTCTATCTCGCACTAATTCTGTCGGTCGGTCCGTCTCTCTGTCTGTCTCTCTGTATTTCTAGCTCTGTCTCTCTTTTTGTCTTTTTCTTACTCTCTCAGTTTATTAAAACAAAACAAAAACAAGAAGGGCAAAGCCCATACGACTCACATGCTTGACCTTGACCTTTACATGACCTTGACCTTCAGGGTCAAGGTCAAATAACTAAACCTAGTAATGACATCATACACTAAGAACTGCTTTAGACATTTTTCCTACCAAAATACAATGTGACCTTGACCCAAGGTGAAGGTCATCCAAGGTCATGCAACACAAAGCTGTTCATTCAAGACATAGGAAGTACAATGGTGCTTATTGGCTCTTTCTACCGTGAGATATGGTCACTTTTAGTGGTTCACTACCTTATTTTGGTCACATTTCATAAGGGTCAAAGTGACCTTGACCTTGATCATATGTGACCAAATGTGTCTCATGATGAAAGCATAACATGTGCCCCACATAATTTTTAAGTTTGAAACAGTTATCTTCCATAGTTCAGGGTCAAGGTCACTTCAAAATATGTATACAATCCAACTTTGAAGAGCTCCTGTGACCTTGACCTTGAAGCAAGGTAAACCAAACTGGTATCAAAAGATGGGGCTTACTTTGCTCTATATATCATATATAGGTGAGGTATTCAATCTCAAAAACTTCAGAGAAAATGGGGAAAATGAGAACAATAGCTGTTTTTTAGGCAACATTTATGGCCCCTGCGACCTTGACCTTGAAGCAAGGTCAAGATGCTATGTATGTTTTTTGGGGCCTTGTCATCATACACCATCTTGCCAAATTTGGTACTGATAGACTGAATAGTGTCCAAGAAATATCCAACGTTAAAGTTTTCCGGACGGCCGGACGGACGGACGTCCGGACGGACGGACGTCCGGACGGACGGACGGACGGACGACTCGGGTGAGTACATAGACTCACTTTTGCTTCGCATGTGAGTCAACAAGTCGCGTAAGGCGAAAATACAACATTTAGTCAAGTAGCTGTCGAACTCACAGAATGAAACTTTAACTGAACGCAATGCAACGCAGCAAGACCGTATACTCGTAGCATCGCCAGCCACCGCTCACGGCAAAGGCAGTGAAATTGACAAGAAGAGCGGGGTAGTAGTTGCGCTGAGAAGGATAGCACGCTTTTCTGTACCTCTATTCGTTTTAACTTTGTGAGCGTGTTTTTAATCCAAACATATCATATCTATACGTTTTTGGAATCAAGAACCGATAAGGAATAAGATGAAAGTGTTTTTAAATTGATTTGGAAAATTTAATTTTGATACTAATTTTTATATTTTTAATTTTCAGAGCTTGTTTTTAATCCAAATATAACATATTGATATGTTTTTGGAATCAGCAAATAATGGAGAATAAGATGAACGTAAATGTGGATCGTTTTATAATTTTTTTATTTTTTTTTTACATTTTTCTGATTTTTAATGACCAAAGTCATTAATTAATTTTTAATTTAATTAAGCCACCAAGCTGAAATGTAATACCGAAGTCCGGGCTTTGTCGAACATTACTTGACCAAAATTTCAACCAATTTGGTTGAAAAATGAGGGCGTGACAGTGCCGCCTCAACTTTCACGAAAAACCGGATATGACGTCATCAAAGACATTTATCAAAAAAATGAAAAAAACGTTCGGGGATATCATACCCAGGAACTCTCCTGTCAAATTTCACAAAGATCGGTACAGTAGTTTAGTCTGAATCACTCTACACACACACAGACACACACACACACACACACACACACACACACACACATTCCTGCCTGTCTGCCTGTTCTTCTCTCTCTCTTAGGTTACTTTCACGGATTATGCAAAAAAGAAATATGCACGGCTGCTTCACACTTTTCTTGTTTTCTCTCTATTCTCAACCTTTGGTGTCTGTCTGCGTGTCTGTGTGTCTGTCTGTCTGTTTGTTTGTTTGTCTGTCTGTCTGTCTGTCTCTCTCTCTCTCTCTCTCTCTCCCCTTCTCTCTCTCCCCATCTCTCTCTCGCCATCTCTCTCTTTTTCGCTCTCTTCATCTCTCTCTCTCTCCCTTCTCTCTCTCCCCATCTCTCTCTCGCCATCTCTCTCTCTTTTTCGCTCTCTTCATCTCTCTTTCTCTCTCTCTCTCTCTCTCTCTCTCTCTCTCTCTCTCTCTCTCTCTCTCTCTCTCTCTCTCTCTTACAGTCAGCATAATGTATTACAAATGATGGTTTATTCCTGCCAAATTTCGACCAAATGATTATCGAAGATGGTTATGCAAATAAGATGCAACAACGGAAAACAGACGAAATTAAACAGAGACCCCAAGCCCGTGACAGACAGACAGACAGACAGACAGACAGACAGACAGACAGACACAGAGACTGAGACAGAGACAGACAGACTAGACAAGCCGACAAACAAAAAAACAACATGAAAAGACACATGTAGGTGACGATGCTGATCCCAATACCGATGCCGATGTCGATGATGATGATGATGATGATGATGATGATGATGATGATGATGATGATGATGATGATGATGATGATATATCTCTTTATTTCCCTCTCTTGGAGAGTTTGCTGCGTGATAGCCTCTAACCCTATTCATTGTATAACAACGTTAAATCATCATCGTCATCTCTCTCTCCCGTTCTCTCTCTCGCCCCCCCCCTCTCTCTCTCTCTCTCTCTCTCTCTCTCTCTCTCTCTCTCTCTCCTCTCTCTCTCTCTCTCTCTCTCTCTCTCTCTCTCTCTCTCTCTCTCTCTCACACTTTCTCTTTCCTACTCTCTCTCTGTTTTGTTCTCCTTTCTCTGTCAGATTTGTTTTAAACAAACACGTAGGAAAGAAATCTGCAGAGCTGTTGCAATTGTGTCTTTTATCTCTATCTCTTTCTATGATTTTTTTTTCCCGGTTTTTGACTGTGTGCCTATCTGTCTGTCTTCCTCTCTCTCGCAGGTTACTGTCTGTCCGTATGTCTGTCCGTCTGTTTGTCCGTCTCTCTCACTCTGTCTCTGTCTTTCTTTCTTATTTAATTACCCCAACTCTCACTCTCTCTCTCTCTCTCTCTCTCTCTCTCTCTACAATTACAAATACAATTTTTGTATTAAACATGCCCCTCTCCTCTTTATTGGTATAATGTACACAAACCCTTTTCGAATGAAGGGACTTACAAACCAACCACTACATGTATTTAGATGTGTGATGATCTTGGCAATGTCTTGCTTGTTTGATTGATTTTCTTTAAAATGTAATGTATGGATTAGAGCATGATGTTGAGAAAGTGCAAGCTGCACTATACCACTTAATTCACATCAATCAACTCGCAATTTACCTCAATGTAATGCATTTTGTGTACATATGTATAATGTGTTTTCACTTTAGTTATCTGTTAAAATGTAGAATTTTAGTTATCTATTTTCTAATTTGTATCTTGTATTTTTTATTTCATTTTTTTAGTTAGTCCCTCTTTAGGGCGAGGGCTGGATGTAAAAAAGCAGACCACTGCTTAATCTACTACCCTCGTTAAATAAAGAATTGTCATTGTCATTGTCATTGTCTCTCTCTCTCTCTCTTTCTCTCTCTCTCTCTCTCTCTCTCTCTCTCTCTATCTGTCCCTCCGGCAGCACACATTTTTCGCTCCAGCAATTTACTTGAACAAGTGAAGAAAATGCCTGTCGTTGGACTACCAACTGCTGTGGAAGCTACCTTGACAGGCCTGCCAGCTGACCACTATGTCAAGTACTGGAAAGTCACCGGAGAATGAGAAGGAGCCACAGTCACACTTCAACTGCTCAGCACAGAGAACCAACAGGCCGCCATTTGCCGAGCTAGTCAACGCAACGTAAACAAAACCCCTTCGCAGCTCAGACGTGACAGACAATGATCCCAACAATTTAACAGCAAAGAGGTATGCGTTTCTTCTGTTGATACAGCTGATCGATCATCTGCGAAATCATGCCAGCACAACATCAGGCATAATTCACACAAACACGTACGACAAAGTTCCCGACGTTAGGCACAAACAGAAAATGAGACTACACGCCGGCGAACGCATTGACAGCGAGGCAAGCTGTGTTGTGAACATTGAAGCACGTGAATCACGGAGCCACATTCCATCCAAGCTGACGGAACCTGCCTTGCAGCAATCCGTTGACTCCACATGCGTGGCCACTGACAGTGACAAGGACAGATATTTTACGTCAGAGAGTGATACAGAGGAACCAGTGGAAAAGCAGTTGACTAAAGCTGAAAAGGATGCTTTGGAAAGGGAGTACAGTCTAGGGGAAGTAAAAGCACTTGCTTTAGAAATTACTACGAACCCCAGAACACGAAAGAAAGTGATTAGAATGGTGTACAATGCTTCATCCAAACAGCTGCTTGCAAAATCAGATGACTTCATGTTCACCTACGATTGTACCAAAGCTGAAACATTGTACTGGACGTTATTCAGGGACAAAGCAGACATGAGTTATGATGAATCAGAACGACTGGCATTTATTGAGGAGCCTGCGGATGTGCGACGAACACTGTACCTTATTGAGATAAATCATATCGCCAAGGATTTGCATGCACTGGTTACACTTCTCAGAGCCTACCTTCAGACTTGAACTTTGATCGCTGTTGTATTATATCACATTTACGTATCATTACATGCTGCTTCTCTTGCAAAACTCGTAAAGCACTACTACTATATTTTGCAGCTGATACTGGTAAAACGTTAATACTCTATGATTGTATTAAAACATTATTGTACATAATGCACTGGAAACATTTTCAAACATAATGTGGTTAACTTCTATTTCACCTCAATGAGCGAGGGCGGGATGAAAACAAAAAGTAGTTTAGCATTTCCTATTCTGTTACAGTGTTAAGATAAAGATCAATTCAATTCAATTTAATTCAATTCAATTCAATACAATCATCTCTCCCTCATTCTCGTTCTCATAAATAGGACTCAAACCATACCGGCACGGTGGCCTAGTGGTAAGGCGTCCGCCCCGTGATCGGGAGGTCGTGGGTTCGAAACCCGGCCGGGTCATACCTAAGACTTTAAAATTGGCAATCTAGTGGCTGCTCCGCCTGGCGTCTGGCATTATGGGGTTAGTGCTAGGACTGGTTGGTCCGGTGTCAGAATAATGTGACTGGGTAAGACATGAAGCCTGTGCTGCGACTTCTGTCTTGTGTGTGGCGCACGTTATATGTCAAAGCAGCACCGCCCTGATATGGCCCTTCGTGGTCGGCTGGGCGTGAAGCAAACAAACAAACAAACAAGCACATTTCACTGCTGTACAGCATACATCGTCCCCAAATACCTGTGTCTGTGTGTCACCGACTTAGTTGCTCTGCAGAGTGTGTGTGTGTGTGTGTAATACTGCCTTGCTGCAGAGTTTGTGTTATACCGCTTTGCTCTGCTGAGTGTGTTTGTGTTAATTACGGTCTGTCTGTCTGTATATTCTTTTGTCTGTCCGTCTGTCACTCAAGGGTAAGGGGGTGTCCTTAACCTCTCCTTTGTTGTCTCGGTCTGTCTCTCTGTCTCTGTCTATCTGTCTATGTCGCTCTTTCTGACTCTCTCCCTCTCAGCGGAGATCAAAGCCAATGAAAAACACACATCTCTGAAGCAGTTTTAGCTTGTGCCTCCAAATGACTGCTGTACAACAACCAGACCCCATCTGACTGCTGTTTGGGAAACAGTCCCCAATTCACTGCTGTATACCATTTACGTATCATTACATGCTGTTTCTCTTTCGAAACTTGTAAAGCACTACTTCTATTTTGCAGCTGATACTGGTAAAATGTTAATACACTATGATTGTATTGAAACATTATTGTACATAAAGCACTGGAACATTTTCAAACATAATGTGGTTAACTTCTATTTCAACTCAATGGGCGAGGGCGGGATGGAAAAAAACATTTTAGCATTTCTTGTTCTGTTACAGTGTTAAGAGAAAGATAAATTCAATTCAATTTAATTCAATTCAATTTAATACAACTCTCTCTCCCTCATTCTCATTCTCATAAATCAGACTCAAACCATCCGTTGTCAGGGTCGTGAATGCTAGCTACTGACTGGATTGGAAATACTCTTATGTCGCCTAGCGCCATATGTAACTGATGAAACCATTCATAGCACAGCGCAGAGCTATCGGTTTTTGGACGTCCCCATTTCACTGCTATACAGCAAACATCGTCCCCAAATAACTGTGTCTGTGTGTCACCGACTTAGTTGCTCTGCAGAGTCTGTGTGTGTAATACTGCCTTGCTCTGCTGAGTTTGTGTGTTATACCGCTTTGCTCTGCTGAGTGTGTGTGTTTGTGTTAATTACGGTCTGTCTGTATATTCTTTTGTCTGTCCGTCTGTCACTCAAGGGTAAACCGGCACGATTAGCTTAGTGGTAAGGCGTCCGCCCCGTGATCGGGAGGTCGTGGGTTTGAACCTCGGCCGGTGTCACGATTTCATCTTTCGCCTGTGTACATATTTCCCCCTCGATATTTACTCGAGACCGAAATGTTGTTTCCTGGTAAAATTAAGAAGAGAAATTATTTATGGACGAAAAGCATGTCAGTTTCTTGCATGTGAAAAAAATTGGTTGTGAAATTAAATAGATTTCACTCCCAAAATCGAATTCTTCGAAAACGTGTACCGAGTGGTTACGTCCCTTGAGTAAGAAGGGAAACATTTTAGGATGAATCAAATTTCTAAGTTAAATAAAATAATTGGTTGGACAAATTTGGCCCCATGAATGTAAGGTACACAAGGTCGCTCATCAGTACTATCGAAGGGTGTTTTTTTTGTTCAGTGTAGAGTTTATACTAGATCAACGAGGCCGAAAATCGAAATATCAACACGGCGAAAGATGAAAACGTCACACCGGGTCATACCTAAGACTTTAAAATTGGAAATCTAGTGGCTGATCCACATCCCATTTTGGTGCAATCCCATTTTGCCGCCGTCCCATTTTTTTCCCTATCCCATTTTCGCGACATTTCACAAGCCAAGCGTCATTTTATAAAATTTATAATTTTGGATGATTAATGAGATGAGGATGATTATAATGATGATGCTATGGATTTCCAATTTGGATTGAGACTACGTGACAGGGCATTTTACTAACATGTCATAACAATAGCGCGACATCCCATTTTGACACCATATCCCATTTGGCCGCCATGCCGTTTCACCGTATTCCATTTATCCCCCATCCCATTGTCGCGACATTTCACAAGCCAAGCGTCATTTTACTACCGTGTCATAACAATAGCACGTCATCCCATTTTGACACCATCCCATTTGGCCGCCATCACATTTTTTATTTATTCTTCTTGCCAAGCCTCACTATACTACTATACTGCGTTATTCAACTAGGAAGACATTCCGTTTAGGCCAAATTCCATTTTTGCCACAATCCAAAATGTCGCGAAATAGAGATGGCGGCAAAATGGGATGATGGCAAAACGGCATGGCGACAAAATGGAATGTGGCGCTAGTGGTTTGACACGGTGGTAAAATGACACATGGCCTATGAAATGTCGCAAAAATGGGATGGGGGCAAAATGGGATAACGGCGAAACGGGATTGCGCCAAAATGGGAAGTGGAGCTAATGGTACATGACATGGTGGTAAAATGACACTTGGCCTGTAAAATGTCGCAAAAATGGGATGGGGGCGAAATGGGCTAACGGCCAAACGGGATTGCGCCACAATAGGATGTGGGGCTATTGGTACATGATATGGTGGTAAAATGACACTAGGCCTGAGAAATGTCGCCAAAATGGGATGGGGGCGAATTGGGATAACGGCGAAACAGGACTAATAGATCCCTTGACTTGGGGTAGTGCGACTCTGTCACTGCTAGCTTTCCACTCGGAGGAAGCGACCGGAATTTCCCAACGATGGGACATCCTAGTAATTAATTTTTTTTTTTTTAATTCCTAAAATTAACAGAGTCGCGCTACCCCAAAAGTCAAGGAATTTCGTGTTTGTCCCTTGACTTTGGAGATGACAAGAAAATATCGGGCGCAAAAACGTGATTTGTAAAATTTTTCACAACATATGTCGCCTAGCGCCATGTATGTGATGAAACCATTCATATAGCTCTGCGGGAGCTCTGCACTTTTGGACGTCCCCATTTCACTGCTGTACAGCAAACATCGTCCCCAAATACCTGTTTGTTTCTAAAAAAATCACGCTGGAGGTTGCATTTTATGTAATAACCTCCTGAAATGAGTTTTGACACTTTAGAATGGCATGTAAAATGACACATGGCCTATGAAATGTCGCAAAAATGGGATGGGGGCAAAATGGGATAACGGCCAAACGGGATTGCGCCAAAATGTTAACGTGGAGCTAATGGTACATGACATGGTGGTAAAATGACACTTGGCCTGTAAAATGTCGCAAAAATGGGATGGGGGCGAAATGGGCTAACGGCGAAACGGGATTGCGCCAAAATGGGACGTGGAGCTAATGGTACATGACATGGTGGTAAAATGACACTTGGCCTGTAAAATGTCGCCAAAATGGGATGGGGCGAAATGGGTTAACGGCGAAACGGGATTGCGCCAAAATGGGATGTGGAGCTAATGGTACATGATATGGTGGTAAAATGACACTTGGCCTGAGAAATGTCGCCAAAATGGTATGGGGGCGAATTGGGATAACGGCGAAACAGGACTAATAGATCCCTTGACTTGGGGTAGTGCGACTCTGTCACTGCTAGCTTTCCACTCGGAGGAAGCGACCGGAATTTCCCAACGATGGGGCATCCTAGTAATGAATTTTTTTTTTTTTTTAATTCTTAAAATTAACAGAGTCGCGCTACCCCAAAAGTCAAGGAATTTCGTGTTTGTCCCTTGACTTTGGAGATGACAAGAAAATATCGGGCGCAAAAACGTGATTTGTAAAATTTTTCACAACATATGTCGCCTAGCGCCATGTATGTGATGAAACCATTCATATAGCTCTGCGGGAGCTCTGCACTTTTGGACGTCCCCATTTCACTGCTGTACAGCAAACATCGTCCCCAAATACCTGTTTGTTTCTAAAAAATCACGCTGGAGGTTGCATTTTATGTAATAACCTCCTGAAATGAGTTTTGACACTTTAGAATGGCATGTAAAATGACACATAACCTATGAAATGTCGCAAAAATGGGATGGGGGCAAAATGGGATAACGGCCAAACGGGATGGCGTCAAAATGGGACGTGGAGCTACTGGTACATGACATGGAGGTAAAATGACACTTGGCCTGTAAAATGTCGCAAAAATGGGATGGGGGCGAAATGGGCTAACGGCGAAACGGGATTGCGCCAAAATGGGATGTGGAGCTAATGGTACATGATATGGTGGTAAAATGACACTTGGCCTGAGAAATGTCGCCAAAATGGGATGGGGGCGAATTGGGATAACGGCGAAACAGGACTAATAGATCCCTTGACTTGGGGTAGAGCGACTCTGTCACTGCTAGCTTTCCACTCGGAGGAAGCGACCGGAATTTCCCAACGATGGGACATCCTAGTAATGAATTTTTTTTTTTTTTAATTCTTAAAATTAACAGAGTCGCGCTACCCCAAAAGTCAAGGAATTTCGTGTTTGTCCCTTGACTTTGGAGATGACAAGAAAATATCGGGCGCAAAAACGTGATTTGTAAAATTTTTCACAACATATGTCGCCTAGCGCCATGTATGTGATGAAACCATTCATATAGCTCTGCGGGAGCTCTGCACTTTTGGACGTCCCCATTTCACTGCTGTACAGCAAACATCGTCCCCAAATACCTGTTTGTTTCTAAAAAATCACGCTGGAGGTTGCATTTTATGTAATAACCTCCTGAAATGAGTTTTGACACTTTAGAATGGCATTTAACGCTTATTGAAGTTTTAACAAACTTTCTAACACCTAAAACATTCATAGCACCGATAACGTAATTCTAGCTCTGCACTTTGTGTACACATACGTCCCCATTTCACTGCTGTACAGCAAACATCGTCCCCAAATGTCTGTTTTTCTAAAAATCACGCTGGAGGTTGCATTTTATGTAATAACCTCCTGAAATGAGTTTTCACACTTTAAAATGGCATTTAACGCTCATTGAAGTTTTAAGAAACTTTCTAACACTTAAAACAAAAGAGACCCCAAATGCCTGTGTTTTGAGCAAGATGGCATTTTGATACACAGCCGACCCCAAATGACTGTAAAACCACCTATGTGTGTGTGTGTGTGTGTCTGTGTGTGCGTGCGTGTAGATCGAGCGATTCAGACTAAACTGCTGGGCCGATCTTTATGAAATTTGACATGAGAGTTCCTGGGTATGATATCCCCGGACTTTTTTTCATTTTTTCGATAAATACCTTTGATGACGTTATATCCGGCTTTAAAAAACCGTGTTCATGGCTTTCACAGGAGTGCAGCTTGTCAAAAGGACATGTTCCATCACCATAAATGGGGTGCAGCTGGTGCCAGCAGACAAAACCAAGTTCTTGGGAGTGACATTCACAAGCTCTCTCAGTTGGGGACCACACATAGACTCACTTGTGAGAAAAGCTCAACGCTCTCTAAACCTGATAAAGGTTCTGAGCAGAGAGTCGTGGGCAGCCGGAAAACCATTGATCCATCTTGTCCGTGCCCTTGTTCGGTCGCGCCTCAGCTATGGCCAAGAGGCTTTCTTTGCAGCTCCTGACAGTCAGTGGGTAAAGCTTGAAAGAGTAGAAAGAGCCGCTCTCAAAGTGGCGCTGGGGGTCCCCAGATCGGCAGTCTTCACTCTACTTTACCAGGAAGTGGGATGGCTGCCACTGAAAGAGGAATGCCACCTCAGATGTGCACAGCTGGCTGTCAGAATACACTGTGTCCCAAACACGGCAGTGGAAGTATTTACCCCAGACATGGGAGATACCGACCACATGCAATACAAAGCTCTTGAATCCAAGACTCATACATACCAAACAGTGCTCCCAATATACAACCATGTGAAGGGCATATGGGAACAGAGTGGCCTGTCCATAAAAAGCTGGTCACAGGTGGTACTCTTCCTTACCTTCCATGGCTGCTTGAAGCCCCAAATCTGATCATAGACTATGGAGACGGCCTCAAAAAGGCAGAAGACCCATTGCTGCTAGCCACAGTTGCAAAAGAAAAGATCGATCAACGATTTAAAAGCCACCTACAGGTCTTCACAGATGGTTCGATCCTGCAGTCAGGGGAGGCTGGGTGTGCTTTGTCGATTCCTGGACTTGATATAACACGAAAATACAAGCTAAACAAGGGGATCAGCATCTTCTCTGCAGAGTTATTTGCTATCTACATGGCCTGCACACTGATAAACGATCTGCCAACCCCACCCCTGGGGGTGGTCATCCTTACGGACTCAAAATCCTCGTTGCAAGCACTTGCACATGGCACCAAGAACAGAGGAGAGATGCAAACTGAAATTCATTTCTTAGCCCACCAAATTATGACAAAAGGAACAGACTTTTCCCTCATGTGGCTGCCATCCCACACAGGAATCCGGGGAAATGAAATGGCGGACAGAGCAGCAAAAGCAGCGGCTATGTCAACCATGCCAGTGACAGACATTCGGCTCTCCTGCCAGGAAGCCAAAATGCTGCTAGCCAAGCTAAAAAGAGAGGAAAGAGAGCAGACACTGTCACAAACATGTGAAGAGAGAGGATGGATACACCTCCCCTACAATAGGAAAGGGCACCACCTCCCACTCCCCCCGAGACCCATGAGCCTGTTGCGTCGCTTGCGCACGGTCAGCAGCCGCATCTACTGGGACAAGGTAGTCTGTCAGTGTGGCAAGACTGGACACCTCACACACGTGTTTGAAGGTTGTGACACTCTCAAGGAAGAGATGTCTAGTCTCATCCGCTACAGAAGGGAGAATGCTCTCAGTCTGGGAGACTTTCTCCGCCCACACCCATCACTCGGAGAGAAACCGATGATGGTCTTGGTCACCAATTTGTTCACCTCAACTGTTGCGAGCTGGTTCTAGTGTGCTTGCAGCAGACCCAGCACAGCACAGATCCACTTCTGGAATCTTAAGCTAAATGTGTCCCAAGACACACATTTTGTAGTCCTGGCATCCTGAAAGGCAGAGGCCCCAACCTACAGGTTTGCTACCATACCAAAAACGCCTCCAGACACGGGAACTTGGGAGCAGAGGCAACAGCTCCGCTTGAACCTCAGAAACCAAATGTGCCTCCAGACACACAGATCCCTTAGACGGCCGAGGCTGTGGCCTCTAAGGTTCTCTTGTACCAAACCGCCTCCTGACTCTGCATCAGATTGCTTGCGCTGGCATCTGCTTACATAGACCCACATTAAGTCACCACCGAGTGGTAGACACAGACGACATTTGGTAGCACTGACTGCCAGCTTCACGGTAATGCGTACCCATAGCGCGGCTCTGCATGGGTGGGAATGTTCTGAGCAAAACACTGTGTGTTACTCCATACCCCCCGCCCTCCATGGAACTTCTTGACCCCAACAAATTGGGAGGGGGGGAGTTTGCCCAGTCGGTAGAGGCGCTGGCTTTAAAACCGGTTGTTACTATCAGCGTGGGTTCAACCCGCAAGTTCGGCGCGGGATGTGTGTCCCAGAGTCAACTTTGTGCAGACTCTCCTCGGTGTCCGAACACCCCCGTGTGCACGCATGCGCACGATAAAGATCCCAGGGTCACAGCGAAAGCCTCAGGCCTTGGAAACACGAATACATGCATGCAAAAATATGAAGCCCGGGTGTCCGTTCGGCCAACAGCCAAAAAAGTAACCATTTCAGCACTGACCCAAGACGACCCAACCCGGTCCCTAGCCCATTTCAGGTCTCCTCTAGTAGCCGGCACCCAGCTGTCTACATCCCCCCCGCATTTTTATTTTTTATTTTCATACATTTCCCGTGTAACATGCCCCTAATGGCTTTGCCGTGAGGGCGTAAAACTTTCATTTTCTCTCTCTATATCCGGCTTTTTGTAAAAGTTGAGGCGGCACTGTCACACCCTCATTTTTCAATTAAATTGATTGAAATTTTGGCAAAGCAATCTTCGACGAAGGCCGGGGTTTGGTATGGCATTTCAGCTTGGTGGCTTAAAAACTAGTGAGTGAGTTTGGTCATTAAAAATCGGAAACTTGTAATTAAAATTATTTTTTTATTAAACGATCCAAAAATAATTTCATCTTATTCTTCGTCATTTTCTGATTCCAAAAACATATACATATGTTATATTTTGATTAAAAACAATCTCTGAAAATTAAAAATATAAAAATGATGATCAAAATTCAATTTCCGAAATCGATTCAAAAACTATTTCATCGTATTCCTTGTCGGTTCCTGATTCCAAAAACATATAGATATGATATGTTTGGATTAAAAACACGCCCAGAAAGTTAAAACGAAGAGAGCTACAGTAAAGCGTGCTATGATCGAAGCACAGCGCAACCGCTGCCGCGCCAAACAGGCTCGTCACTTTCACTTCCTTTTGCACTAGCGGCGGACAACGTTCAGTTTCATTCTGTGAGTTCCACAGCTTGACTAAATGTTGTATTTTCGCCTTACGCGACTTGTCTTTTTCTTTTTCTTTGTGAAAGGTCTGGTCAAAAGGACTTCGGCTTATTACACGTTCGCCCCTGCGATCCATCGTAACTTCTTTACCTACATTCAGAATGAGGGCAACGACCAACAAACAAGCAAGCAAGCAAGCAAGCAAGCAAGCAATCTCCTTTTGCCCAAAAATTGTTCGCTTACATTTTGATTTTGAAAACAAAAACACCTGCATGGGATTGCTCTCTATTCAGTTTCCCGAAGACGAGGTTTTTAGATCCGATTTTGCAAGTTTTTGAAGGGGAAGATTTTTACAGGATATCCAATTTTGCAAGTGTTTCTTGGGTCATGAGTTTCAGATTTTTGAAAACCATCACCACAGATCATGTAAGCACATTTTACTTTTCAAATGTCGCAGATGTTTGTTTGGAATATAAGTTTGTGAATGCATTTTTGTTTGCTTTAACGATTTTTAATCAGGTTTTAAATACAACACATCATATAGCAGCAGGTCTTATGTAACTGACTAATCATTTTGGCAGCGGTCAGTCCAGTCAAGTGCAGTTCAGTCCATTTCCTTGTCGGAAAACAAGTTGGTCGAATCAGAGACATACATACAGAGATGCGAAGCGAGGGCCGCTCGCGTGAACTCTTGGGCTACCGCGCTCGGTCAGCGTGACCTCGCGCGATTGTTAGCCATCATCCCGTACTAAGTTGTTGTTCGCTTGCTCTCTGACACCGATTTGAAGTGCTTTTCTGTCATATTTCTTTGGATATATCCAGCTTCAGACGAGAGATATCAGTGGTAAGTAAACTTGATTCATATTCTGTAGCTTCAATAGTGTGCACACGAACGCATTTGAGAGGATTGGGTTCCCGAAGTGAGTAAAAAACGGTTCCTTCGGTTCTTGCGGCCATTGTTTCTAAGTCCATTGTGCGTGGAGGCAATGTTTGGGAGCTAATATTTTCTTTTGTGCGCAACTTTGCTTTCCCTTAACTGGCAAATGCATTACTGGTGTATACATTAATCTGTTTGTATAATTGTTGATGCGCTGTAATTAAATTTGATGCTTTTAAGTCTCGCTCAAGTGGTTCTCGCACTTACACTGGCGTGTGGATAAAAAGTTTTTAAGGAGAAATTAGCGAAATTTCTTACTTTAGGATTCATCTTCTAATCACCAAATAATGCAACAATCTTCTTCTTGTGATTTTCTGTTTCTCTTGAGTGCAAATAATTAACAGGTTACATGTTTTATTATCTATGATTTTCTATGAAACAGTTATAACTCTTTAAAAACACAACAATTGCCAGCTTGGCGCCAGTGGGAGGATTACTTGCCCCTGCCGTAGGCGAAGATAACGCGAGCGGGAAGACAGCGCTTCGCATCTCGTCTATCTATGTCTCTGGTCGAATTAAGCTGCTGCAATTGTTATCAAGTGCAGTTCAGTCCATTTCCTTGTCGGAAAACAAGTTGGTCGAAGCTGCTGCAATTGTTATCAAGTGCCTGAAGGCTCGAGGCAATTTGTAGAGCTTTAACCACAAATACACACCGGAGCTATTTTACCGAAAGAAACTGACAAATAAAAATGAGTGGAAGAAAAACAAATAAAAGAAAAGAAAGAAAGAATGAAAAAAAAGAACGAGAGAAAGAATGAATGAATGAAAGAAAAGAGAAAAATGCACTAAATTAAATAAATAAAGAAGGAGCTAGCAGAAAAGAAGAAAGAATGAAACAGAAGGAAAGAAAGAGAGAAAGAGTGAAAGAAAGAAGTAAAGAACGAAGGAGCTAGCCGGAGAAACAAAGAAAAAGAAAGAAAAGAAAGAATACAAAACGCAACAATTCAAAACAGAAAAGAAAAGAAATAAATACCTACGCATATATTCACCACAACAACAAATGAAACTAACAAAAACACACAAACCAACCAACGCCACACCACATTACACCACACATCACACATACCACCACACTACACACCACACTACACACCACACTACACAACACACTACACTACACACCACACTACACACCACACTACACACCACACTACACACCACACTACACTACACACCACACTACACACCACACTACACACCAAACTACACTACACACCACACATCACATCACACAACCTCTCCACTCACCGTTCCACACAGATGGCCACCAGCGTGAGCACTGAAGCGTAGAGCGAGACGACCAGCACGAAACGGTTGACCCGGCACAGGTGAGCGTTGAGCACCCAGCCCTGGTTCATCATCACCTGCACGATCTCAGGCACCCCGAAGATCATGATCACCATGTCGGCGATGGCCAGGTTGGTGATCAGCAGGTTGGTCACGCTCGAGCGCATCTTGCGGTCACACACCACGGCGTACACGACCAGGTAGTTGCCTGCGATGCCTATGGCCCCGATGACGAAAAACAGCAGACTGAACGCCACGATCTGGGGCAGGGTGGCCGGGGGAGGGACGGGGGAGTGGGTGGCGTTGAAAGCGGGCTGCTCGTCTGTGAAGTTGGGCGCTGTTAGCGTCGTGGATTCCATTGTTGTTGTTGTTGTTGCTGGTGATGGTGGAGGGGTTGCTGTTATTGTTGTTGGTGGTGGTGGTGGCGGTGGTGTTGTTGATGTTGTTGTTGTAGATGGTGTTGCTGTTGTTGTAGATGATGTTGTTGGTGCTGTTGTCGTCGATGATGTCGTAGTAGATGATACTGTTGTTGTTGTTGTTGTTACTGTTGCTGTTATAATGATATTGCTGTTCTTTCAGACTTTTCTGTCTTTGTGTCTCGATGGCAAAGGCAACTATTCGAGGACTGTGGTTCGGGACCACCTTGAACTTTGTTGTTCAAAATCACCGCGAATTTGAAGCTTGCCGAATGTAGACTCCCAACAGTGTGCCCATGGGCCCATGGTTTGTCACAGGCCCGAAAATACAGTTAGAAAAAAAAATAATCCATACGGCCTTTTAGTTGCAGTGGTTTAAAGTAGATGTATTAGTCAAAGTCGAGTAGCAGTGCGTCTTCCTACTAAACGTCGTTTTCTTGACAAAGCTAACACATTAAAACTTCCCAAAAGCGAATATCTATGTCCACTCAACAATCCACTGCACTGCGATTTAGAATCGGGAACAACAGCGCTGAGTGTCGTCTGTTATAACATAAAACCCTAACTAAAACTGTCCATCCACATATGACACACAACAAGGGCTGACTATCGTTCAAAGGAAAGAAAGGAGAAGGGATATGTGAAGATGGAGAAAGTACATAACGTAAAAAGTACGATCAGAAATGGACGCAGACAATTGTTCCTGCTGCTTTGTGTAAAGAACCACGTGAGAGCTACTCTCTTTTTGCAAATTCAGTAAAAACATCCAAACACTGAGCATCCAAGAACTGTACACTGAAGGTAGCCAAATGAAATTACTGTATCTGAAACTTGCTGACGTCAGAAAAAAAAGTGTCCAAGGTTTCTCGCTGTCCGTCTAGACACTAATCAAGAAATTACACGTGGAACCTGTTGGTCGCCAAACTAAAACTTGCTCAGGTCAGGCTAGTACGATTCCAAAAGCGCTTTTTTTGTGCCGGAGTTCCTGCAAGACACACAAAAACAAAACCCTTATTATCACTAGAATCACGATCGTACCGTAAGTAGCGTTACACCTGCGGGAGAGAGAGAGAGAGAGAGAGAGAGAGAGAGAGAGAGAGAGAGAGAGAGAGAGAGAGAGAGAGAGAGAGAGAGAGAGAGAGAGAGAGAGAGAGAGAGAGAGACAAGACAAGACAATACAAAATCTTTATTATCGATAAGCAAGAATATTGCTTTTTTACATCCAGCCCTCGCTCTAATATAGGGTCAACAAGAACAGAAAACAATATAATCAAAGAACTATCACATCAAACTTAATACATTATAACTGTATATACGGTTTTTACGTGGGATATAGAGAGACAAAGATATATTGAGAGTAGGAGAGGGGGGGAGAGAGAGAGAGAGAGAGAGAGAGAGAGAGAGAGAGAGAGAGAGAGAGAGAGAGAGAGAGAGAGAGAGAGAATGACGGACAGATAGACTGACAGACAGACAGACAGACAAACAGACAGACAGACAGGCAGACAGACAGACCGAGATAGAGAGAGATGCATGAACAGAAATAAAACGATGTTTACATGATAAAAGGTCTTCGATTCATTTCGTGGGTACTTTCAGGACGGTCCGATCAATATAATTGTATTCCTTGAACTTTGGAGCTTGAGTTTATACATGCATTGAAACTACCCTCCTCAGCGTGGGCGGTTGCGAGTGGGTTAGATCAGAGAGAGCTCTCTCGCAGAAGTCGGTGACATCAAGCGGGCAGGATCAATTATAATCAATGGGCACCGGACTCAATTAAGTTGCTGAGTATCGTAGGAATCGAACCGCAAGCCGCTGATCCAAGTTTGTTCAATCGGATGGATTGGATGACACCCACTTAATTCCTCACGCGGAAAAACTCCCCGTGTGGCGGTGTTATTAAAATAGTTTTTGTGTGAGATAGCTAAATGAACGTTGGCCTGCAGTGAAGATAGCGTGTTATAACATTGTTGTGTTCCAACAAACCTCGTCCCTCTCTCTCCCCTTCTCAATTACTCCCTGTCTCTCTCTCCCTCTCAATCCCTCTCTGTCTCTCTCTCTCTCAATCCCTCTCTGTCTCTCTCTCTGTCTCAATCCCTCTCTGTCTCTCTCTCCCTCTCCCACGATCAAACTCTCTCTGTCTCTCTCTCTCTCCCCCTCTCCCAATCATTCTCTGTCTCTATCTCCCTCTCCCATTCTCAATCTCTTTCTGTCTCTCTCCCTCCCCCACTCCAAATCTCTCTCTCTCTGTCTCTCTCTCTACCTCTCCCACTCTCTCTCTCTCTCTCTCTCTCTCTCTCCCCCCCCTCTCCTACTCTCAATCTATCTTTGTCTCTCTATATCACACGTACAAACCGTGGGAGTTTCAGCCAATGAACGAATGAATGACTAAGAAGAAACCTCCTTCTCTGTTACCAAGCCACCAATCGTGATGATCTGCGAGTCGTACATAAGGCAAGAAAACGACACAAAAGGGCAATTTTCGAGTTTTCTTTACCAGGCATGTGTCCAGTCTCCTGAGTATACCTCGCATTGTAGTCATTGACATTTACTCCGCGTAGTTTGCTTGCACCTCATTATCTCTCCCGCCGTCGTCTTCCGCCCTCCCCCTCCCACCACCCTCCCCTTTCGCCCTTTCTCGTGAACTCTCTTGACCTATTCAGCTGATTCTGGTCCATCAATCAATATCCTCCACTTAACTTCTTCTCGTTCAATCATCTGGAGAGACATACTTTATTTTGTTTTTTTTTGTGGTCTTTTTAAATTTTATTCAATTAATAAAACACAAGATAACAAACATGGTAACTGTATTTTCTGTTTGCACACATACTCTCTCATTTACATGCGGTTCAGAAAAAACTTTTACATTATACAAAAGGACTATGCTTGAGGAACTTTTATGTCTGTCAATATTATCGTCAATATTTTCAAGGAGCGCATGTCTACTGTAGCAAACGTCGACGCGTCTAAATCTAAGCTTCTTCTTCTTTTTACATTTAGTCAAGTTTTGACTAAATGTTTTAACATAGAGGGGGAATCGAGACGAGGGTCGTGGTGTATGTGTGTGTGTGTGTGTGTGTGTGTGTGTGTGTGTGTGTGTGTGTGTGTGTGTGTGGTGTGTGTGTGTGTGTGTGTGTGTGTGTGTGTGTGTGTAGATCGATTCAGAGCAAACTCCTGGACCGATCTTCATAAAACTTTATATGAGAGTTCCTGGGAATATTATGCGAAGCCGTTTTTTCTTTTTTTTTCGATTAATGTCTTTGATGACGTCATATCCGGCTTTTTGTAAAAGTTGAGGCGGCACTGTCAAACCCTCAATTTTTTTTTTTTAGTGAAATTGATTGCATTTTTGGCCAAGCAATTTTCAATAAAGGCCCGGGTAACACGAAAAAGTTACTCCCACGAGATTTTTACTCCGGAGTAAAAATTTCGTACGAAACTTTTACTCCCTTTACTCCCATAACACACAAAAATTACTCCCCACGACAGGTGTGTTTCGAGTCAACATTTCGGTCAAAAATGTTACTCTCCTGACGAATAAATGATTCCACCCTAACACGAGCTATTTAAGTGCCCACGCCAGGTGTACAAAACTTTTACTCAAAAAAAATCTGAAAATTGCAATTAAATTCTTC
>NC_090245.1:95415586-95428086 GCF_037325665.1 Littorina saxatilis
GAATGACAGACAGTCTTCAAACCCGCCGCGTAATGATAGCTTTCACATCCGCCACAGAGACAGTTCCCCATCGATCACAACGAGCCCTGCAATTTGTGATCGGAACCGCCTATGTGCTCCGACCAATCAAACGTTGCTAAAAAAACAACCACCGGACGATTGATGGAGACAAAACGGCGATTTAGGTTGAGGTTGGACAATGTGTTGATCGCTATCAGGGAAGAGGGTTTTCATTAATGGTTTTTTCTTTTGCTAAAGTGTGTTGGTGACACTTGGTAAAACCCGGATGTAGGTTGAGGGTAGAAGATGTGTTGTCGCTGACAGGAGAGGGGTTGGGAGTTTTCTTTCAAAGAGCCCGGATGATACTCGGAAAATCCCGAAAGAAGACGAAACAGCGATGAGGTAGTACTACAGAAGATGTGATGGTCGAACACAGGACAGAGTCCTTGAACAAACAACAGACATTGCGGGGTGTTCTGGGTAAGCGTGAGAGGGTGGTAGTAGTGTGCCGTGTAGGCTCTGCTGCACGCTACACAAAAATGGAAATGAAAAATAAACTTAGAAATAAAATAGAAATATAATCAGAAATAACACTGTCGGGTTTCAATGGGTTGTAAAAGACGGAATACTCTTGCTTTTATAGTCAGACAAGTTTTCCCACGTGTCGTTATAGGCCAGAAACTAGCGGGGGGGGGGGGGGGGGGGGATATGGGGGGAGGGGGGGGGAGGGGGGGAGGGGGTGGGGGGGGGGGTGGCGGTGTCTGAAACACGCGGACAAGGATCACGTGTGGAAAGTTAGCCTCAATAAAAGCATGAGTGTTCACTCTTTTTAACCAATATTAACCCGACAGAGCTATTTCCGGAGTGTGTGCAATGCGGAGTAATGAAGGAATGGGGAGGGGTATGGAGGGGCAGTGTTCTCTCTGCAATGGTGTGTAGTTTATTGCGTCTGTCTAAAACCACTGGCAAAAATGCGAAGAAAAGCAGGAAGGTACGGTATGACATTACGAAGTCGAGAGGACGACACGGAGTCGGCATTGCAGCTGCTCCAGTGCTATCGCAGAAGCGACCCCTTTGAGCAATTGATGCAGCCGGAATTTCCCTCCCATGAGAGCAAAACTTTAAATGTAAACATCAACTTAAGATTTGTGAGTTGGTTCATTGAATGAAAATAAACACTTTGTACGCAAACTTTACACTAGAGTATTGCAGACATTTCAGAGAAATAGCAACCACAAGATCGGTCGATGGACACCTCAATTACGTCAAGAGGTTTGTAATCAGAAAGTAAAGGCTAATCCACGGTTCTGTTATACACGCATATATACACAGGGGAGTAACTGAACCTTATCAGCTTTAGCAATTCTCTCAACACGTTCGATTTTATCAAGAGGGGCATTATATTAAATTAGAGAGAACTCACTTGAGACTCCAAATCTAAGTATCTCGAGATTTTTGCGCCGAGTTCCTCACAAAAAGGTTGCAATCGTAACAGTTTCTAGATTAGCCTAAAAGATACTTATATTCCCTTGAAGATCATTTCATGATCACCACAAATGTGTCCAGGTTCTGTGTATCGCATGAGAGCTAGGCCTACAACCTGGCCACATTCATAGAATGAGAGCTTTCTGAAACGTGGACACATTCTAACAATCTACTGTCTGTCTGTTTTCTGTGCGCAGTGCGAATTCCATGGTCAATCAATTTAATACAATCTGCATAATTAAGTGTACAAAAACAATCCTTTTTATGGATAGGTATCAGTAAGGTTGTTGATTGTTGGTGTTACGAATTTCAAGCGTATTAATTGGTACTTTAATCTCGTGTAATGGCTGTCATTAATTGGTACTTTAATCTCGTGTAATGGCTGTCATTAATTGAGCCCGAAGTTGACTAAACGAAGACTTTACCAAGTCTTTGGCTCACGAAGTGTAGCCTATGTTGGCTCACGAAGTGTAGCCTATGTTGGCTCACGAAGTGTAGCCTATGTTGGCTCACGAAGTGTAGCCTATGTTGGCTCACGAAGTGTAGCCTATGTTGGCTCACGAAGTGTAGCCTATCTTGGCTCACGAAGTGTAGCCTATGTTGGCTCACGAAGTGTAGCCTATGTTGGCTCACGAAGTGTAGCCTATGTTGGCTCACGAAGTGTAGCCTATGCGATCGTAACTTTGTCTGTCTGTGCGTTTGTGCGTGCGTGCGTGTGTGTGTGTATGTCTGTGGTAGAAACTTTAACATTTCCGAGTCTATGTGTGAGTGGTTATCCAAGACTATGGATAAAGCTCGCATAAGATTACGTCACGGTCAAAAGTGTTTGACGTCAATTAATGCATCATGACGGCATGCCTCCCTGTAGTCTTTCTCTCTCGCGTGGTGTGTGTGGTCTCGGTGATTGTTATTTTGAGCGGGCCGAGACTATTTGGCAGTCGTGTCCCTGTAAGTAGGCTACATGCAGACAGACAGATCTAGATCTAGTGTCTCTCTTTCTTGCACAGTGTCACCTAAGCTTACTGTGTGTGTGGGTGTGTATGTGTGACGGAGTGATTGAGTTTGTGTTACTGTTTGTCTATTTCTTACGTGAGCCTTGAAGGCTTCGCCTCTTGTTTTATCTAAAATGTAATGCCAAGGCTTCGTGCGGCGAGCATCGCGAAGTCGACTTCGACAAACTAATACCAGGCTTAAAAGTCTGGCTAGAAACAAACAAAAGAAGGCATCTTTAACGGATGGTTGGGTCGGAAAGCGCTTCCCTTTGCCACGACAAGCCTGACACGTGATCCAATAATACCCACGACGACGTCTTTCCCAAGGGTGCATGGCGTCATGACGGATGACTTGACACCGAGACTATCATTGAGTTATTGTTGCAATCACCGATGTAGGTCAGACACTGGGTCTATTCTCCAGTGTCTCCAGTGTCTTTTGTCTCGAGTTTGATTGTGAGATCGTCAGGCAGGGGTCCCCAAACGGTGCGTTCCTCGCACCATGCTCCTTGTCACACAACGACTCTGCATTGGGGGTATTGTTCGGCCTCAGTCAGTGGAAGAGGTATTTTCATTTTTCATTTTTCATCTTCCATTTCCATTTTCATTTACATATTCCGTTTCCATTTCCATAAACTTTCCATCTTCCGATTTCATTTTACATGTTCATCTTTCGTTTCCATTTTACATTTCCATCTTCCATTTCCATTTTACATTTCCATCTTCCATTTCCATTTTACATTTCCATCTTCCGTTTCCATTTCCATCTTCCGTTTCCATTTCCATTTCCATCTTCCATTTCCATTTTACATTTCCATCTTCCATTTCCATTTTACATTTCCATCTTCTGTTTCCATTTTATTTATTTATTTATTTATTAAGGAGATTTCTATAGCGCATAACTAAAAGCACTATGCGCTTTACAATATCACTAGGTATAAGCACACGCAAACATACTCTGATTAAATAGAACTTAGCCTAACAAGACATACTAAGAACACTAAACATTTGAGTTCATACAAAAATAGAGAATTAAATTAAATACTGGACAAACAATTAAAATAAGCTTAAGGCCTACACCGACTACACATGGACTATTTCAAATACAAAAATTTAGTTAACTATAAAAGGCACTGCATAAAACTCCATAATCCTAAGAAGGTCGAACAAATAAAAAACATAAAAGACTATTAAACTATAATTACTTCGTAAAAGATAATAAACATGGAATACAAAGCTGTAATTTTTAACAACAAATCTAAAAAGATTCTCATGCCATATTGCACAACACATTTTGACATACACCCAACCTCACACAAGCGCACAGACACACTTACACACACACGCACACACATGCACACACACGCACACACACACATGTACTCTCTCTCTCTCACACACACACACACACACACACACACACACACACACACACACACACACACACACACACACACACACACAATAAATTCAACAAATATGTAAATACATAAAAAGAATTAAGTAAGCGTTTAAAACATATTTTACAAACAACAGTAGTACATATATATATAGTGTTAATAATGTGAGACTACCCAATAAAAATATTTAACTAGTGAGTTTATTGGAATGCTGGCAGATCAAATCATATCACGAGGCAGGCTTGTGCTTCAGGTATTGTAAGCAGACTTGAAAAGGTGGGTTTTAAGGGACTTTTTGAAAGTGGAAGAGGTTTTACAGTGACGGATGGGGCGGGGAAGTTGATTCCAGAGAGTGGGAGCGGAAAAGGAGAAAGAACGGTCGCCAGTGGTTTTGGTTTTGGTGCGTGGGATGGAAAGTATTCTGCTGTCAGTGGATGAGCGAAGCTGTCTGGATTACATTTCCATCTTCCGTTTCGATTTTACGATTCCATCTTTCGTTTCGATTTTACATGTTCATCTTCCATTTCCATTTTACATGTCCATCTTTCGTTTCGATTTTACATGTTCATCTTTCGTTTCCATTTTACATGTTCATCTTCCATTTCCATGTTACATGTTCATCTTTCGTTTCGATTTTACATGTTCATCTTCCGTTTCCACTTTACATGTTCATCTTTCGTTTCCATTTTACATGTTCATCTTTCGTTTCCATTTTACATGTTCATCTTTCGTTTCGATTTTACATGTTGATCTTCCGTTTCCATTTTCCATTCCCATCTTCCGTTTCCATTTTCCATTCCCATCTTCCGTTTCCATTTTACATGTTCATCTTTCGTTTCGATTTTTCATTTCCATGTTCAGTTTCCATTTCAATCAATCAATCAATGAAGCTTATATCGCGCATATTCCGTGGGTACTGTTCTAGGCGCTCTGCAGTGATGCCGTGTGAGATGAAATTTTATACGGCCAGTAGATTGCAGCCATGTCGGCGCATATTTACCTTTCACGGCCTTATTCCAAGTCACACGGTTATGGTAGACAATTATTAACTGTGCCTAAGCAATTTTGCCAGGAAAGACCCTTTTGTCAATCGTGGGATCTTTAACGTGCACACCCAATGTAGTATACACGGGGGGTGGTTCGGACACCGAAGAGAGTCTGCACACAAAGTTGATTCTGTGAAATAAATTTCCGCCGAACCTGGGATCGAACTCGCGCTGACAGCGGCCAACTGAATACAAATCCAGCGCGCTACCAACTGAGCTATATCCCCGCCCCATTTTCCATTCCCATCTTCCGTTTCCATTTTCCATTCCCATCTTCCGTTTCCATTTTCCATTCCCATCTTCCGTTTCCATTTTCCATTCCCATCTTCCGTTTCCATTTTCCAAAGTTGACCCGTGTGCTTATTCGAACCTTTGACCGAAGGATTACAAGTCCAGTGCTCTACCAACCGGCCCCCACGTCACAAAGAGTACTTGAGACAGTACACTTAAGGCCTGCCGCTTTTCCCGCCGTAAAACTAATTTGTACTTCCATTTGCAATCACAGGAGTAATGCGCTATCCAGACTGCCCACATAGCAACAGAGGCCGGTCTTCAGAAGAAGCGGAATAGTGGGTGCGCCAAGGAAACAGGAGATTGCATGGAAAACATTCACTGGTCTTTGGTAGGATATGCGAGATATTCGAAGATAAAGATCTTTTTTACAATTATGAACCTTTTATACAGATCAGAGAAAGATAACCAAGCCGCAATACAGACAGAGAAACTGACACGCAAGCAGACAAAGAGCGGGACAGACAAGCAAGCACACAAACAGACGGAAAATCACGCAAGCAGACAAACAGGCGGACTGACACGTAAGCAGACAAACAGACGGGCAGACACGCAAGCACACAAACAGGCGGACAGACAAGCTAGCAGACAAACAGGTAGAAAGAAGAAAGATGTCTGACAAGAAGACTGACGGGCACACCCCCCCTCCCCTCCCTAACATCATCACCATACTCCTACATACATACACACACGCTAAGACATATTTTCTTGACACGTATTGTCTTCAACACTCACCATTACAGACACAGAAACACATTTACAACAAAAAAGAAACAAACAACAAAATCCCAACGTAAAACAGCAACAAAAATCTCACAGCAAGACTCTTTTGAAAGTATGGCGGTCGCCGACAAATCTGGAATACAAACGCAAGGAGACGTGTAATAGGCTGTAAAGAAGAAAGAAATCCAAACAATTCAATCTTAGCACGTAATTCTTTGGGGTTATCACACGACAGACATGCACACACGGCGCTCTCAAGAAATAAATCGTTCTTCAACAATCGATTAGCAATAGATGATGAATTGTTCTGGTCGCACTTGTTCGGCGTTCGCCAAGTACTCTATGGGCAAATAGCGCATAGGAACATGAGCTTGCTGCTGTGACCGGCCGTCTTCAGATCGGATAAAGCAGAAATGTATAAGAATGGACTTTGCAACGAAAAGAAAGAACTAAAGTGAAAGGGAAAAACAAAGAGAGAGAGAGAGAGAGAGAGAGAGAGAGAGAGAGAGAGAGAGAGAGAGAGAGAGAGAGAGAGAGAGAGAGAGAGAGAGAGAGAGAGAGAGACAACAAAGAGATTGAGATAGAGAGAACGAGAGAGAGAAAGAGAGAGACAGACAGACAGACAGACAGACAGACAGAGACAGAGACAGGCAGACAGACAGAGACATAGAGAGAGACAGAGAGAGAGAGAGAGAGAGAGGGGGAGAGAGAGAGAGAGGGAGAGAGAAAGAGACAGACAGAGAGACAGAGAGACAGAGAGACAGACAGAGAGACAGAGAGACAGAGACAGAGACAGAGACAGACAGACTGACAGAGAGACAGAGACAGACAGACTGACAGACAGAGAGACAGACAGAGAGACAGACAGACAGACAGACAGACAGACAGACAGAGAGTGAGACCTTGCTGCACACAGTCTCGTAATCATAGCAAACAACTACGAATACTTCACAACCAAAGCATTTTAACTTCACCCAACCACTCTCGTGGTATAAACAAACAACAACCACACACACACACAGACAAACGAGTTTGTCCTGACGTGAACACGACTAAATCCAGAAGGAAATTGCAAAAATAATTTGTCATCTTCTCGGTCAGCAGGTCAACTGCAGCTTTTACCGAGATACACACTGAACACGAGCTATCATCTTTTCCTTATTTCCTGATATTTCACGCCAAGCGTCCTGTTTACGAACTCTCATTTCGTTTTCTGCGACGGCCGCTATTCATCAACGGAATAATTTGCAAGTGAATATGGTCACTGAACCGGCTTTGGCCTGACAAATGCCCGCAGATGTAGGACAAACGTGTGGTTATCATCACATTACTGCGCAAACAAACAAACGTCTTTACGTGAAAGCTCTTTGCGAATCGTTTATCTTGGTTATTTGTAGTTGTTAATGAAAATAGGAGAGGAACGTTTGTTAAGCCCGCTACTAACTTCAACCGAACGAAGCTGAACTAGGTCGCCGAACGTTCGGCGAACGTTACACCGTGCCTGGTTCGGTGTACTAGCTAGCGGCGAAATGTATCGGCGATACCGGTAATATGATCAAGAAATATCACGTGAGAAGACTCGTGATCGGTTGACAGCGTTATAGCCGTCAGTATCGTCACTCTTCAAGGATGGAGATACACAAATATTCAACCAATGAAAAGTCAGTTCGCCGATGACGCGCCGAACGTTTGCAGGATTGTATCGGCGAACCGCGAACCGTACCGCTGCAACCCAAAAATAGGGGAATCCCCTGATTTGATGACGTCGCCGAACGTTCGCCGAACTAGTTCGGCGTGGTTCGGCTGTAGTTAGTAGCGGGCTTTAGGCAATATTTATTCTGATTACTTGACAGAAAAATACTCCCGAGCTACAATTGTGAAAGGGAAGTGCAAAACCATCTTGGGTGAGGAAATTGTTATCACAGCTAGTTCTAGGCAAGAAAGAAAGAAAAAAGACATTTTAAAGAAAGAAAAAAAGAACGAAAGAAAAAAGGACAAAAAAGAGAAATAAGTTTAAAAACAAACAACTACACAAACAAACCCAACACATCGAGTTAACAAAAAAGTCTGCTCACGTTTTACCAAGCTTCTTTGCGTATAATGCCAATGTAAAAAAAATCAAACAAACAAACAAACAAACAAACAAACAAACAAACAAACAAACAAACAAACAAACAAACAAACAAACAAACAAACACTTACTTAACAAACCAGCCAACAAAAACAAACCAAATAAACGCAAAAAAAACCCCAAAAAACCAGCGTAATGATGAAATCCCGTATGAGTGAATATAGCCCGTTTTTTTTCTCGATGTCGACATTCAACAATATCATTTTCAACGCAAGCCTTCATCGCAAAGTCACGCCCAGAACTATAAAGCAACAGCGTTATTATAAAATCCCGATTTGGATAGATATTTAACCTCTCTTTTCTGGATTTCATCAACAATATTATTTTCACCGCAAGCCAACATCGCAAAGTCACACCAAGAATTGTGCATTATTTGTTGAGATAGAGACCGACGTTTCCTAAAACAATAGAAGTCAACATAATTCAAGTCGTGTCATTCTTGCTTCTACGTTTCTATTTCAATTAAGAACGAGTCGGTTAAATTGGCCTGTAGCGTGCAAAAGTCGAGATTCGTGCATCGACAAGAACGAAAGGAGAAGCAACAAAGTTAGGAACGAAAATAGCCCTTCTTCATTGCTGAATTAGTAGGCCAATTCGGCATCATTAAAGCACGAGCGCACTTTTAAATCTCAACTTGTCTGTTATATCTTTTTTCATCACCTGTCATTCCTCAGTGTTTAGCTTGTCGCAAACATTTGGAGAACCCATCACCATGACAATCTTGTAAACATATATATTCCCCCCATTTTTGACTGTTTGTCTGTTTCTTCGGTTAATATATAGCTGGCTATTCTTAACGTTTAGCAAATGGTACTTTGATTAAGCTTTTCTGCATTTGTCCATACCCCGATGAAGCCTTGTTAAGCGAAAATGTTATAAATAAAGGCAATGACACGCTCAGGACTTTGTTTATCGGCTACGTATGTACATGAATAGAAGGCGATAGTGTGGGGAAAACGGGTAGCTGAACCTCTCCGTGCGGACGTTTGGTTAAACTATGTTCTGAACTCAATTCTTTGCTTGTCTCATAAAAACCACAATTCAACCCCCCCCCCCCCCCCCCCCCCCCCCACCCCAGCCCCCACCGAAAAAGAAAATCTGCTCCGCCTCCCCTCAAAACTTCGGTATACAACTTTTTTTTAGCGGTTCCGTAATCAATGTTGAATGTTTGTCTACGTCTACAATTCTTTGCTCTGTTTTAGGGACAGATCAATGCAGAATTTAAATATGTATAAGACTAACATTCGACAAATGTAAACACTTTCGAAAAAAAAAGCAAACTGCACTTTCGACAGAACTAATTGAAAGTGTTGTCATTGATTTCTTGCCTGTGGTTTTGAGGCTCTGTTTTCTGTGCGTTTCCTTTGGGAGAGATCGATGTTGAAGTCAATGAATTTTGGCACAAACTGTTTGCTGGAGACACACACAGACAGACAACTCTGTCGGGTGAACGTGACGAGAATGACTGATATGACATGTGTGTGTGTGTGTGTGTGAGTGTGTGTGTGTGTGTTTGTGTGTATGTATACATATATATATGTGTGTGTGTGTGTTTGTGTGCTTGTGTGTGTGTCTGTCTGTGTGTATCTGTGTGTGTGTGTGTGTGTGTGTGTGTGTGTGTGTGTGTGTGTGTGTGTGTGTGTGTGTGTGTGTGTCAGATTGTGTAAGTGAGAGAGTGAGTAAACATAACCCGATGTCTGCGCTTGCAGATGTTTCACGTATCATTGACACACGGCTGCCTAGTACGGTCGGATGCTTACTCATCTACATCATTATTTTTGATGATACAGGGTGACCTCCTCGAAAAAAAAAGAAAAAAAAAAGACAATTATAAGTTTATCTTGATGTGACCGTTGTTCCACGGCTTTGATAAACGTGCGTCTGAATAAACAATGTTTAAACCAAGTGTTCAAGACAGTTCAAACAGTTTTAGAGTAAACTATGGATCTTATTTATACACAACGGAGCCCTCAAATCAAAAAGAAATACAACAGAAACGAGTTTTGGTTCATTCGTCATCGATATGTCAGCAGCCTGTCGCTGACATTACAGGATGGTAATGACAAGTGAGGAATGACGGCACGTGACGTACAGTGTATATCGTCATGATAGATATTAGGGAGATTCAAGAGACAGCTCGTTTCGTTTGGTGAATGAGTCACCCCGCGAAACGGAACGTGAAACGAGACGGCATAGGCCACAGACAAGATTTAGATGTATTCACGTTTCGTTTCGGAATGAAGGAAGGGCGATAAATCTTCAAGTGAAATTATCACGTCTGTCCTCGATCAGAATGGGGAAAAAAAACCCTAGGAGGTGGTCCAGAATCGGGCATACTTTGATTATTTTCAGTCCAAATAAATCACACAGACTTTGTTTATACAAAATCACATACGAAGCCAGAATAAAAATTCGATGCGATGACCTACTTCTGCTTCGCCATTTGCTTTCTTCACCATGAAGTTGGATAAATGTACCAGGATCAGCACCCTTCAAAATATTTCAGTTCACAACAGTTGTCTACCTCCAATGAACACATTCTCAGCGCTGAAAGACTGTGAAAGGGTTGATGAATCTAGCAATGCATAAAATGGCCAACAAATAAAACTGTTAGTGTGCAAAAATACTCACAAAAGTTGACGAAATATTGTTCGTTTTTTGGGGGTGGAAAACGTGACTGCGTTTTGACGTTCCACGTTCCGTTTCAGTTGACCTTCACCTTTCCAGCGAGAGACTCCCGAAATGATGACGTTTACCACGACTTCAAAACGAAACGTCCCGACGTTTCGTTTATTAAATCTCCCTAATGTCACACGCTTTCCTTCTTTGCCACTACTAAAGCAAACGTGTGCAAGACTGATTGTATGTCCAGGGCCGGACCCGGGGGGGGGGGGGGGGGTTTCCAGGGGTTCCGGAACCCCACCCCTGGAAAAAGCATGTACCTTGCTTTGACTTTTACTAGTTTTAGCACCAAAACAATGCTGCTCTTAACCCTCAAAACAAGGCCCAGAATGCACCAGATTGCACAGATTTTAACCGTTTTTCAACAATTTTCCGGGGGAGCATACCCCCGGACCCCCTAGTTCGCGCGCCTGCTGTGCAGGCGCGCGCTTGTGGCTTCGCCACTTCGCTGATTTGCCCCCCCAAAAAAGGAGGAACCCCCCCCCTTACAACTCATTTGGTCCGGCCCTGTATGTTACACGCTTTGGAGCATGGCAAGAACGGAGTCAAACTCGCAATTGTCCCACCAAAAGCCCAAAAGTGGCTTTCATTTCTCCAGCTTTGATTGTTTCTTCTCTTCAACAATTCGACAACACCGAGAATACTGCAAACGACATCCCACCCGACAGTATTGTTTCCATACGCGAGTTTAGGTGCAATGGGAAATCGGCTCGCTCATGGGGCCTGTCAGTCTGAATTATGAAGGACAGAGTTATGAACATAGAAGACAAACATACCGAAAAGAACAAACATTTCGCGCATGCAGACACAGAAAGACGTCATAAAGAATGCGATGCTTCAAAAGATACAGACTGTGACGGTGGCTGTGACGTCATTCACACATACCGAGACGTCATTCATAGTTGTTCGGTCACTTCCGTGAGTACTCAAAACGTGTTTGTCCTCTCCTCTGTTGAAGCTGTGAGACATAAATGCTATTCAGACTTGGTCGTGTGACAGACGTTTTCTTCCACACGAGAGAGTTGAAAACAAACTGAGAAATAAAATCAAAAACAATCTATTGTGGAATAATAACAATTTATTTTTCGATAAAACATATGGACACTATCATTGAAGATCTGGTCGAGTATTTCTATTAGCGGGTCCCAGTTTCTACCCTATTATAACGATCGCCTATCTCTCTTCTGTTTTTGTTTTCACATTTATTGGTGTGTGTGTGTGTGTGTGTGTGTGTGTGTGTGTGTGTGTGTGTGTGTGTGCGTGCGAGCGTGCGTGCGTGCGTGCGTGCGTGCGTACGTGCGTGCTTGCTTCCTTGCGTTCGTGCGTACGTGCGTGCGTGCGAGCATGCGTGCGTACGTTTGTTAGTGTGTGTTCGGTGTAAATAGCCATTCAGACTATTTTGCAATAGAACCCTCTCCTTCGTAGGCAATAATATCCCGCTTTTTTATCCTGTAAAAATACTGCAGAAAAGAAAACACAAAGAGTAGGCCAATTGGATCTTATTTATCTGCTGGAAAATTGCGTTTAATTGATTTTAATCGATTTTTTTCTTACACTTCCGCCTCCTTTTTCAGTTATTCCTCCTCTCGCATCAAGCAATTTATTTTTTACGTCGTACTTTGGTGATTTTTCTTTCTTTTCTTTCTTTCTCACTTTTGATTTTATTTGTGTTGTGCAATTTACTTTTTCATCATTTTTCGTTTTTTTGTCCACTGCACTTTTTGTTGTTGTTATTTTTTTCTTGCATATT
>NC_090245.1:95433086-95513086 GCF_037325665.1 Littorina saxatilis
AGACTAGTTTTTTCTTCGAAATCGGCCATTCAGATCTAGATCTAGTGTCTCGCTTTCTTGCACAGTGTCACCTATGCCGCTTACTCTGTGTGTGTGTGTGTGTGTGTGTGTGTGTGTGTGTGTGTGTGTGTGTGTGTGTGTGTGTGTGTGTGTGTTTGTGTGTGTGTATGTGTGACGAAGTGATTGAGTTTGTGTTACTGTGTGTCGATTTCTTACGTGAGCCTTGAAGGCTTCGCCTCTTGTCTTTGTGTATGTTGAGGTGACTACTGGGAAGATTGTACATATTGTTATCTTGAATACTGGGAAGATTGTACACATTGTTTTCTTTGTGTATGTTGAGGTGACTACTGGGAAGATTGTACATATTGTTATCTTTGTGTATGTTGAGGTGACTACTGGGAAGATTGTACATATTGTTATCTTGAATACTGGGAAGATTGTACACATTGTTTTCTTTGTGTATGTTAAGGTGAATACTGGGAAGATTGTACATATTTTGAAGATAAATTTGTCCCCAGGTTTGTTGTGTGGAATACAGAGGTGGGGAATTTGCAAATGTTTTGATGCATAAAGTAAAGAACCCTTTTTGGTTTGATGTATTTAAGCATTATAAACGATTTGTCTGTAAATGTGTGCCTCAGAATGTTGATGAATTTATCTCAGAGCCACTGCATTTCAATGTCCATGTCTGTCGAGGCAAAAAGATTATTTTTATTTCAAACTGGATTGATAATGGAGTTGTCTCCATAGGGCATCTGCTTGGACCAAATGGCTACTTGCCTTATGAAGATTTCAAGATAGCTTATCCTCATGTGTCTGTAAATTTGATTATGTATGAAGTTGTATTACGTGCAGTAAAACGTTATAACAAAAATAGATATAGAATTTGAAAATAAATATCTGTTGTCCGAAATGTTGTCATGTAAACTTGTTTTGCAATCTGATTCAAAGATGTTGTTTAAGAAGTTGGTTTATGATGATGGTCCATTAAAATCAATTGAGAAATGGTCACAAAAAATGAATATTAATCTGGATAAGACAACTGTCTTTTCACAAGTTATAAAAAACAACTATTGATACTAGATTGCGGTGGTTACAGTATAGAATTTTATACAGAATTATCCCAACAAGGCGTCTGTTGTTTTTGAAAAAAATATAGACTCTTCACTGTGTTTCTTCTGTAAAGAAGAAGACAGTTTGGATCATTTCTTCTGGGACTGCCCTACAGTACAGTCTTTTTGGAGGGAATTTTTTAAAGTGGCTGCAGGAAAGTTTTTCACACTGTGCACAGTTGATTTTATCAAAGGAATTTATTATATGTTTGGTTGTAAAGAGGCTGTACATACAGACAGGGTTTCTGATTTGTTCTTGTTGCTTGCAAAATACTATTTGTATACCGCAAGACTGAAAGACATGCTGCCACACATTGATGTTTTTAAGAAAATATGTACAACAGCGATTTAGAATAGAAAGATATAACGCCTTCATTAGAAGCAATATTCAACAATTTAGAATAGAAAGATATAACGCCTTCATTAGTAGCAATATTCAACAATTTAGAATAGAAAGATATAACGCCTTCATTAGTAGCAATATTCAACAATTTAGAATAGAAAGATATAACGCCTTCATTAGTAGCAATATTCAACAATTTAGAATAGAAAGATATAACGCCTTCATTAGTAGCAATATTCAACAATTTAATGCTGATTGCAACAAGTACAAGGATCATTTTTGATTGATCCTGTGTGTTTTTGTTTTTTTGTTTGTTTTCTGTCTCCTATTACACGTGTCCACGTATTAAAAGCCTTCTATGTCCACAAGCCCGTTTTGTTTTAATTGAACCTGTACTCAATAACAATTACTTAGACCACCACCATCTCTCTCTCTCTCTCTCTCTCTCTCTCTCTCTCTCTCTCTCTATATATATATATATATATATCTCTCTCTCTATCTCTCTCTCTCTCTATATCTCTCTCTCTCTCTATCTCTCTCTCTATCTCACTCTCTCTCTCTCTCTCTCTCTATCTCTCTAACACCCCTTACCTGTTCGCAAACCTTCACCCATATAGACGTATGTATGTTAAATGTATGTTTATTGAATAACCGTGCAAATGTATATTTGTAAACTTTTCTTTGTATATATATAAAAAAAAGAAAAAAAAAGAAAGGTGTATGCTTCTTATAAAGATTTGTTCGGGGAGAGGGGTGGGACATTTCTTTGGGTGTCGTGGATTAATAATTACGAATTTAGAAAGAAATATAACAGTAGTTCTTCTATTCATAAATTACCTGCTTTATTTTGAAGCAATTTCGTAAAGCGGCAATATGTCAAAATGTTTGTAATCTTTTGCTAGAAGTGTTGAAAGAATTAACATAATTACTGTGAGTGCTCTTTTGTAAAACTTAGAAATGGCTTCATTGTACAGGTATTAGCACTTGGAGTGTCCCATAGTCAGTTTCGATGAATAGTCAATTTTTGTTTGAATGTGTGCATAAAAAAATATGATTTTTCCAAAATGTACAAAGCGTTTAATTCTTGACAGTAAATCTTCATTTTTAGAAACTGTCTTGCAGAGTTAAGTTCCGAAACATGAGCATTACAATAATAATGAAAGATAACACCTTACACGTTGGGATGTTGAACCTCAGTTATATTTTGTGTTTTGTTGTTGTTTTTGCAAGTCTTTAATTTTGATATCAAGTTTTTGGCACTTTTGAATCGCCGTTATTAAAAAAAAAATATTGAAAAAAATTCTATTGGAAGCAGTCCGTTTTGGATCCTCAGCAAAATGCCAATAAACCAAACAGAAATGTTAGCGTGCGGAGGTAAACTGAAGTGAATAAAGTAGTAACGGAGGTAAACTGAAGTGAATAAAGTAGTAACGGAGGTAAACTGAAGTGAATAAAGTAGTAACGGAGGTAAACTGAAGTGAATAAAGTAGTAACGGAGGTAAACTGAAGTGAATAAAGTAGTAACGGAGGTAAACTGAAGTGAATAAAGTAGTAACGGAGGTAAACTGAAGTGAATAAAGTAGTAACGGAGGTAAACTGAAGTGAATAAAGTAGTAACGGAGGTAAACTGAAGTGAATAAAGTAGTAACGGAGGTAAACTGAAGTGAATAAAGTAGTAACGGAGGTAAACTGAAGTGAATAAAGTAGTAACGGAGGTAAACTGAAGTGAATAAAGTAGTAACGGAGGTAAACTGAAGTGAATAAAGTAGTAACGGAGGTAAACTGAAGTGAATAAAGTAGTAACGGAGGTAAACTGAAGTGAATAAAGTAGTAACGGAGGTAAACTGAAGTGAATAAAGTAGTAACGGAGGTAAACTGAAGTGAATAAAGTAGTAACGGAGGTAAACTGAAGTGAATAAAGTAGTAACGGAGGTAAACTGAAGTGAATAAAGTAGTAACGGAGGTAAACTGAAGTGAATAAAGTAGTAACGGAGGTAAACTGAAGTGAATAAAGTAGTAACGGAGGTAAACTGAAGTGAATAAAGTAGTAACGGAGGTAAACTGAAGTGAATAAAGTAGTAACGGAGGTAAACTGAAGTGAATAAAGTAGTAACGGAGGTAAACTGAAGTGAATAAAGTAGTAACGGAGGTAAACTGAAGTGAATAAAGTAGTAACGGAGGTAAACTGAAGTGAATAAAGTAGTAACGGAGGTAAACTGAAGTGAATAAAGTAGTAACGGAGGTAAACTGAAGTGAATAAAGTAGTAACGGAGGTAAACTGAAGTCTCCACATGTGTTTGTTTATAAGGCGGAAGTGACCTCCCCTTGTACACAATAGGCCCTCAGAGGAAGCCTACGGACAGACTAGAATAGAACATGCACATAACACAGAATGTCTGCACAGCACACACACACACACACAGCAATACAGCACACCGTCTTGTACCTCCTTCTGCCCTGCCGAAGTCGGGGTATCTTTTTAATCCACCGAACAATTAATATCCACAGCCATGTGTGTCTCCTGCCTCCGAACACACACGCTACAGAGCTCGACTCGATGTGCGCAGTTTCGTATAAAAATTATTTTCCAAAATTCCCCACTGTGTTTTATAAAATAATCATATTATGAAAGCACATACATTTTTATCTTAGTTGTTATGTATTTATTGTTAGTAAACATCGGCATTATTCATGTTTTACTTTAAACGCAATCATTGTTATTTATAGATCACAGGCACCTGATGTAAGTAGGTCACACACGTGTAAATGTTGTGCCCAGTCCTTGTTTTTGTTTCTGTTATTATTTTAGTTAGCAGGTCTAGTTGAGCACGTATTAAGTATTATGTACCCACTACTAGTTATTGTGCATTTTAGTTAATGGACTGATGATGTCATTTGTATGGAGTCGACGCACGTGCGAGGATATGTATGTGTGGGAGGGGGGGGGGGGGGGCGCGGGAGATGGAAGCTTGCTGTATGTTATGTAATGTATATATTGTGTGTGATACGTGGAAATGTGATACTATTTATTTGCATGTATGATACAGGTACAAATGTGATAATTGTAGGCTTATACTAGTGATTACTGTGTGTGATACATGAAATGTGATATGAATGCTGTTTTTATATGTTATACTCTTACTTTCTCCCAAGCGCAAGACAAATTCTTCTATGAAAATTGAAGCCAATAAAATTTGAGTTGAGTTGAGTTGAGTTGAGTTGAATAAAGTAGTAACGGAGGTAAACTGAAGTGAATAAAGTAGTAACGGAGGTAAACTGAAGTGAATAAAGTAGTAACGGAGGTAAACTGAAGTGAATAAAGTAGTAACGGAGGTAAACTGAAGTGAATAAAGTAGTAACGGAGGTAAACTGAAGTGAATAAAGTAGTAACGGAGGTAAACTAAAGTGAATAAAGTAGTAACGGAGGTAAACTGAAGTGAATAAAGTAGTAACGGAGGTAAACTGAAGTGAATAAAGTAGTAACGGAGGTAAACTGAAGTGAATAAAGTAGTAACGGAGGTAAACTGAAGTGAATAAAGTAGTAACGGAGGTAAACTGAAGTGAATAAAGTAGTAACGGAAGAAACAAAACAAAAGAAATATGCCGGATAAATCTGACATTACAAACACACAGAAGCAATATTAACTAAGAAAGTGCATCTGCAAGTCGAATCAATAAGATTAGTGCAGTTACGTACAGGATAGGTAATATGCAAATATTACCCAATATTGACGGACTGTGTGATGATATCTTCTGCTATGGTCTGTTGAGACAGTGATATCAAAATCGAGACCGGAGGTCGAGATTTTGATATCACTGTCGAAACAGACCAATAGCAGAAGATATCATCACACAGTCAGTCAATGTTAGATATATTGCTAATTCTCTGGACATTGTGTATTTACTGTAAAGAAATTACAAAAGTATTTGTCTCAGTTTTGGCTGTTCCATATCCCTCCCTCTGATTATTATCTCTTTTTGTTCACTCTTTTTTTGTACTTTTCAGTATTTCAAAATGTCTTTTCTTTCAAAAAGTCTTTAGTCACTTGCTCAACTAAATTCTGGGATAATTACATTTTCATATATATTTGTTTGTTTTTAAATTTAGGTGTTTTTGTTTTTGAAGTGGGGAAGCAATAATGAGGTCGTCGATATCAAAACTGATATCGACGGAAATGTCGTCGATATCACTTTTGCACTGAGCTCAGTTTTGCCCAATTGACCAATGGAAATCCACGTAACATATGAAAAAGCAATATACATATATAGATCATCTCGCGCAAAAGTAAACAGCAGAAAATAAAGAAAATTAATGACAAAAGATACCAGAGAAATAAGAAATAACAGAATAACAGGCAAGTAGCTTTGGCTTCCAAACAAGCAACTGTAAATCTAATGCAACACTAAGTTTAAAAATGTGAATACCGATTGGAGCATGGAAAAACAGCAACATGAGTGTGCGAAAGTAAACAGAAATGAGGGTACTTACGAGGGTAATAGTATAAGCACAAAGAGGTTGTTTTTTTACGACCAGCCCTCTCCCTTTAAAAAGGGATGACACAAATTATAAACCCGAAAGTACCTTAACACTAAATGTACAAACTTTCCAAAATAACCGCAATTCAAATCAAACACTTCACCCGAAAGAGGCGTATGGCTGCCTTAATGGCGGGGTAAAAACGGTCATACACGTAAAATTCCACTCGTGCAAAAAACACGAGTGTACGAGGGAGTTTCAGCCCAGGAACGCAGAAGAAGAAGAAGAAGAAATCAAACACTAATGTCCAAACTTGGCAAGTTTGAAGAGTCAAGACAATAAACAACAGACAGTTAAAAAGACTTTACCAACATCGTGTTCTTTACCTTTTCTGTTGAGCGGAACACACAACAAGCGTCCACAGCAGAGAAAGAACTGGTGAGAGAAGACATCGAACACTATTGACCGCGCCATCAGCAATTTTATCCACAGCGCGACAGAGGGAGGGGCCAGGTTTACAACGACACCGGTGCTTTTCAGCGCACGCGCGATGTAGCTGTCATTTCTCGTCGTAAAATAATGTTTCCTTGGAAAATATGAATGTTCCATCCCTTTTCCGGCTCTTCGTCTGTTCTTTATTAATACAGCTTCACACATGGACTCAGCGAAACGATTTTGCTTTTGTTGTAAACATAGTCGCGCCACCTTACAAACACACACACATACACACACACACACACACACACACACACACACAGAGTGACACACACACACACACACACACACACACACACAAACCCACGCACGCACACACACACACACACACATACACACACAAGCACACGTTCACACACACACACACACCCACACACACACACGCACGCACGCACGCACGCACGCACGCACGCACGCACGCACGCACGCACGAACAGAGAGAGAGATGGACAGAGAGACAGACACTGACGGACGTACAGATGGACAGACCAACAGACTGAGACATGAGATTGATACTGGCATATATCAATGTGTCTCATTATTATGTTCTTTCCTTCTCCCTGCCCGGCATCAGTACTCCCGTTCTTCTTTTCTTCCTCCTTGTCTTCCCCCTCTACCGCCCTTCATCCTTGTCGTCCGTCTTGGTTTAAGCGTGTTTTTACTAATTTCTTGTATACATGTTATATACAGTAACAACATTAAGAACGTTAACAAGCAGACTGCTTATGGACACGTTCCAAAACTAATAATCAATACACATTCTGATAACAAGACATGGCGAACAAGTGATAACTTCAACCTTTTTCTTCAAAAATATTACATAATATTTTATACAAATAAAGAGAGAGAGAGAGAGAGAGAGAGAGAGAGAGAGAGAGAGAGAGAGAGAGAGAGAGAGAGAGAGAGAGAGAGAGAGAGAGAGAGAGAGAGAGAGAGAGAGAGAGAGAGAATGCTTTGCTACATCTATTGCTGTCACTGTTAATATAATATCAGCCGAAGCGATCAGTTGACATAACGTAATCTTGTACAGCAGAAAATATTTTCGTATTCAAAGATATAGTTAAATCAGTATTGCCAAACAAAAGTGTTTTGCAATCCAGAGCGTACGTTGGTAGACTATTGAATAAAATGGTTCTATGTTCTTTAAATTTTGGACAATGTAACAAAAAGTGTTCAGCATCTTCCGGGCGTACTCCACACGTGCATTCTAAATTATCAGAGAGGTGTCGGTTAACAAGGTCTTGTTGCAAATCGCTCATATAATTTTAATCTCAACTCGTCCGTCTTCCCATCTTGTTCCTCCTCCCCTTTTCTTCCAATTCTTACTCATTCAACCCCTTAGTTAATTCTTAATTCCCGGGTTAATTCTTTTTCCTCCTCCCCCTTTTCTTGTCCTTATCTTCTTCCTTCTCCTCTTCCTCTTACACCTACTTGTGCGGGCGATCCCTCTTTGTTCCGTGATGTCACACACCGATAGTCGATATATGCGCAAAGCAGTTTCGCCGGCAACGAAGGCAACGAAGGCAAGGAAGGCACTAAGTATTGCAGTGAAAGCAATTACCCGCTTTTCTGTAACAGCTTTGTGTCTGTTACTGTCCCATTATTCTGCCTATTGCTTTCATACCACTCAGGTACTATACTTGTTGCGTGGTATGGAAAACCCCGAGCCAAAGAGGGCGCTGGGGGGTCGAGAGGGAGGAGGGTGCGTGGTCTCGTCACGCTCATAAGATAATTGCCTATGTTCTATTTTGATGTTTTGAGAAAAACGCAACAAACTTTGTTTGGTTTCTGAACAATCTGCCTATCTCATTTTAGTTATAAGTTGCAAACTGCCTATCTCGAGCGGTGACAGCTGATAAACGTGAGAAAAAGAACTGACAGCAACATGTTCAATCAGCAAAACAACCCACAAAGAGCGTTTGCATACTTACACATTCTCAAAACAAGTCTTCCTGTATCATACAGAAAAAGTGCCTAACTCAAGAAACGAGATCGGAAGTTTTGTGTCAGTTACCGTGGCAATGATTTCCGATGGTCTGAGAGTGTGTACTCACTAACACATGATAGTACCCTTCCAGTAGCTTCCCCTATAGTTTCACTACAGAAATGCCTAACACTGAGATAGGTATTTTTCTTATGAGCGTGACGATGAAGAACATAAATGACGCTGTTTGCACGGGCAGCAGCCGAGTGATGTTTGACGATGAAGAACAACAATGACGCTGTTTGCACGGGCAGCAGCCGAGTGATGTTTGACGATGAAGAACAAAAATGACGCTGTTTGCACGGGCAGCAGCCGAGTGATGTTTGACGATGAAGAACAAAAATGACGCTGTTTGCACGGGCAGCAGCCGAGTGATGTTTGACGATGAAGAACAAAAATGACGCTGTTTGCACGGGCAGCAGCCGAGTGATGTTTGACGATGAAGAACAAAAATGACGCTGTTTGCACGGGCAGCAGCCGAGTGATGTTTGACGATGAAGAACAAAAATGACGCTGTTTGCACGGGCAGCAGCCGAGTGATGTTTGACGATGAAGAACAAAAATGACGCTGTTTGCACGGGCAGCAGCCGAGTGATGTTTGACGATGAAGAACAAAAATGACGCTGTTTGCACGGGCAGCAGCCGAGTGATGTTTGACGATGAAGAACAAAAATGACGCTGTTTGCACGGGCAGCAGCCGAGTGATGTTTGACGATGAAGAACAACAATGACGCTGTTTGCACGGGCAGCAGCCGAGTGATGTTTGACGATGAAGAACAAAAATGACGCTGTTTGCACGGGCAGCAGCCGAGTGATGTTTGACGATGAAGAACAAAAATGACGCTGTTTGCACGGGCAGCAGCCGAGTGATGTTTGACGATGAAGAACAAAAATGACGCTGTTTGCACGGGCAGCAGCCGAGTGATGTTTGACGATGAAGAACAAAAATGACGCTGTTTGCACGGGCAGCAGCCGAGTGATGTTTGACGATGAAGAACAAAAATGACGCTGTTTGCACGGGCAGCAGCCGAGTGATGTTTGACGATGAAGAACAAAAATGACGCTGTTTGCACGGGCAGCAGCCGAGTGATGTTTGCGTGAACTGAACAGAGTGCAATCTAAAGGGCATTTTCTGATGAACTGTACCTGAACACGTTCAAGGGACCAGATAACTTCAGAATTGTAGTAACTGTGTAGTAACTGCGTATCAACACGCTGGAATGCAGGCGTTAGATCAACGTCACAGGAAGCGACTGAAGTTAACAGTCTGAGCAGATATATCCGAACCTGGTCAGATAGAGCCATATGAGTGGGTACGGATATATCCGTACCTGGGAGACAATGTGTTAAATAAAGGAAATTCAATTGGCGAGCTTCTTTTGTTTCTCGCCAACTCGTCAAGAGTTTCGATTTCAGTTCGTCGTCATATTTTTTGTCTTTGTGGGTACGTATTCGTCGGAGAAGACAAAAACCGTTGGATTCAGGTATTCAAACATGTGATCCATGGAACGCAAACACATTCCGTGATCTACGGGACTAAAACACATTACACAGCGTAAATAAGCACACTGTCTATTGGGGAGAATACACACCGTCTCGAAAGACCACCAAACACTGCATTAAGATTTGAACAAGAGAACGAATGGTGAGACGAACTTCACGAGAAGGTGTTTGCCTTCAAGTGGTGTGACAAAAACAGCTGCCAGTGTTTGCTGCTCAGAACATGTTCCCACGTTACAACTGGCATCGACCAAGTTTGTTTAGCCTAGTTCGGCGCAGGGATAGCGATTATCTATCTTCATTCAAATTTCATACGACATTTCGTTCAGTTTGCATATCGTTTGAGATGACGATACTGCTGTTAGCACATTGTTTTTGTGTGAACCCCCTACATTCAATATTCGTGGCATTGACCTTTCCTGACCGGGTGTAACAGCCCTGCTGTAGTTGTGATATCATCAATTAGTTATTAATTCAGTTCGACCTATTTATGGTTATTACTTACAAAGTGTTAATGTGTCAAATGATTAGGCTAAATGTCTTTGTTGTCGTTTCTATTATATATTTTTTTCTAATTCATTTAAACCAAGGGGTTTCTGAAATAAAGTGTGCCCCTTTCTTGCTTATGGGTTCATCTCTTTCAATATAGTGGTGCAACAATTATATTGATCAAGACGGTAAATTGAAATTCAATTTGTTTTTCAATATCGTCCTTCCTGGACCAAGTTTTATAATATAGTGTTAAAAGTTAATTTTGAGTAAGGTATATTGAGTAAATTGGGTACACGCAAAGTAGAGTATGGAGTAGTAATACAGGGCCGGACCCAGGGGGGGGTTCCAGGGGTTCCGGACCCCCCCCCCCCCCTGGAAAAAGTATGTACCTTGCTTTGAGTGTGTTTTTAAAAAAAAAAAAATTTTAATAAATTTTGTGTGTGTCTCTAACAAATTTTATTCAATGTGAAATCCGATGAGAAAAAGGTACCCCCCCCCCCCCCCCCACAATGCTGCTCTTAACCCTCAAAACAAGGCCCAGAATGCATCAGATTGCACAGATTTTAACCGTTTTTCAAAAATTTTCCGGGGGAGCATGCCCCCGGACCCCCCTAGTTCAAAGCAGGCGCGCGCTTGTGGCTTCGCCACTTCGCTGATTTGCCCCCCCAAAAAAGGAGGACCCCCCCCCACCCCCCACTTACAACTGATTTGGTCCGGCCCTGGTAATATTATCAACATGATTAAAAGTGCGTTACACAAGTCAGAAAAGGAGACCAGACAGACAAGGAGAACCACTGGCTGACAGCTTAGATAAGTTTCTTTTTAACTTCCTCGAGTGAACTTGTTGACAGTTTTCACAGCCCCCTACATATATGATTTAAAGATGCCTTCCTTCCGGCGGAGAGACTCACTCACAAACACCACATAATCTCCATGGGCTTTAACACGTGCTATTATTTGACTATTCTTCTCTTTCTTCTTCTTCTTCTTCTTCTTCTTCTCCTTCTCCTTCTTCTTCTTCTTCTTCTTCTTCTTCTTCTTCTTCTTCTTCTTCTTCTTCTTCTTCTTCTTCTTCTTCTTCTTCTTCTTCTTCTTCTTCTTCTTCTTCTTCTTCTTCTTCTTCTTCTTCTTCTTCTTCTTCTTCTTCTTCTTCTTCTTCTTCTTCTTCTTCTTCTTCTTCATTACCTGCATGGAATACCAGGACAGATATGTGAGGGTGTACTTGATGATACACTCGAGAAGGAAAGGTTTTTATTTTAGAGTGTGTGTGTGTGTGTGTGTGTGTATGTGTGTGTGTGTGTGGGGGGATATAGCTCAGTTGGTAGCGCGCTGGATTTGTATTCAGTTGACCGCTGTCAGCGCGAGTTCGATCCCAGGTTCGGCGGAAATTTATTTCACAGAGTCAACTTTGTGTGCTGACTCTCTTCGGTGTCCGAACCACCCCCCGTGTATACTACATTGGGTGTGCACGTTAAAGATCCCACGATTGACAAAAGGGTCTTTCCTGGCAAAATTGCTTAGGCACAGTTAATAATTGTCTACCATACCCGTGTGACTTGGAATAAGGCCGTGAAAGGTAAATATGCGCCGACATGGCTGCAATCTACTGGCCGTATAAAATTTCATCTCACACGGCATCACTGCAGAGCGCCTAGAACTGTACCCACGGAATATGCGCGATATAAGCCTCATTGATTCATTGTGTGTGTGTGTGTGTGTGTGTGTGTGTGTGTGTGTGTGTGTGTGTGTGTGTGTGTGTGTGTGTGTGTGTTAACAACGGTTTATTCATCTGTATTTACTATCTCTATATATAAAATCATGTAGACTACACAACACAGGAGCACCGAATGTTAAACCTTTTTCTGTAATTAATACAATATGTTCATAATAAAAACACTGTGGTGATAAATATATATATATGCTACAGGAAGGTGTCTTTAAACTTCCTCAACCGAACTTAAACTAACCCCTCCCCTCCTTCCCCAAACCACCCCCTCCCCCCACCGCCTACATGTGTCTGCAATTGATCTGAGCAGGGCAGGAAAAACAGGCGGACAGGAATGGATGGTGTACTGTTTGATGATCCGCACCGGTTACTCCGGACAGTCAAAGAGAAAACAAGGAGACGCACCGCCTCCAGTTCATCGCGGGCACAACCAACACTTCATCAACCCTCACGATCAATGCAAAACATTTGTTTTTAAAGCTGAATGCGCCTTACTTTTGGTGAAATCCGCCAACGATCCTTACAGTACTTTTACAAACGCGGTGAAAACCTTTCCAACGTATGATATATTTTTAGAGGATAAAAGACGCTTGTTCATTTCAATGCTTGTTGTTATTGTCAGGTGCCAGTAGACCGGTTCCGCATAACTCTCACGTATACTATTGCACACGTCGTATGCATTTAGAGCGCTTATACTTCCCTTTGCAGAGCTTCTGTAATTACCACAACTTTTCCTGGGGGCCCCTCCTTTCTTTGGTTTGGGTTGAAGTGAAGTCTGTCTGTTTGTCTGTCTGTCTGTCCGTCTGTCTGTTTGTCTGTCTGTCTGTCCGTCTCACGGTCTCAATTCAATCACTAAACTTTCACACCAATACTGGTCCATGTTTCGTCTGGCAGCTTAGTGGTTTTAAAGGGAAGTAGCTAGGGTACCTTTAAGAGACCTCAGATTAACGATTTACAAAGCCCGATGTAAATGAAGACATATTCTACTTTTATAAGTGTTTTGACATTCCTGGCTCTTATTTACATTTCCGTCCGTTGCTATCATTGATTAGCGTTCAATCAATTTTTGATGTGTGGACCGCCAAGAACACGTGTTCTTGTGTGACACTTGTCAAGCTCAGTCCTGCATACTGATATTTCTTTGGTTCTTTTCTTTGAAAGTAAAGATGACGCATCGTCATCAGTATCATTGTTTTGTGTGTGTGTGTGTGTGTGGTGTGTGTGTGTGTGGGTGTGTGTGTGTGTGTGTGTGTGTGTGTGTGGTGTGTGTGTGTGTGGGTGTGTGTGTGCGTGCGTGCGTGCGTGTGTGTGTGTGTGATGAGATGGGATGAGATTCTTCCGCCAATTGGCGGAATTCCGCCCAAAAGTTCGTTCCCAGGACCATTTTTCTGAATCGTCTAAATCCGTTGAGAAAAAATGGGGGGGGGGGGGGTTAGAGTAGTTGTGGTGGTTCCATTGGATTCGATCTGTAAAGTCCTACCTACAACCCTAAAGTCGATTTTCCAGATCAAATCTCCGATAAAATAATGACAACATAACCTCCGTATCGAAGGAAGTGGACCTTCGACCCGAATATGAACTTTCCATTTGGGACTATGAGTTTCCCTTTCACCGAGTGTCTTCATTCCGAAAATTCATAAACGGGGTGATTCAGCTGTCGGCTTTAGCCTGCTTAACAAAGATGGCGTCGGTGAGAACATTGACGGAAAGTGAACATGTTTTGGCGTCGGAGATCGACCAGGGTGTGAAAAATAAGAGGGTTCCGAAATGGCAGGAAGAAATCGTCACGTCTGAACCACGCGGGAGAAAACTGTCGCTCCGACTTGGAGATTCTATTAAAAAGTTGACTGTTCCGGGAAAGGCTAGATGCACCACAGGCGGAAGGTATCGTTCACTGACTGGACACCTACTTACATAGAAAGTAGTCTTTCTATGTAAGTAGTGGTCCAGTGAACGATACCTTCCGCCTGTGGATGCACGTGGTGTCATTATAGGGGGTAAAAATCAAGGGTCTGCCAAACCCGGCCAAAACCTTTATCTCAGCTACAAATCCAAAGGGAAGACCACGTTGAAAGGCCATTTGACAACTAAAGATCATCTAACCCATGCTTTTACCAGGTCAAAATGTTGTATTCTTCTACTGCTCGGACTCATTTCATTTTTTATGGTCAAAGTGTCAAAAAATCTTCAGCTTCAGGGGACTTTGCCTCCTGACCCCGGCTAAATAATTTCCTCCCAAAACACTTTTAGGGAATCTCATCTCACTGTGTGTGTGTGTGTGTATGTGTGTATGTGTGTGTGTGTGCGTGTGTGTGTGTGGACATAATCGTCATTTGGGACTGTGAGTGTGTGTGTGTGCGCGTGCGTGTGTATGTGTGTGTGTGCGTACGTGTGGGTATGTGTGTGGACATGATCGTCATTTGGGACTGAGTGTGTGTGTGTGTATGTGTGTGTTTGTGTATGTGTGTGTGTGTTTGTGTGGGCATGATCGTCATTTGGGACTGTGAGTGTGTGTGTGTACGTGCGCGCCCGTGCGTGTGTGTGTGTGTGTGTGCGTGCGTGTGCATGAGTGCTCAAGCGTGCATGAATGATTTTTGGGGGGCGTGCATGCATTTATCATTGTGAGCGACCAAAAAGCTCCTCCCTCTTGCGTGTGTGCATGCATGTTTTGTTGTATAGGTAGGCCCTTAGCGCGTGCACGCTTTGATCCTTTCGAGTGACATCCAAGCGCCCCTCTCTCTCTCTCTCTCTCTACCTTTCTTGTTCTTTCGTCCTCGCTAATAAATCGTAAAAAGTGCATTTGTGTTTCAAATTTAATTTAACTGGGTTTATACATGTATACAAAGCCATAAAAGGCAGAGAGACATATACATTGTATCTGCCAGTGATTTATGCAGATTTATGTGTTAAATAACCTGAAGCTTAATTATGACATACAGAAGAATGTAAACACAAATTTTAAATACACGGTAATAAAAACAAATTGTAACACATAATGCCAGCAATCACATAAAACCGAAATTGTACAACAGTCATGACATTAAAGTCTTTGACTCTTTCGGAACGGTTTGCCAGTGGTTGAGAGTGTCAGTTTAAAACTCAGCATCGCTAAATAAAGGGAAATAACTTCCAGACATACCGAACTAACACTGTGTAGTACCAGTGCCTCCCCTTCACATGGAATGTTTGCCACAGGCTTTCATTCACACACAAACATTCACAACCACCAACATGCATCACACACACACACACACACGCACACACACACGCACACACACACACACACGCACACGGACACACACACGCACACACACACACACACACATCAACATCAGCTGGAATTGTTTATTGTTTATTTGTTGCTTAACGTCCAGCCGACTACGCAGAGCCATATCAGGACGAGGAAGGGGGGGATGAAGGGGGCCACTTGTCAAGCGATTCCTGTTTACAAATGCACTAACCCATTACTTGTGTCCCAGCAGGCTTTAGTAAAACTAAATTAATACCTACTGGAAGATTACCAGTTTCCAGTATGTTAAAATACGCTTAACCTATCTACTGCTGGACTTACATCAGAACACTAACAGATTAAACTATACATGAATCGCGAGACAAGCGGCAAGAGAAGAGATTTTTGGAAAAAATACAGGTGAATGAGCAAGAAGGCAGAAAAAAGAAAAGAATTCATGAAGAAAAAGAGAGCATGACAGGAAAGAGGAACCAAAAATCTACCTAACAGCAAACTAGAAAGCTCCTGCGGTTCCAAAAACAGGAGGGGCTTTTAATTTCATAACCGCAGTGCCCCACTGCGGTAAGCTGGAATGTCAAGGCACGTTGAAACAGTGGGTTACTTTGAGGTCTAACAAGATCCTTTACATTAGGGAAGAGTTTTGTTTGAAACATAAAGATGCAAGGCTTGAATATGATCATGCATAAATTGTCATAATTATCATTATTATTTTTGGTTGCTTAGACTTGTTTCCAAGAAATCTCTGTATATATATAGTCACATTTGAAATTGTTTTAAATATAGGAATTTTTTCTCAAAGGGAGAACAATCATACTGGTTTTTAAAGTAACTTGTTCTCCCCCTTTCCACATGTCATGCAAATGATTAAACACCAGAATGGACTACATGTCAGGGCTCCCTATACGCACTAGGCACTAAACCTACAAAGAGCGGGTCCCAGGACGCACTACATTTCCGCTATTGTGTGTACACTTTCTTGACTGTAGTCGTCAGTCAATTATAGTGCAAGCACAAATGCCGATTTCACGTCGGAACGATATGGAAAAGAGTGTGTGTGCTCCATTTAACAAGGTTAAGTTGAAGTGACCTATAAGTCATGCAATTATGTTTGATATAACGATCCATCTAGATCTGTTCATTAATCAAAATGTACACAGTTGAGAATGAATGAAGCGAAGAATCAAGCAAGCACACACACAAATCGAGTCTTTTTTTCAGTTTATGTAACTCATATGAGAAACAGGTTAAGAAAATGTTTTGATCACAGCCACAATATCAAAAACAAATATATATATATATATCTATATATATATACGACTTGTGTCTGTCTGTGTATCTGTGTGTGTGTCTGTGTGTCTGTCTGTGTATCTGTGTGTGTGTCTGTGTATCTGTGTCTTCGCGATGCACGGCCAAAGTTCTCGATGGATCTGCTTCAAATTTGGTGGGCTTATTCAGAGAGACCCCGGACACAACCTCATCGATGAGATATTTCAACACGTGCTCTCAGCGCGCAGCGCTGAACCGATTTTGGTTCCACCTCAGCTACCCGGGCCCCCATACCGACACACCAAAGCCGCTACACCACATCACAACGCCAAAGTTCTCGCTGGATCTTTTTCAAATTTGGACACCGTATTCAGCTACACCCCGGACACAATATCATCGATGAGATATTTCAACACGTGCTCTCAGCGCGCAGCGCTGAACTGATTTTGGTTTTTGTGTTCATTTCACCATTATAAGTAACTCTTCCTTATCTTCTCCAGTGTTTGGCGTTTATCTCCCTTCCTTCGTGTGGCTTTCCCGTTTGTAAGTTACTATTACTATTTTTAGAATGTCACTGCGCTGTCCACTGCGCTGTCCACAACGCTTCCCTTGCACCCGTAAGTTGTTCTTACTGTCAAAGTGAAAAGGTCGAATCAATTTATAGCCACGCGAAAAATACACTCTCACCTATCTCTATATATTTATAGATACAGATATGCATATATACGGCTTCTCTGTGTGTGTGTGTGTTTGTGTGTGTGTGTGTGGGCAAAAACCTGTGTATTGTAGAGTTCTGTTTGTGATGTGGTCTAGCGGCTTTTGTCTGTCTGTATGTTTTGGCATTTGAGAAGCCACAGCAGATAATATAGGGCTAAGAAATAAGCTCTAAAATTCTCAATCCCGTTTGACAGGACTTCGCCTTCAAAGGTGATTGTGGTGAACCGCCACGCTGTCTGTCTCTGTCTCGCGATTCAGAGCATAATTAAATGCACTTGCAGGTTTACTGGGAACAATTCACAAGGTTTACTGAGATTGTTTGTTTGTTTGTTTATTTGTTGCTTAACGTCCAGCCGACTACGCAGAGCCATATCAGGACGAGGAAGGGGGGATGAAGGGGGCCACTTGTCAAGCGATTCCTGTTTACAAATGCACTAACCCATTACTTGTGTCCCAGCAGGCTTTAGTAAAACTAAATTAATACCTACTGGAAGATTACCAGTTTCCAGTATGTTAAAATAGGCTTAACCTATCTACTGCTGGACTTACATCAGAACACTAACAGATTAAACTATACATGAATCGCGAGACAAGCGGCAAGAGAAGAGATTTTTGGAAAAAATACAGGTGAATGAGCAAGAAGGCGGAAAAAAGAAAAGAATTCATGAAGAAAAAGAGAGCATGACAGGAAAGAGGAACCAAAAATCTACCTAACAGCAAACTAGAAAGCTCCTGCGGTTCCAAAAACAGGAGGGGCTTTTAATTTCATAACCGCAGTGCCCCACTGCGGGAGGTTTACTGAGAACAATTCACAAAGTTTACTGGGAACAATTCACAAGGTTTACTGGGAACCATTCACACGGTTTACTGGGAACCATTCACAAGGTTTACTGGGAACCATTCACAAGGTTTACTGGGAACAATTCACAAGGTTTACTGGGAACAATTCACACGGTTTACTGGGAACCATTCACAAGGTTTACTGGGAACCATTCACAAGGTTTACTGGGAACCATTCACAAGGTTTACTGGGAACAATTCACAAGGTTTACTGGGAACAATTCACACGGTTTACTGGGAACCATTCACAAGGTTTACTGGGAACCATTCACAAGGTTTACTGGGAACAATTCACAAGGCTTACTGGGAACAATTCACAAGGTTTACTGGGAACAATTCACACGGTTTACTGGGAACCATTCACAAGGTTTACTGGGAACAATTCACAAGGTTTACTGATAACAATTCACAAGGTTTACTGGGAACAATTCACAGGGATGTGCTAAACGCCCTCTACAGTTTACTGGGAACAATTCACAGGGATGTGCTAAACGCCCTCTACAGTTTACTGGGAACAATTCACAGGGATGTGCTAAACGCCCTCTACAGTTTACTGTGGGGACAATTCACAGGGATGTGTTAAACGCCCTCTACAGTTTACTGTGGGGACAATTCACAGGGATGTGTTAAACGCCCTCTACAGTTTACTGTGGGGACAATTCACAGGGATGTGTAAAACGCACTCTACAGTTTACTGTGGGGACAATTCACAGGGATGTGCTAAACGCCCTTTACAGTTTACTGGGAACAATTCACAAGGTTTGTTTGTTTATTTGTTGCTTAACGTCCAGCCGACTACGCAGAGCCATATCAGGACGAGGAAGGGGGGGATGAAGGGGGCCACTTGTCAAGCGATTCCTGTTTACAAATGCACTAACCCATTACTTGTGTCCCAGCAGGCTTTAGTAAAACTAAATTAATACCTACTGGAAGATTACCAGTTTCCAGTATGTTAAAATAGGCTTAACCTATCTACTGTTGGACTTACATCAGAACACTAACAGATTAAACTATACATGAATCGCGAGACAAGCGGCAAGAGAAGAGATTTTTGGAAAAAATACAGGTGAATGAGCAAGAAGGCAGAAAAAAGAAAAGAATTCATGAAGAAAAAGAGAGCATGACAGGAAAGAGGAACCAAAAATCTACCTAACAGCAAACTAGAAAGCTCCTGCGGTTCCAAAAACAGGAGGGGCCTTTAATTTCATAACCGCAGTGCCCCACTGCGGGAACAATTCACAAGGTTTACTGGGAACAATTCACAGGGATGTGCTAAATGCCCTTTACAGTTTACTGGGAACAATTCACAAGGTTTACTGGGAACAATTCACAGGGATGTGCTAAACGCCCTCTACAGTTTACTGGGAACAATTCACAGGGATGTGATAAACGCCCTCTACAGTTTACTGTGGGGACAATTCACAGGGATGTGTAAAACGCCCTCTACAGTTTACTGTGGGGACAATTCACAGGGATGTGTAAAACGCACTCTACAGTTTACTGTGGGGACAATTCACAGGGATGTGCTAAACGCCCTTTACAGTTTACTGGGAACAATTCACAAGGTTTACTGGGAACAATTCACAGGGATGTGCTAAATGCCCTTTACAGTTTACTGGGAACAATTCACAAGGTTTACTGGGAACAATTCACAGGGATGCGTGTAGGCGTAGATAAAAAATGTCCACCAAAATACCCGTGTGACCTGGAATAATAGGCCGTGAAAGGTGGATGCAGCGCCTAAAGGCAGTCGATCTACTGGCCGATGTGAATGCGTGATATATTGTGTAAAAAATTCCATCTCACACGGCATTAATAGGTAACATGCGCCTTGAGTCGCCTTGTGTGGTGAGATACGTGCGCGATATAAATCCTCGTAAATAAATAAATAAAATAAATAAATGTGCTAAACGCCCTCTACAGTTTACTGGGAACAATTCACAGGGATGTGTTAAACGCCCTCTACAGTTTACTGGGAACAATTCACAAGGTTTACTGGGAACAATTCACAGGGATGTGCTAAACGCCCTCTACAGTTTACTGGGAACAATTCACAGGGATGTGATAAACGCCCTCTACAGTTTACTGGCAAGTTGTGTTGCGTTGTTGTTTCCTTCCAAGTCCAGATCCAAGTGTAAGGAAGCCAACAATGAAGTCAACAATTGTTGGTACTGGTCTCCATGCTGAATCAAATGTGCACAATGACCTGACTTTTCCCACACTTGAGAGGTCACATGGAACGAGTCCTTGACCTTCCAATCTCGGATCATTTCTTCAAGAGTGTTCACATCACACATGGGGTCATTTCTGGATGCAAAAATCAACGTAGGTAAACAAGCCGGCTTGGTTTTGAAGAAATGCACGCCATCATTGAAAGCTTCCACTGTAGTTTTGTGAGTGAGAAAAAAGTAAAGGTTAGCCAGCGACTTTGCCGTTAAGCGAACCACGCCCCATTGGCTGAGCCCTGTGGCGATACCGCGTACCATGTGATCTAACGTTCCCAAGGTTAAACTGTCAAAAACAATCCCTCGAACTTTATCAAAGAAATATGTCCTCATGTCAGCTCTCTCTTGAGCCTGTATTAAACAGGTCGTATAGTTGTAAGCACCGATCGACATAGCATGAACTATGATATCAATGTAGCCAGAAAACTTTGATTTCAACACTTTCACAATCTCCTCGGCGAAGCGCGCAGAATTTGGCGGCCACAGAAAGTGAGAAAGTTTGCTGGAAATTTGCAAGACATCGCAACCCTTGGAAGTGTAGAGGCTCACGTACTTGCTGGCAGCGCCGGGTTTGCTGAATAACCAGGTGAACAGGAGGATCAGAACGGGAGGAGAGGGAGTACCACCAGCAGTTGAAGAGTCCACAGTCGTGTCAAATGGACGCTTGTCTGCGGGTGAAGCATTGTGATGCCACAGAAGAAAGCCTGGTGCAACTTGTGCAGGAACTTGTTCTTTTGTTGCCATGTCTTTCAGGGAGTTTCCAGACGGATCAGTTTACCTGCAACTACAGAAAAGACAAGAGTAATAAAGTTGAAATGATTAAATGTATCAAGAATTTTTTTTTTTTTTTTCTTTTTTTTAATCTCAGTTGCATGCAGGCTGCTTCAACCCTTTCTTTTTTGCCTTTTTTGTTGTTGTTGTTGTTGTTGGCGGGGAGCATCCTTCTTCATTGATCTTTTTTTAAAAAAAAAAATTTTAAGTAGTGTTTTTACTATAACATTAATATTACTATATCTAAATGTATTTTAAACAACTTTTCTATATAACAATTCCCTCTCAAAAATGCATACAATATCCAGAGGGGAGCCATATCTATAAATACCAACACACATTTTGGCTATCACAATCAAATAATTCACATAACTTATTAGTGCCTTGGAACTTTGTGAATTTTCAAATACGCCCAACAAAACTTCCTTTACGGTAATTTTAATAATCATATTATATTTACAATTCACTTTATCCTCAACGCATTTCCAAATGGACATAATTTTCGGGCAAAAGTAAAAAAAATGTTCAATATAATCAATTTCGTTCTCACAGTGAGTACAGCAATTACTCACGGAAATGCCTATTTTATACAATAAAATATTTGTGGGGTAAATATTGTGCAATATTTTCCAATGCAACATTCGCAATCTTGTTTCAGTGGTTACTTTGTTTACCATTAACCATTGCTCTTTTCCCGGCCTGAAATCAAATTTATGTTCCCAAAATTTAACTACAACCGGCTCCACATATTTTTCCTTTATAATTAATTTGCGAAATTGACAAGGCTTACTCAGGTTCTTTAAATCGTTGAATCCACATACATTTCCATTTGCAGAGCGTAGTGTTGCTGCTTTAACTGCTGTACAAATCACCCTATATTCAAAGAATCTTGTGGGCTTACATCCAACCTTCTGCTGCATAATATTAAAGGGCACAATCTCATTACCAACATATACATCCTTTACTCGACAAACGCCTGCTTTAATCCAGTCGCTAAAAAACAGGGTTTGGCCGCAATAGATTATATCACTGCTGTTCCATAAACACGTATCACTTAATAACATGTCTCCACCTACTGCTCTCTGAATCATGTCCTTATTTTTCAACCAACAAATTAAAACTTGTTTCCAAAATACATTTTTAATTAATCCCAATCCTTTACACATTTTTACCGTGGTGTTAGATTGGAAGCAACACAACCTTTCACCAAGCTTCGAAAACATATGTATCGGTATCTGTTTCCATCTTTCCTGCTTTTCGTTCAATAAATTTGCCGCCCAGGACAACAAACAAGAGGACTGCATATCAATGACATCAATCATTTTTAAACCCCCATCAGGAAACTCTTGACACATCACTTTTCTTTTAACTTTCTCAAATGCCTTAGTGTTTGAAAATCGTTTTTTCCAAATAAATCTGTAAAACATAGTATTTATCTCAGTCAATACCTTTTCGGGTATTACCAGTGCTTGCAACGGATAAATAATCTGCGATAACAAAAGAGATTTCACTATGCATATTTTCCCCATGATACTACAATTTCGTTTAAACCATTTTACAATGTTGCGTCGTATATTTTCAATACGGCTTGTCCAGTTTTCTTCAATCTCAGAGACCGATGAGGAGCTACTGAAATAAATTCCCAAAATCTTCACTTTTGTAGTCCACCTTAACCCGCACTCATTTTCATTACCATATTTATTACTGCCCAAGGCCATGATTTCAGTTTTTTGTCTATTCATTGCCAAACCAGAGAATTTGGAAAAATAGGTAACAAGGGTTAATGCGTTTTTTAACTCATCCATATCGTTCAGAAATAGGTATCAAGATATTATTCTCTTGCAATTATGTGGGTGTGGGTGGAGGGGGTGGTTTTGTGGCTGTGAGAGAGAAACAATACACCGTTTAACATGGGTGTATGATCATTTGTATGATCATGTTTCTCTAATATTCTTTTGTTGAAATTATATTTTGCACAAAATTACTGTTAGTGCACACGTGAACATTTTTTATCTACTGCTATTTATTCTTGAAACAACCCAGCCAAACACACACACACACACATAGTCTTACACTAGTCAGAAAACGTTCTGAACTGACTAGAGGGAGACTAATCCTGAACACGATGTGCACATTTTCAACAGAGTAGCCCCCCTTACACCGCGCTTGTGACCATCGACGAGCAAAAACATTCGAAAATTGAGCTAAAATCGTCCACAGCGTGCTTCTTACGAATACCACACAAGTGCCATAGTGTACAAAAATCTCTTGAAAGCTGGTATTGTTGTTGATAATCCTGATCTGTTGCAAAACCAAGGAGAACCAAGGAGAATCGAAACAGCAACATCAATAAATTCAGTCACTGAAGTAGTGAAGATGAGAAACTCAAAACATCATATCTGTCATCACACACTGTTCAGACTGTTGTAAATTCCATGGTCCATCCTTCTTCTTCTTCTTCTTCCATATTGTGACCACGGTCATTTTGGCTGACCATTATGTCACATTGTGGAGGGTTGCAGATTCAACAAACAAAAAACAAAAAACAAAAAAACCCTAGCTAGAATCTACTGGGGGCTGGGGAGTTCCTGCACAATGCAGGAACTCGACTCCTGCGCAGTGTAGGAGTCTGGGGTCTGGGGGTGTGAGAGGAGGAGGGATGAAGGGGTCTCGTTCCAGTCCCTGATTGTTCTTGGGAGGAAGCTGTTCTTTCTGTAGTTTGTTCTCGCTGGGATCCGCTTGAATTGCTGTCTCTCTGTGGGGACTCCTCTTCTAGCCCTTGGGGCGAGTAGGTGTAGCTCCTCGCACCTCACATGTGCGGATCCCGATGTGATCTTCTTCAGCATGGAGAGCCTGGCCTCTTTCCTGCGTTCTTCTAGCGAGGGCCACTCTAGTTCGTTGAGCATGTCGTCCACGCTGGCCGTCTGTTTGTGTCTGTTGAGAACAAAACGAGCTGCCCTACGCTGCACTTTTTCAATCTGGCTGACCTCTTTGATCTTGTGCGGGTCCCAGACTGTGCAAGCGTACTCGACTATTGGTCGGACGAGTGATTTGTAGGCTAGTTCTTTTGTCTTTGGAGATCCGATTTTCAGGTTTCTCCTCAGCATGCCTAGTGCACTGTTGGCTTTGGCACACACGTTGTTGATGTGTTTGTCCCAACCTGCATCTTTCTGAATGGTGACGCCCAGGTATTTGATGGCGTCCACCGACTCCAGCTGGTGGTCATGGAGCACGTAGTCGTGGGGCTTGGTTGTTCTGCTTCGAGTCATTGGGAGGGTGTTGCATTTGTCAGGATGGAATGACATTTCCCACTCTTCTTCCCATGCTTCTAAGCTTCGCAGATCGTCCTGGAGACTCTCGTGGTCTTGTTGAGAAGTCACTGGCCTGTTCAGCATGGTGTCGTCTGCAAACAGGCGCGAGCTTGAAGTGACTCTGTCCGGTAGGTCATTGATGTAGGCTAGGAAGAGGCATGGGCCCAGCACAGATCCTTGGGGTACTCCTGACTTGACGTCAGTATAGTCAGACTCTGCCCCTTCCACGACGACTGACTGGCGGCGCCCACTGAGGAAGCTCCCGATCCAGTCGTTGACCTTTCCTCGGACACCATAGTGGTGGAGTTTATGGCACAGTAAACTGTGGTTGACTTTGTCAAATGCCTTGGCAAAATCCATGACAACTATATTAGTCTGGAGGCTTTTTTCTAAGTTGGTTGTGAGTTCCTCAAAGAGTTCAAGCAGTTGGGTTTCACATGAACGACCTTTTCTGAACCCATGTTGTTCTTCGCACAGTATCTTGTTGGACTCGAGATGACTCATGATGCTGCTGACCAGAATGTGCTCCATCACCTTGCACGAAACGCTTGTGAGAGAAATTGGGCGGTAGTTCATTGGGTCATAATGCTCGCCCTTTTTGAATACTGGGGCGACATGGGCAGTCTTCCAGTCATCCGGGACGGACCCTGAGCGGAGTGATTCCTGGAAGATGGTCGTCAGTGCTGGTGAAACTTCGGGTGCGAGCTCTCTGAGGACACGGGGGGATAGGTCGTCTGGGCCAGTTGCTTTGGTGGGATCCAGGTTCAGAAGGAGTTTTTCAACTCCCTTCTTTGAGATGGAGATTTCATCCATGGCGGGAAAAGATTCCTGGTCGCTGGACATGGTGCATTTCGTCTGGAACTCCTCGCTGGTGTAGGTGCGTCCGTCACTGAATGCTTTGTAGAACTGGTCATTCAGGACATTCGCCTTCTGCTTAGAGTCAGTGACTAGGCGCCCCTTGTTTTTCAAAGGAGGTATCCCGGATGAAGTGGAGCGTTGATGTTTCATGTAGGTCCAGAAGCGTTTTGTTGATGGTAGAGAGTCGGCTTCTTCTTTGGAAGGAGTGAAAAGGTTGCTTATGTACTCCCAGTATGCTTTGCGGATGCCCTTCTGTACATCTCTTCTGAGATACTTAACCTCAGTCCTCAGTGCGTCTGTGTTCTGTTTCTTCATCTTTTTGTATTTTCTGTTTTTCTTTCTGATCAGCCTTCTTAGGGATGGTGTGATCCATGGTTGTTTGTCTTTTTTCCTAGGTCTTTTGTGTGGGATGTTCTTCTTCACGCTCTGTAGCAGGTCTGTTTTGAAAACAGTCCACAGCTCATTCACTGTACTATCTGTACTCTTTTCGGCTATCTTCTTTTGTAGCTCCCGCATGTCTTCCTTCATCTGTTCCCAGTTAGCTTTGCTATACAAGGGGATAGGTCTCGCACACCCGTTCTTGAGGCTGATCTTGGTTGCTAGTTCAAAGTAGACGATGTCGTGGTCAGAGAGTCCTGGCACTATCTCCACACGGGAGATGAGGCCTGGTGCGTTTGTGAGGACAAGGTCCAGGGTGTTTTCCAGTCTAGTGGGCTTGTTCACCATCTGTTCCAGGTTTTGTTCACTGATCATGTCCATGAAGTCCTGGTGGAGCTGGGGGTGGGGCACTGGTGTCTTCATGGTCATGGGGCTTGTTGTCCAGTCAAAACCAGGGAAGTTAAAGTCTCCTGCTATGATGATGTTTGTGCGCTTGATCTTGCATGCTTTCTTGAGTGACGTCTCAAACTGTTTGAGGCTATCTTCGTCTGCTTAGCTTTGTTGCGTGGCTGTCTCTGTACATAAACATTTTAGCCGGGGAAAGCCCCATACAATTCACGAGAAGTCTTGTCTACAGAACGCAGAAGCAACGCTTACTTACCAAGTCTCTTCACGAGCGCTCGAGAGGCCGCCGAGTGTGGACTGACCTTTGACTTTGTTCAGGTCACCAAACGGTGTCGGGGCGGATAATACCCCGCTGAAAACAGATAATGGATAACGTGTACTGCTGCATTTTTGTCACACTCTCTACATTAAGCAAGAAAAACATCGTCGTTTACTGTCCAAACACAAACATTGCAGATATGTTGAGCATCACAAGAGCTTGCAGTTTCATCAGTTCTCTGAATATTTCGATTCACAAAAAACCGACGTAGATTGCGCTTGCCATGCAAGTGAAGGGAGATAACCAACTCTCGTTGAACGAGTTAAAAATGTGGACAAAGGAAAGACTTGTCTCCCTTCACAGGAAACCGTGAGAATCTTCTGCTCAAAATGAAAGGCACAATTCAGAAAGCCTTGTGGATTCTTGTCGGGTGAACTTCACCGTGTGGAGAGAATTTGATCGGACGAAAGTTTAGCAAGAACTGGTGAACCCTGCATCACAGAGTCGAATAGGATAAAAACATGTTAAAGCAGAAGACCAATTCCTTTTTACAGTTTAGGCCCTAGTCAAGTTTTGACGTGTGAGTTTAGATAGAGCGGACAGCGTCAGATAAACTCTATTTAAACGAGACAGATTAGCCGCGGGTGGAGGAGGAGGATGTTAGATACTTGAGGTAGGCCTAAAGGGATCAGTGTTAGCAGGTAGGGAAGAGAGGGTAGTAAAGCCGGATATCAACACCGGCTTAGGCCCGTAATTAGAAAGAGCCACCGGATTGTGGCAAACGCACGGATCATGGCGAGGTTGATTGCTGAGAAGCCCGGGTTTGACTCGACCGCCTACCTCCAGTACACAGAGATGATAGGCGAGCTGGGGGCCAGATACTTGTGGCAGTCGGTGCTTCTGTGCGACGACGAGTACACGGAAGGCGCCAGTCGTCCAGCGGATTCAAGTGGGGAACCCCCAACCCCCACCTGTCCACGGTGATCCACACTTATGTATCTGCGGTCGGGAAAGACTTTCTACGAATTTGCCACAGGGCGCCGCCATGAGCAAAACTCTCCAAGCCAAAACAATTTCAAAGCTGGGGCCAGCGGTAAAAATAGCCAGCGGGGCGATATCACTTTGTCCGCACGTCGCTGGGCATATCAGCGCAGTTCAACGTTGCCAGAGACCAAAGAAGCGCTTTACTCAGGTCGCAGCGCGCAGCGGCTCACTGGAGGAATGTTTGAAAACTATCTGTGCTCGACTGCGAGCAGACCACAGGCACATTACACCCAATAAAGTTTGGACTTGTACTGGCAGAGAGCGAATGCAAATTCTTGTAGGCATACACAGACGCAACATAGCATATACAGACAATAACACCCACAACACTTCAACTGCATATGAAAGGAATAAAAATAAATCCGCAAATCGCGCACAATACACCAGTTAGAAAAACAAGGAGTACCAAAGCGGCGTGCAGAAACTAAACTGACTCGGAGACTGAGAAGAAACATTTATCACACGATGTGGATAGCAAACATTAAAATAAAACAGATAAGTCAAGCAAAAAATAAACACAAATATCGAAAACACAATAAACAAAGGTAAAGAAAACAAGTCGCGTAAGGCGAAAATACAATATTTAGTCAAGTAGCTGTCGAACTCACAGAATGAAACTGAACGCAACGCAACGCAGCAAGACCGTATACTCGTAGCATCGTCACTCCACCGCCCGTGGCAAAGGCAGTGCCCGTGGAATTGACAAGAAGAGCGGGGTATTCGTTGCGCTGAGAAGGATAGCGCGCTTTTCTGTACCTCTCTTCGTTTTAACTTTCTGAGCGTGTTTTTAATCCAAACATATCATATCTATATATTTTTGGAATCAGGAACCAACAAGGAATAAGATGAAAGTGTTTTTAAATTGATTTCGAAAAAAATTTTTTGATAATAATTTTTATATATTTAATTTTCAGAGCTTGTTTTTAATCCGAATATAACATATTTATATGTTTTTGGAATCAGCAAATGATGGAGAATACGATAAACGTAAATTTGGATCGTTTTATAAATTTTTATTTTTTTTTACAATTTTCAGATTTTTAATGACCAAAGTCATTAATTAATTTTTAAACCACCAAGCTGAAATGCAATACCGAAGTCCGGGCTTCGTCGAAGATTACTTGACCAAAATTTCAACCAATTTGGTTGAAAAATGAGGGCGTGACAGTGCCGCCTCAACTTTTACAAAAAGCCGGATATGACGTCATCAAAGACATTTATCAAAAAAATGAAAAAAATGGTCGGGGATTTCATACCCAGGAACTCTCATGTCAAATTTCATAAAGATCGGTCCAGTAGTTTAGTCTGAATCGCTCTACACACACACACGCACACACACACGCACACACGCACGCACACACGCACATACACCACGACCCTCGTTTCGATTCCCCCCTCGATGTTAAAATATTTAGTCAAAACTTGACTAAAAAACAACCAAACGCAAATGTACTACTACTTCTACGACTCGTTTGAATGTAAAACAGAAATGTAACACTATCTGTGACAATGACGGTTCTACGACTCGTTTGAATAACGGTATAGATCGAACCTTAACCCCGAACTACGAAAATGCCTCTGTTCAACAGTAACCAAAACATGGAAGATGTTTTTGAAACTTTACAGAAATGTAACACTAGCCTATCTGTGACAATGTTGCTTTTGAATTGAACCCACATTTGTTGAACAGGAGAGAATGTTCCTGTTCAACAGTGCCCAAAACACTGAATCTGACGTTTTTGAATCTTTTCTGTCATCTAACTGAATCTGACGTTTTTGAATCTTTTCTGTCATCTAACCCAATTGCTCATGACTTCATCGATCTTGAACATGCCTACTTTTCAAAGAAAGACAGACAAAAGCGAAATCTGCATGTTAGCCATCTGCCTGAAATGGTCAATGCACTTTTGTAAAATTGTCACAGCTGTTATGCACTTTTGTGAAATGGTCAGTGCTGTTGTGCACTTATGCAAAACTTGGTGCTGTGCTGTTAACATTTGAGCAAAATGCATTTTGTTCAAATGTTTAGTGCAACTTGCTACTATATAATCGCTGTATGCGCTTTGTGGTAATAATGCACTGTTGTGAAACTTGAAGTTTGCGCTAAATGTTGGCACTATGCATCATTGTTGGAGCACCCTCCTGTAGATGCACCATGCTGAAAAATGTACTTATGTGAAATGTTTCGTGTAAATTATTGTCACAATAATGTTTTGTGCGCCCCCATGTATGTGTTCTGTGCTAATAATGCACGGTTGTGAAATGTCCGTACACATTTTGTGGCAATATGTAATTGTTAGTGCATCCTCCTGCGGATGCTTCGTGCTAAAAATGCACTTCCATTAAAATATTGTACGCTCATGTCAACTGGTACTATATTTTCAATTGTTTCTCTGTCAATTTCAGATGTTTGTTTCCAATTACTTCAGTATCTCCCTGTTGCAATTCCAGGTGATTCATTATGCATGTGCCAATTTGAGGTGTTTAATTCTGATTCCTGTATTTACAGTGTAAAATTAAAACTATTGTTTTCAAACATTCCTATGACACCTGGTAATGGTTCTGTGTTTTTTTTGTAATTTGTATTTTGTTTTTCTGCAATAAATATTTGAAATGGATCTGAGACTGACTTACTACTTTTAGCACTCTTTTTCACCACATTCCCACGTACAGATATTGCAATATCAACTCTTCCTTTCTACCTGTTTCAAACAAGCTCTATTCTTTAATTAAAAAGTTTTTTTTTCTTGTGGCTGTTTGATCAATTCATAGCAAGCATTGACTGAAATAAACAATTTATATATCCAGCACAACATGCAATTCATTAACTTTTGACCCTAACCTTTAACACTTCCCAAAATAAATCTTTGGTGGACATTGCATCGACGCTGTTCATTTTGAATGAACATTTTTCTTGTTGGAATCTAGCTGAGGGAACGGGCTGTGGAAGGTGGGGCCTACCGTTTTGTCGGCAATTCGCTGCGCTGTGTCCTAGGCTGGGGAGGTGGTAGCTGTCACTTTGTGGTCCTTGCCGGGGTGGCCCATGCCGCAGGTGTCGCAGACGTGGAGGAATCTGCAGCGGGACCCATAGGGACAGTCGCCTTTGTTGGTATACAATAAGCACACTTCCTTCCCGTTGGGTCCCGCTGGTCGCCGGGAACCGCCGCTGGCCGTCGTAGCCTTGCCGCCCTTGTTGTCTTGGACGCCATGCTGGAGCCGGTCCCGCAGGCAACGGCACAACTGAAGAGAACCTCAAGAGAGCATTAAAATCATGACATCGCCACTTTCTTTCTTTATTTGGATCTAACTAAAAGTCACCGACAGCGCTATTGCCTTTGGATCAACCCGCTTTAGAACTTCAAACCACTTTACTCAATTTGACATTCATTCCTCCGCCATGACACACACTCTCAAACTAGGACAAAGTAGTTCGCCTTTGTTAACACTGTTAAGTTTAATATTGAACATTGATGAAATAAATTCGAAGAACGAAATCATGGTCACTTCAAAATATACCAGATAAAAAGAAAAGCAGTGGCCACAGGATAAAAGAAACCAAATGGAACAACAACAGCAAAGCATATCCTTCCGCGATAGGATGACAGTCAAGTCGGAGCCAGGCGAGTCGACAGCTTTCAGATGGTCACTTCTCGGTTTGGTGAGGAGTCACGCTCGGCTGCCCAGATCAAAGTTGACTGTGTTTTGCCACCACAGAGTAATAAACAATGGCGACTGCATGTGAGAGGGAACAATAAAGAGACCAAAAAGCAATGTACTCACGTTAAAATGACGAACACGGAACGAATAACGGCGACGTTTCGACCTAAGGGTCTTCTTCAGGCACAAAAACACAAAAGTACACACACAAAAAAGAAGAAGAAAGACGATAGAACAAATAAAGAGGAGAACAACTGACAAAACAACTGAACTGCACAAACCGACAAATGACAAAGACCACAGAGTAAGTTATTCAGTATTGCTTCTGGATCTGGGACTCGGAGCTGTTTTGTCTGCCACAGCTTGTCAACATCTTCATGTTTCAGCGGTTGACCCCTGTTAGGTAAGTTGCCACAATTAACCTTCCTGTTTAACAATCTTCTGCTTTGTCTTCACGACTTCTCTCAGTTAACGGATGCACAGTACTTTTTAGACTTCAACTGTCGATGGATGCTGCTAAGAAGGCCCCTCAGCGTGGATGGTTTTTTCAAACTCATGAAAAAAGAGCAGAGAATTTTGAATAATTCTTGTGGTTGGATGGTGCTAATCACGCCTAATGTTTCTTTTGTCCCCGTGTTTCGCCATAAACGTCGATAGGCGACGTATATCGTAAACCGTTTTTCGGAGAGTGTTCTTGTTCTTGTTTGTCTGAACGAATGAATCTATTGGAGAAAAATAATAAATCATGGATGACTCACTCTTTTCTTCATCGACTTTGTCATTCGCATCATCACCAAACATGTCTTCGAACAGCTCATCACTCAAAAATTCGTTCAGTGTTGACAAATCGGTTTTCGTGACAGTTGCCATTTTGTTGCAAAAGTAGTTCTTCATGAATGTGTAATTACTAATTAACATAGCTTGACCTTCCGGTTGATCCCATGTACTACTAATTTACATAGCTTGACCTTCCTTTTGACCTCATTTACATGATATACACACGTGTGATTTGAACGATTTTTATCTCACGGGTATCTCTCTCACGTATGTAGGATAAAGCGCGTTTAAATATGCTAACACAGCTCTACATGTGGTGAGTGAGAGAAATATGTATTGACATTGTGTGACTGTGTCAATAGAATTGTAATTTCTAGCGCCTGTATTGCGTCGTAGGCTGTTATCGTAGGTATGACGTAGGTATGACGTAGGTTTCAGGGTTTCGTCATTTCACAGACAGGGGTGTCAGCTTGTGTCTATCGGTTACGTCTGCGTGTTCGGTTTGAATGAAAACACACAGACTATGCATTTGTTTGAATATTCCTGAATGGGGAATGCTTAGTTTTGTTCTTAATAAGTTAAATTAGTTTAGATCGTATTGATAAAAGAATGTTTGGGGTGGCGACGCATAATCAAGCAGCGTCATATAGGACCCTCTCCCCCCTTCCCCTTTTCCCGACTAAAATGAGTAAAAGTTGTAATGAACTCGGCCAAGGTTGAAACAAACGCGCACGAAAAACATGTCAAGCTTTGCCGGCTTTTGGATGAATTATGCATTTGTGAAGTGAAAAAGTGTGTGTTGGTGTGTACCAACTGGACTGATCCAGTGATGGAGTGTGTGTTGGCTGGATGTCCTGGAACTGAATGCTGTTGTGAACCAGGGAGTGTTTCGTGTACAGAGATGATGTAGACCAGGTGAGAATAGACCTTTTGTTATCGGTACACCTTCTTTGGAATTGGCACAATAATTTGATTGTTCTTTAGTCATGTAAATGTGTTGGAATTAGATCTCAGCAAGCACAGAAAGTTGGTCCCCTCTCGGACCAATATGGGATTTGGCTAAATGGTCTGTTGTGGTAAAAACTATTGTTTTGTCTGGAAATTGACAGCTGTAATAAAATGATGTGTAACTAACAACAGAAGAGAAGGCCAATGATAAGATTGAGAAAACCAAACATGCATGATGTAATACTGAAACTTGAAATTGTAATTGTGGTTCCGGCATAGCGTGTTTTATCATAGCGTGTTTACTACCCTGTTTACTACCCTGTTTAATAGCGTGTTTTAGAACACACACCAGTGACTTTATAGTGTTGTGGCAACAGAACTTTTTCGTAGTAGAGATTTGCCTCAAGCTACTTCTGAGTTGAGTGCGGAGTATGTGTTTCCACCTTTTTCAGACTAAGTGTTGAAAGTGTTTATTGAAAAGTAGCATTAGTCTGACGAACCTATTTTTAACTTTTATTTTAAATGCTTGGTGATTGTGTGCGTGAGTGTTATGCAATAAAGAGGACAGAGAACATCATTCAATGTATTCATCAAACTTTTATTGTTTGTGTATTCCCTCCCTCTGAGTCTCTGCTTCTTGTAATTGCCAACACCCGCTTGCGCTCCACCACATACATAGAGAGTAGGATAAAGCGCGTGTAAATATGCGAACACAGCTCCACATAGAGATAGGCATGGGAATTGAAAAAAGTAGAAAAAGGCTGAACATTTTTAAGTAATAGCAGAGTCGATGACGTGAATTGACTAGCCTTAATAGGGGTGTGTGTGTGTGTGTGTGTGTGTGTGTGTGTGTGTGTGTGTGTGTGTGTGTGTGTGTGTGTGTGTGTGTGTGCATGCATGCATGCCCCCGGACCCCGCCTTACAGTCCTGTTAGGCCTAAAAAAAAAATAGGTGTGGTTACGGTAACCCGACCTACCCTATTTTTAGGGGCCGATCCTATAACTTTTTATTACATTTGTCAAAACGAAAAAAACCGAGTGCAAAAAACGCAATGAAAGCGAAAGCGCCCGTGTCGCACATTTAGGCCCCCCCCAAAAAAAAAGGTGTGGTTACGGTAACATAGCCAAAAAAAATAGGGTAGGTAGGTAGGCAATCCCTTTTTTTTTTAAACTTTTTTTTCTAATGTGTACAAATTAAACCTACTTGACAGGGAAATAAGTGTGCGACACGGGCGCTTTCGCTTTCATTGCGATTTTTGCACTGGTTTTTTTTTTTTTTTTTTTTTTTTTTGACAAATGTAATAAAAAGTTATAGGATCGGCCCCTAAAAATAGGGTAGGTCGGGTTACCGTAACCACACCTATTTTTTTTTTAGGCCTTATTTCCCTGTCAAGTAGGTTTAATTTGTACACATTAGAACAAAAAGTTAAAACAAAAAAAAGTCAGTGATTGCCTACCTAGTACCTTCCTACCCTATTTTTTTCGGCTATGTTACCGTAACCACACCTATTATTTTTTTTGGCCTTAGCACTCTCTTGTGATGAAAAAAGAGGAAATCCCTTTATTCTAGGGGGGTTCGGGGGCATGCTCCCCCGATTTTTGTTTAAATGGTACATTAAAATCTGTGCAATCTGAGACTAAAATTCAACTCGCTTGGATCAGGTAAAAAAGGCATTCTCCTCATCTCCTCACCCCCCCCCCCCCCCCCAACATTCTTCATGATCCGCTAACTTCGACCATTATTTTTGATAATCACTGAGACTCGGCATGTAACCTCTACTTATTCCCCCCTCTGCTTCTTTCTCTCTGTAAGCTTGTAGGGCTAGTTATTTTTCGGTAACTTACCCAACAACGGGCCTGAATCCTCGATAGCTCATGGGTAGTAGAGACTGTACACATTGTGGATTTACTTTTTGCGACTCAAAAGTTCAGAACACTCTAATGTACAAAATATACATTTCTGGAGCAAACAATACAACCATACCGCATTTAAACCAACAGCTACAGGCTTTAACACATGAATCTCAATATAAAATCCGAGTTTGGTTGTTTTCTGAATTCAGATCTGCTGTGCACAATCGTTTATCGCTAGCAAGATTCCAAGGACAAGTAACTCTCATACTTTGTCTAGCGACACGAGTAGTTCCCCTTCCAGATTTCGGCTGCATCGACAAGACTGCAATCCGACGGTCAGTTTTCAACAATATTTCATTTTATAAACAGATCACACGCATTCAATTGCAAACATTTAATCAACTTAAAGAACATGCAGCGGTTTCATACACTATTTTGCCCCAGAAAACTGAACTTCATACAGTTTTTAACGTTGGAACACGGGTGTAAACTTCGTCTGCTAGTCACATTCGAGGAAAGAACATTTCCTGAGCGATACCAAAACATGAACAGAACACACACTTTCTGCCTTTACCGCCACAGCAGAATGACAACGTAACTGTGTACTTGATTTTAGTTCAAAACATGGAAACTGACAAGAAGTGTTAACAGAATTGAATGATTTGCACGGAACTATACAACCACGCATTAATCGATCGATTAATAAATTCTAGTATTGATTATTTTTCAGCCCTCTTTATTCTTACTTCGAATAATCCACGTGTGATTTTGGTGTAATCAAAGTAGTTCGTTCTAATTTCTCACTTGTCTAAAAATAATCAAATAGATTTAATCCACCCCTCGGTTGCATTACAGGAGTTGTATAAAGTAACACGTACTACCACGCCTTACTAGGGGGGTCCAGGGGCAAGGCAAGCCTCCCCCCCACCCCGAATTTTGTTTCTCCAAACAACCTAAATGGTGCAATTTGGTGTCACCTGAGCTCCAAGTTTGCCATTAAACTCAGATTTTAGAACCATTTTTGCCTCCCCCATTTAATTTTTCGGCTGACACTTTCCCTTTTTCGGCGTTACAAAAAAAAAAAAAAAAATGTCGCGGAAATTTGCCTTTCTGTGGACAATTCCCATGCCTGATAGAGAGTATGATAAAGCGCGTGTAAATATGCGAAAACGGCTCTACATAGTGAGTAGGATGAATCGCGTGTAAATATCCTAACAAAATTAAAGCCCTGCATAGAGACCAGAATAAAGCCTGTGTAAATATTCATTCTGCTCTTTATGCCGAGCTTCATTAATAAATATACATCAGCTTTCTTCCTCTCTTTGTACATGCTGAGCTTCCTGGGGATATTTGTCAGAAAGATGTAGTCAGCTCTCTGAGGATATGTACATACATAATGTTTGCGTTGGTCCATGGACCCCCTTTGCACCATCATTTTTAGGGTCTTGAAATGTCATTTGCCAGTAGCCCTGCTGAAGTAAACACAAATAGGAGTCTTTTTCCATCGGAATAATCCAGTACCTTGTTGAATACAACGTACACACACATATATACACACACACTTACAAAAGACACACTCACGCAGGCATGCTCTGACAATGCAAAAACACATTAGTTTTGTTTGTAAATGTGCCTTTTTTGAGTTGCGCAAGATTTCCTCTGTCAGATCATTCCTGACACTCCAAGCCACTGTTCAACTTGTCTCCTCTCTGATCCTGAGTCGACTTGACTACTGCAACTCATTGCTTGCCGGCCTCCCCACTGAAGAACTTGATCGCTTACAGAGAGTCCAGAACAGTGCTGCAAGGCTCATTCTGCAGAAGTCTAAGAAAGACCATGTCATTCCCCTACTTACCACCCTTCACTGGCTTCCTATGAAGTATAGAATCGAGTACAAGCTCGCTCTGTTAGGGTACCGCTGTTTTGAGAAATCACTTCCCCCCTATTTGTCCCATTCCCTCAGTATCTACGAGCCATCCCGTTCTCTCAGATCCTCCTCTGAAAAACTCCTTCGCATCCCCAAAACCAGGACCAAGACCTTTGGTGAAAGAACCTTTAGGTACCAGATTCCGACCGTCTGAAACTCGCTTCCAAGTTCTATCCGTGATTCCAGCAACCTTTCCTCCTTCAAAACCCAACTCAAAACATACCTGTTTCGTAAAGCCTTTGCTTAGCCTGAGTAGACTCTCCACAACTCTATTCTGTTTTGGAACTCTCTACCCTGTATGTAGTGGGGCCCCCAGTTGAAACGATTGTTCAAATTTGTATACCAACATATAATTTGGTGTGCTGTTAGAAGACATCTAAAGAATGTAAATTCCAGGGGGGGGGGCAAGCAATTTTTGTCCTCTGGTAAATTTGGTTGCTAGGCAACGGAGTGCCTAGTCGCGAACAATGTCAAACACACAGTTTGGGCGTTTTAACACATATAAACTATAATATAAGACTGAATAAACATAATAAATCCATATTATTGGGTTGTTGTTGTCTTTTTAATGCCTTTAAGTGAAAAAATAAATAAATGGTTGAAAAATGAGCCAAAAGTCATATTTTGGAACCTTCGGGTTAGGCTATATTTGTAGGTGCTCCCAAATAGAGACAAAAGAAGGTAAATAATAAGCTTGAATTGACCAGGGAACACACCAAAGCTTTGGTGATATACAGGTGAGCCCAGGGACCTAAATAATGTGTATATCTAACACGTTACTTAACAGTGTGTGTTCAGACTGAAGCAGTGAAGACATTGCAAGCGGCGTAAATAAACACATGGACTGGAGCCTGTGCATCTTTTGCCAGAAGGACACAACAGAAAAGCTGATAAATCCCACCGAAGAAAGCTACAGCACAGCAGAGAGACATTTAAAAGGTTTTAAAGCAGTTGGAGCGTTTCAGTCATCACTGAAAATAGACAAATTCAATGATGGGTCAGGGATTGCGTCTTCGTTAGCCAAACATGGAGCTAGGTGGCACAAGAACTGCCGTGCTAACTACAACCAAAGAATGTTGGACAGAGCTGAAAAGAGACGGCATGCATGATGAATCTGAAAAAGATGAAGGCGAGACAGGAAAGAGATCACGCAGAGAGAGTGGGCAAGTTTCTCCACAAGAAAGAGACCTGTATGTTTAACTGTGGCAAAACTGGAAATCTTTCTGGAGGTTCTACATACCAGCTTGAGTCACATATTCGGGAAGCTGCTTTGAAGATTGACCCTCAAGTTGACAAGTCACGTCTCACGATGTTGGGACTGGCTCACATGGCCAGACGAGGGTTTTGCACTTCACGGGTAAGCCATGATAAGATAATTCGGCCAGATTGAGCCGGTTGAAACTAGCTGAAAGGCTGCTGCAAAGGTCAAAGCCACTGTCAGACCCAATTCACCTTAACAGAGTAGCCCTTTTCAGAAATCAGAACAAGTCTACTCAGATGACCAAGAATCTGAAGCTGAAGACAGCCAAGACCAACTGTGGTTTGTTTGCAAGATTGTATGTTGGATGTCAGGCTAGAGGAGAAGACCTTGATGAATTCTTTCAGCACGAAAACCAGTCATTCCCTCCATCAATCTCAGATTCTGGAGAATTGCGCCACGGCAACAAAAGCGATCTCCTGCACTGTTTTGAGAAAACTCATGACCCAGTACTCACTGAACCACAAGTATCAGCTGTTCTCATTGATAGTGCTGCGCTGGTGCACATTCTGAAGCCACGCGAAGCACAAACATTCCAAGAGTAGGCTACAGTGATTCTGTCTTTTTAGCATATGTCCTGATGTGCATGTCTAACGCTGATCGCGTTGACATTGTTTGGGACTGTTACCGTGACAACAGTCTGAAGTCATCAGTGAGGAAGAAACGAGGCTCTGGCATGAGGAGAAGAGTGAAAGGAGACGTTGCTCTGCCACGCAACTGGCCAGAATTCCTACGAAACAGTCAAAACAAAGAAGAGCTCTTTCATCATGTCTGAAAATCTGAAGCTCGTCAAGGAAGACGGGAAAGTGGTCATTGCAACACAAGGTGTGGACTTTGTTAGTTCTAGTGACATTAGTGAGGACCAAAGAGCCAGGCTGTCCCCTTGTTCACACGTAGAGGCTGACACCAGACTGGTTGTACACTGTTCTGACCTGGCCAGAATGAATCACACTGACGTCATGATCAGGAATTTAGACACTGATGTAGTGGTGCTTGCAACAGCTCACTACCATTCCCTCCAGCTGGAAAACCTGTGGGTTGCATTTGTGCTGGATCCCACTATCGTCTTCTGCCTATTCACGACTACGCCCAGAGAAATCAGCAGCACCTCTGATGTTTCATTCTCTGACTGGCTGCGACACTGTGTCATCTTTCTTTGGTGTCAGTAAGAAGAGATGCTGGAAAGTGTGGATGTCTGATCCAGAATTCACAGCTGTTCCTTTGGGTGCTTGCATCACCGGACAAGTTCAGCCAGATTGAGCGCTTTGTCTCGTTGATGTTCGACAAGACCAGTGTTTCCGACAAGGTGAACCATGCCAGAAAACACCTGTTCACGAAGAAAGGGCGCATGCTTGAAAACACCCCACCCACTCAAGCTGCTCTTCTTGAACACACGCAAAGATCATCTGGAAGGAAGCTCTCATTCCGCTGCCAGAGATTCCAGATCCTGCAAGCTGGGGCTGGGAAGAAGTTGATGGAACGTATTCGCCTGTTTGGACATCACTTCCAGATGCATCTAAGATCTGCTCTGAACTAGTAAAATGCAGCTGCAAGAAAGGTTGTAGAGGTCCGTATAGCTGTGCCACAGCGGGTGTCCCCTGCACTGCTCTTTGCTTCTGTGATGGCAAATGACAGCGTGACTGAAAGACTGAATTCATGAACCGGTTATGTGAGTAAATCGCTATGGATATAGAAGAAACTATGTTTACAGGTTTCTTTTTCAAACTCTGGCATTATGCATGAAATGCATTTCTTTGTTAACAAATAGTAGAAATACAGCTTCGCGTACAGTATTAATTTTGTAAATAGGAGGGCCTCTACAACCTTGTTGAGAATTTATCTGTAGACAATTGACCGGACAGTATGTTTTACATCAGTATGTAGTGTCGTAGTGTCATCTGTCTTTGCTTTAAAATAAAGCAGAATCATGAACCCATTCCAAAAAGATAGCAACTAGCAAGAATATATTTGTCATTTGCATAATTTTAATAGTCAATGTGCAAGCTTGCGATTGTTACTAGACGGTACCGTTCTTGAAAAGAAAACCGATTCATTTGTATATAATTATAAAACGTCAAAGCCAGTGCAGGGGCGGATCACATCATGGGGGTTTCCAAATTTCTTAAAGGGACAATTCGACGACGCGAAGCGTTTAGTTGTGGGCGCGAAAATGGAGCAATCTTGTGCAATCTGAGCCAAGAAACTTCCCCTAATACACCTTCAAAAAGTAAATTTAAGAAGACAAATTAGATTACCAATAAAAGGAAAATTGACCGGTTTGGTGCAACCTGAGCCAGCAAATTGCCCAACTAATTTCCGAAACCGTCATTTAGAAGACAAAGGCCAGCTCCTAGGGGGGCCCGGGGGCATGCCCCCCCGGAAAATGTTGATAAAAATCAAGGAAAATGGAGGAATCTGGTGCAATTTGAGCCTTCAGTTTCTCTTTATTTTTAAATGTATTTTTTTTAATACTTTTTTTTTTTTGTTAGGCTGCGGGGGGAGGGGGGGGGGGCGGAAACCCTGGAAACCCCCCCTGGATCCGCCCCTGCAGTGTGTTTATTGTCCTGATGTTGGAAACATGGTACAGGCAAACATAAATGTTAATTCAAAGGTAAACTAAACTCTTAGTTACAAAGAACTGGTGTTTTGAATGTTCACCTTCTGCAAAAGTGCGTTTTGAGGGTATGCTTACTAAACAGGTCATATTTTCGTTCATAGACCATTTAGAAGTTGCCCCTCCCTGGCATTTGGATCCTGAGAGATGTCTTTTTAACTGTATAAAGTATCATGTTGGTATACCAATCCGAACAATTCAGCCCCTATTCTGCAGCTAGTCTTAGCACTAATGGCTTTATGGTCTCTTTGTCAATGGTATCTTTGTGTGTGCGCGTGCGTGCGTGTGTGTGTGTGTGTGTGTGTGTGTGCGTGTGTGTGTGTGTGTGTGTGTACTTTTAACATTGTACGCTAAGTTTTGCTTAGTGCTTGGTTCTTGGTGTTATGTCTCAGTTAAATGTATGCTTTGTATGCTTGTTGATTTGTGCTAGTTTATTCTATAATGAATTTGTAAAGCGCCTGGAGCCAATTGATGGGACTCGCGCTATAGAAAAGTTATTTATTATTATTATTATTATTTATATACACACTGACACAAACGCACGCTCACATTCAGGCACACGTACAGACACACTGCACACACACATGAAGACGAACACAAACAGACAAACATAAAGACAGAGGAAAAGTTACACACACACAGACACACACAGGCACACAGGCACACAGTGACACTCTGTTTGGGCCTCTGGTGTGCAAAACGCACGTGTGGCTATCATTATACTGGTTTGCGTACTCCTGGGATGAAAAGAGCGTCTGCTTCAATTGGCTTCGGAGTTTTTGCAAATTGTTCAGTACGTGTTTCATGCACAACAGCTGAAATACAAAAGACCGAGATGAACATGTGTGAACGACTCCTGTCTTGTGTTGTGTTTACAGAAGAATCTGTATTGGATGCATTAAAAGACCGCATCAAAGTCAACACTGAGAAGCAGACAAACAGAACAAACTGAAGTGTTCTCTCTTTCCACATCCTCAACTTTACATGTATCAACATTTTAAACATCTGAATTAAATCACCTCTAAGTCTAAGTTTATAAATGTCAGCAATGTCCAGAATATGAAGTTTCTCAATTTATTGCTGTTTTAAAAATGGGGACCGTACCAAATTACCATATACGCAACAAAGTGACTGGTGAGATGACCATGACCATATATGGTATGGTGAATTTACCATATTCCAAATGCGGCCTAATTAACGATTGTTAACATGTTTAAATAATCTTTATCCAAATAATTGAAACTCCTTACAATACCAATCATTTTAACAACCTAGCTTATTAATTTCATTTTGTATATGAATATCAAATTTCAAATTATTATCAAAAGTCACTCCAAGGTCTTTTTCTGTTGGGACTCCAGGTCTGATTTTCGAATGTTATGAAATAATCACTGATTTTGCCTTGGCTTGTTTGTTGCAGGTATCTCGATGGAATGCAATGGTACACTGCAGGGCTTGTCTTCATACATGGCCTAGTTCTCACAGGCTATTGGCCATGGCGGCTGTGTACAGCCAGCCTCGTTGAAGCAATCACATGGTCAGCCAGTGATACATTATGCCTGGCAAGCTTCCAGAACTGCATGTCAGAGGACGAGGTGTCAACAACAAAGAGGCTCTGCTCTGAAGAATTCATTGAAGTCTCAGCTGCATCAAGGAATGCCCTCCTTCAACGCCTTGATGCCAAAATGGATGTGACAGCAGCCAATGCCAATGCCAGATTCATGCAGTTGGCAAAGTTTCACACTCTGCACAAACCAAGCGCAGCCTTGCTACAGCTGGCAGCTGGTCTCAGGGTCTACCCCGTTTTGTTTAGTGGGATTGGTGAGGACACGATAGTGGATTACAGGCAACAGATGGCACCAACATCTGCCAGGATAATCAGTGCTCACCAATTCCATTATTCAGATCACGAAGTGGACCCTGAGGCCAGAGAATTGGAGCAGAGGGTGAATATTTACTTGGAAAGCTTTCTCCACCGGGCGACACAGGAGACACTCACCAAGTACTTGGTGTTTGTCTCTGCCTCTGATTTGCTGCCACCTGCTGCATCTTTGCATGTAGAGTTCAACTGCACAGGGTGTGATGCGGATCCCGCGTTCCACTACCTGCAGCAACACCCTCAACCGCAGCCGACTGTATATTAGTGAGGAAGACCTGGCTGATGACTTGAGGGCTGTGCTGCAGCAGGATCGGGCATTCGACACCTATTGAGTGGATTCGTTCAAGGATGCAGCAGGTCGCAGCAAATTCAAAGCAATGTCGTTCCGAGTTCACTATAATGAAATTATTTCTCTTCTTTATTGTGCTATTTCCAACTTTCTCCTTATTTGTTTTTTTCCCATTTTATATTTTTTGATTAGTGCTTTTGTGAACAAGAAACATTTATTAACAAGTGGCTCTATCCCCCCCTTTCCCCGTCGCGATATAACCTTTGTGGTTGAAAACGACGTTAAACACCAAATAAAGAAAGAAAGATTGGTTGCATTTGGCACTTTCTTTCTATCAAATTGTCCCATTTGTATTCTTCTTCAGAGAATATTATTTGTTTTGTATTTGTTTAACTTTAAGGACAGGTTGTTATACAAGGCAATGTGCCTTAAACCTTTATCCTTGCAAACTTAAGTTTGTTCGTTCATCCATGTACATGAAGCATTTAGGTATAGATTGCTTGGCTAGCCTTAATATGACATAGAAGACATTATCAATCCTAATGTTTATCAATGGTTATCAATCATAATCAGATCCTAACGTACTAAGCATTTGGACACTTTCATACCACATACAAAAACACCTTTTCATTTATCAATTCCTTGTAATTTGTCTAGACATATTGCCTAATTTCACAATGCCCAAAAATATGCACAATACAGTCTTGAACATTTCAAAATAAACTGTAGTTATCATCAACAACCAGACCCAATGTGTTTCAAAATGACATTGGTACCAATAATACTGTTTGGAACAATTGTATAGGTTAACATCTTAGACTTCATGCATGTGTTCTGCGCGAACTTAGAATCCGGTTTCATTCTAGAATGGACCGGGTCCAGGTTGGAATTCTAACCCTGCGCAAGTACAGGGGTGCCATTCTAGAATGAAACCCTTGAATAAAGGGGGCCGTAATGTTTGTAGATAAGACAGAGTTGTCTTCCCTTGAATTATCTCCACCTGCACCTTCCCTTTGATAAAATGGGGCTGATTTGTCTACCCCTGAAAAAATCCTTTGGCGATCGACACTCCTGAGTACGCAATAAACAAAGGCAGACCATAGCAAGGGGGACTACCAGGGCGGTAATGTTTGCAGGGCAGTTGTTTTTGTGATGAGAGCCGGTTGCGGCCGCTTGCAATGTCAGCGCTGTCTCCCTCTCGGAAATGTCCGGTTTTTTGACAATTTTTTTGACAGACAGACGGTCAGACCGACTAACCGACAGACAGACCAACAGAAGGACAGAGTGAGTTATAGAGCTGTTGTCACAGGTTTAAAAAAAAAGTTGACATTATATCTTCACAATTCAGAAGACCAACTTCATGTATATGAATAAGATTAAAAGTTACAAGCGAGATCGGCAAAACACTGTCAGTCCGGAAATTTCCGTTCGTAGCGATCAGTGCTGAGTGTCTCTCAAAATCGTAATCACTTTCAGAACATCACAATCCCAATTCACGATGTCTTTGAGTACAGTGTAAAAAACCCGAGAAAAAAAACCCAACCAAACACACAAAAAACAAAAACAAACAGAAAATCCACATTTGTGGCTTTGGCTGTGTGATAGTCTAACTGAAATGACTATTCCAACTTGGACCCAAATTCCAACCTTGCGCACGGCCGATTCTAGAATGGACCAGCAACAAGGGTTTCATTCTAGAATGGCACCCCTGTACTTGCGCAGGGTTAGAATTCCAACCTGGACCCGGTCCATTCTAGAATGAAACCGGATTCTAAGTTCGCGCAGAACACATGTAATGAAAGCACTTTCCCCAGTGTATTGTTAGATTGAGCACCATATATGATACTATTAAAGTTTGGCCAGTCATTGTTCTTTATAAGAATATCATATAACTGTTTAGAACCTTTCTATACAAGGGAAAGTCTTTTCATGGCAACATTCATTAATATTGCATTAAATTACATATTCTTACTTCGAATCACATAATAGCATTGACGCAGTCAGAGATGCTAAAGTGTCTGAAAAACACTATCCCGTCTATAGTTTAAGGGAAGCAACCCATACAAAAAAGAAGCAAGCTTGCCACACAGGGTTACCTCCCGTAGCGTGTATCACGCCACAGCTCCCGTATCACATACGAGATATACTCATTCGACTCCTTTCAGCCAAGAGAGACAGGTCGTCTTTTCGCTTTGCTCCTTGGCCGCTTTTGAGTGTCAGCCTGACACCCACCGGCCTCGGCTCCCCGTCCTCTCCTAGCTGGTTTCCAGTTGGTGAGATTGTTCCTTGTTATATTTTGACATTGTATTTGATTCTGCTGGAAATGTTTTACGTCCTCTGGACTCAAAGTTTCTTCAGTGGTTTAAAAATGTTCGATTATTATTCTGGGCCTGGATTCCAGTATCGCCAATGCATTTCTTAAGTTGCTGCTTAACATCCACATTATGTTTCAAAATCAACAATCACAATGTAGTTTTAATATGAAATCTTCACGAGACAAAAATAAATTCCATCTCCATTAAATAGATATCCACTTCAGCGGACTTCATTCGTTACCCAATGTTTGCGACAAATTATTTCTTTTCAAATAAAAATCCTTTCATTGAAGCTTATTGGTTCTACAACCAATTCGTCACTGGTACATGGATTACCCATGTTGTATCTTGTAATACTAATAGGTTATACATAGTGTATACATTCAATTCATGGGTCCAGAAAGCGTAAATGTCATATATTTTTATGCCCGGTCCCAGTTCACCTATCTTTTTCTAAAAACGGATAATTTTTTGTGACTTTTTTGCCATTTAAGATTTGTATTAAATAATTTTTTTTAGACAATTACTATTTTCAATGGTTGTATTAATATTTTCAAGCTTGAAATTACAAGATCACATTCCTGTACACTTTTACAGTTATTATTATTAGTATTGTTTCGTCAATAACAAACGTTCCAACAACCTACCTTTCTTGTTTTTTTATACTAAAATTTGGAACGTCGGTCGTCTCTTTGTTTTTGGATTGAGTTATTATTAATATTTTGTCCGTCTACTGTTTGCGTTTTGTCATATTTCTTTTAAAATGGACATACATTATCCTTGCTTCTCTTATAGTCCATGTTGGTCATGATAATAAATTAAACTTGGACGTCCACGTTATGACATTTCAATAGCCAGTTCGTTAATAAAATTAAACAATACAATGTTGGCGACATTTTACACAGATCTCGACAGTCATTGTTCCGCTATTGCGGTCTCGGAGAACAATGACTATCCTGGCTCGCGGATTCAAACACTGTTCACGCCCCAGGTAGTTTTACCAATTCTTTAATCAGAAGTGAAGTTAAGTGAAGACGGTAAAAAACTGAAACATATGTAAACAAAAGAAACCATAAGAAAAAGTACAAACTAATATGAAAAGAATCAAAACACAAAATCGCAACCTCTAAACCACCGCAGTCGCGACCGAACAACCAACGCTTGGTGGCAAATGGGGTACACAGAAAATCGAATTATCCAATAACACAACTGGAGCACTGGGGCCTTCGTTCCGAGTCGTTTTCTTTTACCATAACTTAAAACCAACAAAATACTACATCGACCGAAGTCGGCACGCTTCTTACTTCTACTATAATTCCTACAACAACACTAACAACACTCTCAAATGAACAAAATCACAAATTCAGAAAAGTAAACCAGATCTACAACAAGGAAAAAATGGCGGAATAGCTCGACAACCACGTGGAAGACTGCAAATCTTACTCTACCACAAAAAATGTGTGTCAAGAGTGATCACACAAATGATTACAACCTCAAAACCAATGTAAATCATACTATAGTCGGATCCTTTATTAAAAGAAATGAAAATTACTCACACTTCGTGGGCCACCAGACCTCTTTAAAGAGAGGAAGAGAGAAACCGTCCCGGCAAGGACAGATTCAGGGGAAACTACTAAGTAAAAATTTACAAAGCACAATATGATCTCCCTTATACTTCTAGAAGTACATATTCTTTCAACTGGAATAAACGAAACGAAATTAAAAGAAGATTAAAAATACTGTCGGAGACAGAACAATGACTGTCTCGATCTGTGTAAAATGTCATATTTTGGTCAAACACGCAAATAACGTATAATATTCACGCACCCATCAACTAAAATACTATTTTCTGATCAAGCAACATACATTTTATCATTCAGTGTTGATATATTTAATGCAGAATACTAGCAAGCGTTTAGGACCGTGAATTTAAGTGCTGCTGCATAGAAAGTTCAGAGAATCGAACGCAACTGGGTCTAGATGTTAAGAAGGATGCACTGCGAAGGACATTTTATCATTAAGTGATTATATCATTAATTCAAAATAATAGCAAGCGTTTAGGACCATGAATGAAAGTGCTGCTGCCTACACATTTCTTGTTTCTGGAAACAATTTCTATACCTTTTACTCTAAAAAATTTTTTCCTCTAACTGTTCTCTCTCTCAGAAAGAAGAAGCACCTGTCGTTGTTGCTGCATCGCGCTGCAGCAGTTTTGTTTCCTTCAGTACTTAGACCTTCATCATTTCGCTGTGCTTGAAAAATCTCAATTCCATCTCCATGAAAATCCGGCACGGTTGGCCTAGTGGTAAGGCGTCCGCCCCGTGATCGGGAGGTCGTGGGTTCGAACCCCGGCCGGGTCATATCTAAGACTTTAAAATTGGCAATCTAGTGGCTGCTCCGCCTGGCGTCTGGCATTATGGGGTTAGTGCTAGGACTGGTTGGTCCGGTGTCAGAATAATGTGACTGGGTGAGACATGAAGCCTGTGCTGCGACTTCTGTCTTGTGTGTGGCGCACGATATATGTCAAAGCAGCACCGCCCTGATATGGCCCTTCGTGGTCGGCTGGGCGTTAAGCAAACAATCAAACAAATCTCCATGAAAATAAATGTCTGCTACAGTGGATTCAATTTGTTACCCAATGTTTGCGCTGCAGCATGCCTATCATGAAAAGCTGATTACAATTTGTTACCCAATGTTTGCGCTGCAGCATGCCTATCATGAAAAGCTGATTACAATTTGTTACCCAATGTTTGCGCTGCAGCATGCCTATCATGAAAAGCTGATTACACGCTTAGTTTCCTTCATTGTTTCGCTCGACAAATCTGAAGCATGTGGTGTATTCTTGGAAAAAAATCAAAAAGCAATGCCCACAACCTTATTTATGTTTTACCAGGTTCCCCCAAAGAAGATTATTTTGGGGGTCTAACAGATTTAGAAATATGCAAGCAGACACGCTGTATGAATTACCTATGGTCTAACTTGGGTATCAACTGCAGACGTCCGTCGCAGTATCTATTGCAAAAGGTCTCCCAGAATAGCCGCAGTGCCTCCTGTGTGGGCCCGCTTAAGTCAACTGACACTTCATTGTGAAATGTTACGTCCAGATGGTGGTGAATCATGTACGGGTCACTCATGTAAGCTGCCATCATGTTCTGGAGCACATTGTTCCCCTCAACAGTGATATATATTTCGTGGTACCCAGACTTCCCCTGTGTTCCAGGATGCGTTGGCGGAACGCATGCAGATCTGTTACTGTTTAACTATAAAGTACACACATGTTTAAGAGATCTGATAGTCACTACAACAAACACCAAGTACTTGGTGTCTCCTGTGTCGCCTGGTGGAGAAAGCTCTCCAAGTAAATATTCACCCTCTGCTCCAATTCTCTGGCCTCAGGGTCCACTTCGTGATCTGAATATTGGAATTGGTGAGCACTGATTATCCTGGCAGATGTTGGTGCCATCTGTTGCCTGTAATCCACTATCGCGTCCTCTTTGTTGTTGACACCTCGTCCTCTGACATGCAGTCCTCGAACTTGCAAGGCATAATGTATCACTGGCTGACCCTGTAATAGCTTCAACGAGGCTGACTGTACACAGCTGCCATGGCCAATAGCCCGTGAGAACTAGGCCATGTATGAAGACAAGCTCCGTTTCAATCAGGAATAACCGCCCCACTTGACAGAAATAGCAACAGAATTCCTCAAAAGTGGCTAGACTACATTCTTTACTGGATAAACTGCAAAACAGTTCTCAGCATGTACACAGCATGCTCGTACTCGCAGCTGAACTCTCGGCGGAGACGGTCGCAAGTGTCGATGCTCTGCTTTGCCGTGAGCTGTGTTCAATGACTGTTGTGTTTTGTGGCTAAGCCTTACCTGTGTTATAGGCCTCGTCGCAGGTGTTTGAATTTTGACAAGGGCTTTGGCCTTTGGCCTACCACAGCAGATTTTCTGGACAGGATATTTCGTTTTCTTTCTTTGATTGTGGACTCCTGTGTGGTGCAACCATGGCATCGCAAGTACTGCCAGTTTTTATAAAAAACAGTGCTATTCCAAATGGTGACAGTGATCGACCTAAATGCATCGATATTTGTGTCGCGGCAGAAAGGGTCTCTGGGCGCGAGACGGTTCTCGGTGCTCAAAACATCAAAGGTCTATGGAGAATCTACCCTGCCTCCACTGAGGCTCGTAACACTCTTTTGGTCAAGGGACTTTCCCTCAGAGGCGTCTCTCTGCAAGTCGCAGGCACTAACCCCTTCATCTTGCGCAACGAAACTGGAGAAGAGAAACCTTCGACGAAAGTTTGGGTGGACGACATTCCTATATCTGTGGCCGATTCTGAAATCGAAACTGCCCTCATCAGGGTTGGAGTAGAACTCCGATCAGCCATCAAACAAGAAAGGGCCAGAGACGTTGATGGAAAACTAACCCGGTTTCTCACGGGGAGAAGATTTGTGTTCATTTCCACACCAAACACCCCACTAGAGAAAACACTCAAAGTCAGTTTCTTCACTGCCAAAGTGTATCACCGCGAACAAAACCAGAAAAAGACCGTGATCTGTTCAAAGTGTCTGGAGACGGGTCACCATGTCTCCATGTGTCAGGGGGACGTGGTGTGTAGATCATGCAAAAAAACGGGCCACAAGAGTGGCGACCCATGTTGTGATCTTGACGTCAACTCTGGTTCCGCCTCAGGAGACCAGCAGAAGCCAGAACAGCTGTCCGCGGCTGCGGGTAACAACAGCGAACAAAGCAGAAACTCAATATCTCACACAACTGACCGCGGGCGTCTTGGAAACCGCGCTCGCACCCAGAGCAGAAGTCGCTCCTTCACTCCCAAGCGGGACCGTTCTGGTAGCCCGCTAGGAACACCGACGAAGATGGCGAAGGTGGCCTCTCACGATGAAGAAGGCCAGGAGAAAGGCTGACCGACCGACTAACTGACCGACTGACCCAACGACGACGGCCCGGCTTTGGCTTACGGACTTACGTACTACGGCTCGGCGATTTCACCAGTTGTTTTATTAGTATTTACACTATCTCACTCCAGCGATGGCAGATGGTGTCAAAGCGTTCTCCTTAAATGTTAGAGGACTCCGGAATACATTAAAACGCAAAAAGATATTCAGAATGTTAAAGGAAAAGAAATATGACATTGTATGTGTGCAAGAGTCGTACATAATGCCCGAAGATGCAGAGCAGTGGAAGAAAGAATGGGGTGGTGAGGTTGTGTACTGTGCTGGTACTCGTCATAGTAGAGGCCAGGTAATACTGGTGAGAAACAACTTTCCCCATGCATGGTCCACAGAAATAATTTCTGATAGAATTCTGATGGTAAAAGTTAACATTGGCACTAAAGAAATGGCTATCTTCAATGTGTACGCCCCGTGTAACTTAGCTGACACTAAACATTTTCTGACTTCTCTTTCAGATACAATTAGTGATTGTGGTTGTGATCTTAAAGTAGTCTGCGGTGACTTTAACGCAGTGATGGACAATAAATTAGACATCATCGCAGGCGAAAATCACTCGCCAGCACTCGTTAAACTTTTCAACGACTTTGTTACTGAGTGCGATCTATGTGACGCGTGGCGGGTGCTAAACCCTCTATGCAAGGAATTCTCCTGGTCAAGAATCAGCAACGGCAAACTAACTGCAAGAAGACTCGACTACGTGTTTTTGAACGATGCTGCAATGGACAGTGTGCTGGAAACGGAGATTTACTCTGTTCCCTCCTCTGATCACAGGGGGGTGCTTGTGTCTTTAAAATGTTCCGAAGTGACCAGAGGTCCCGGCTTCTGGAAGTTCAACAACGCCTTGTTAAAGGACAGTGTATTTGTAGAAAGAATGAATAACCTTATTGACTCTTCCCTTCGCACAGACACACCAGAGAGTGCTGAGAACCGGTGGGAATTACTTAAGTTAGAGATAAGGGACGAAACTATTCAGTACAGCAAAAACCTGGCAGTTTTAAAGAAAAACAAGTATTTGCACTTACAAGATAAACTGGCACAGTGTGAATCATCACTTGCCAAACAACCGCTTGATGAAAATCTGCTTCGTAATCGCGAGGCACTGAAGTTTCAACTGGAAGTCTTTGAACATGAACGCTTAAAAAGTGCCCAAACACGATCTAGAATGAAATGGATTGATGAAGGGGAAAAAAATACAAAGTACTTTTTAAACCTTGAAAAATCTCGAGCCAGTGCAAAATTGTTTCCCAGCATCAAGCTTGATAATGGCGATGTATTAGTCGATCAGTTTGTCATACTGCAGGCTCAAAAACACTACTTTGAAAACAAATATGCGTACAGTGACAATAGCATCAACATTGATAACGATACAGATTCTTTTTTGCAAGATTGTGAAGCCCCTCGTCTGACAGAGGAGGAGAAGAAAGTTTGTGAAGGTGAAATAAGTGTTGAAGAGGCCTCTAGGGCGCTAAGTAAGTTAAATAACGGCTCATCTCCTGGCACTGACGGTCTTACAACTGAATTTCTGAAATTTTTCTGGGTCAAGCTAAAGGGCCTTGTTGTTCACTCCTATAATGCGTCGTTTCAAAACGGTCACTTGTCGCACTCACAAACGGCGGCTGTGTTAACCCTTATTCATAAAGGGAAAAACCTCCCGAAAGACAAACTCTCAAACTGGAGGCCAATTTCACTGACAAATGCAGATTACAAAGTGTTAGCAAAATGTTTAGCGAATCGACTATGTACCGTTATAGATAGCGTTGTACACGAGGACCAGTCGGGTTATATAAAAGGTCGGAACGTTAGTACTCATATAAGAACAATTGATGATGTAATTGAATATTTCAGACTTAAAGAAAAACCTGGTGTACTTTTAGCACTCGATTTTCAGGCTGCTTTTGACTCTATTTCCAAAAAATACATGCTTAGTGCCTTTAGAAGGCTAGGCTTCGGTCTAGACTTTGTTCAGTGGGTCCAAGTTCTTTTTGCTAATACAAGAAGTTGTATTGGCTATAACGGGTGGCTTTCCGAAGACTTTGAAGTGAATTCCGGGATTCGTCAGGGGTGTCCTTTCTCACCTCTGGCCTTCGTGATCGGTGTAGAACTTCTAGCGATTCGTTTTAGACAGAGTGTAGAGCTAAAAGGGCTAAACGTAGCAGACAACATATTAAAAGTATTGTTATATGCTGATGACATCACCATGTTTCTAAGAGACGAAGAAGACATTAACTGTGTTTTAGAAATACTGGAGCAATTTACTTTAATATCATGTCTTAAGTTAAACATGCACAAGTCCGAAATGATGTTGATTGGTTCCAAAAGAAATGAAAACATGGATGATTTTGGCTTTAAACGTGTAAACCAGATAAAAATCTTAGGAATTTACTTCTCAAACGCTAAAAGCGCACCCGAAATTGAGATGAACTGGCAAGAAAAAATCGCTAAAGTTAAAAGAATAATTCTAAACTGGGAAAAACGAAATCTGGGTATTCTCGGAAAAATCTGCGTAATTAAGAGTTTTTTGTTATCACAGTTTGTGTATGTATTACAGTCCATCTGCTTGCCAGATAAGGTGCTGAAAGAAATCAACACTCTACTGTATAGGTTTCTGTGGAGGAAACGGGACTGTAATAAGAAAGCATTTGAAAAGGTGAAAAGGGTAGTAGTCAACAGTAACACAGACCAGGGCGGGGTAAATATGATAGATATCAAGGTGATGCAAGACTCATTCCTGTGTCAATGGTTTACTTTTTCGCGACGCGCTGCCCGAATACAAGCGTTGACTGATCATGCCGTTGTCAGCACGGCGCCAGAATCCGTGCGTACGGTGCGTGAGTCACTTCGCCACACATCGCCATAATAGTAGCGTTGGAAGTGGAAAATACCACGCTGGGGATTTTCCATACGAAAACCCACGTGATAGGTTGAGAGGTCGGCTGCATTATCATACGCGACAAATAACTCCCAGAACAGTTGATTTCATTGGTTAGTTTGGATATTACAGGTCATTGACGGGACCAACCCATGCCTTAGTTTCATATTTAGGCCGTTCCAAAATGTCGCGAGTTGTCAGTGTTGTTGTTGCGAAGCGAAGCGGCGTGCAGAAGGAAGGCAGTGACTGTGTGTGCATCAAACAGTGTTGTTGTGATAGATGGATAAGTGAGTGATGAGGGTGAATGAGTTAGCCAGATCAAGAGCTCGAGGTGTCAATGCTACTTTGGCCAAAACCCAATGCAAGCGGACGGACGCGATTCTGGTGCCGGGAATGTGCTGTGGCCACATGGCTGCGGCGCTTTGTGTTGAGCCGTGCTTCAAAGTGTGGCACACAAAGAAGGATGTTCTCCGTGCATAAACCGAGTTCTAAACAAGTCATTTATACAAAAACTGTAAATACTGTGACAGCAAGTGTTTCTTTTCTTCTATGGATAAAACCCAACGCAATGGGACTCGATTCTGGTGCCTGGAATGTGGTGTGGCGTTTTGCGTTGAGCTGTGCTCTGTGGCACTGTAAATACTGTGACAGCAAGTGTTTCTTTTCTTCTACATGGATATATTCATCATAGTCATCACCCAGTCATCTCATTGTATCATTCAGGTTAGTAAATTCTTTTTTGAGTATTCACTAACAACATTTTGTGCATATTTTCAAACATGTCTGTAGTATTTATGTGGTGCCTCTGGACTTTTTTTATTTAAATTGTTGACATTTTCAATAGCATACCACACAAACACAACAAGCCTTTTGACAAATACAAAGTACATTTCTGAAACAATGAAAGATCTTTCTTTAATTGTGTGCAAAAAGTAAGTCTCCACATGTACTAGTTTTTTTACAATATTTTTTTCAAAATACAATATTTTTTTCAAAATTTTCCAATTTTGGTTGTCAGCAGGCTATTTATTGACATTTTCAATAGCATACCACACAAACACAACAAGCCTTTTGACAAATACAAAGTACATTTCTGAAACAATGAAAAATCTTTCTTTAATTGTGTGCAAAAAGTAAATCTCCACATGTACTAGTTTTTTTACAATATTTTTTTCAAAATACAATATTTTTTTCAAAATGTCCCAATTTTGGTTGTCAGCAGGCTATTTATATGCTTTGGCGCATGCGTTCTGAGTGTATAGTCATGTCATAGGGTGGACTGTCGAGTAAGGATGTGAATGGCACGTGGACATGGATACCAAGAGGAACTTTTCAATCTTTTGGAAGGAACTTAGCTTGTTTTAGTACTACTATAGGAACAAAAAAATTCAAAGGCTTTCATCAGATTAAGTCTGTTTTTTGGCAACGTGTTGCCTCGACATGGCTAGATTATAGTAAAACTCCATGGCATGGATCGTTAAAAATAACGTGTCTTTGGAATAATAGTGGTATAGTCTACCAGAATCAGGCTATTTATTATCAGAAATGGGCTCAGAAAGGGTTTACATATGTGAATGATGTGTTGCACAACAATGCTATTATGCCATTTGAAATGGTAAATGAAATCTTAGGGCCCTCGCCAAATCTCTATCTGGAATACTTGGTCGTTAGAGCCGCTGTCTCCAGATACTTGAGAAACAACCCAGAGTTTGTGACATCTGATATTAACGAACAACACTATTTAACCTTTAACGGTACGAACCATATGACTGCAAACCTGATTAGGCAATTTATTGTAAAGACGAAGTATTCCACTCCCTGTTCTGTTTTATTTTGGAAAAATACATTTAATTTTGACGTCAATGAAACATGCTGGTCTATAGCAAAAAACGCAACAAAAGAATCAAGACTACGAGAATTGCACTGGAAAATTGTTCACAACATCTATCCCACAAACATTCTTCTACAAAAAATGGGACTGTCTGACAGTGAATATTGTCCATACTGCACACACGAAAGAGACTACATTGAACATTTTTTCTATGATTGTAGTAAAGTTAAGCCTTTATGGAAACACGTCGAAAACACTATACTAGATAAAACTGGTGTACGTGTTAAACTTAACGCAAAGTCTGTACTACTTGGGGTTGTTTGTGTTGAAAATGCAGGCAACGTATGTCTAGATATCATTAACCATTTAGTTCTTATTGCTAAAATGTGCATTAGCAAATTTAGATACGGTACTCCCGTAAATTTAACACTCATGTTTGAAAATGAAATGAAACTTCGTGTTTCATAATAATAAAAAAAATTAAAAAAATAAAAAATAAAAAATAAATAAAAAAGGAAAAAAAAAAAAATTAAAAAAATAAAAATCTGTGGTGGTTTACATGCTTATTTACACAGGTTGGAAGATTTTTTTTACTTCTGTAGACTTTGTATCTTCTTGTTGTGGCGATAAACCTCCATCTCCACATTGAAGCTGAATCTTGGTTTTTGAGCAGAGATGTTATTACTGAACTCTTCTCATCCTTTGTCTTTTGGGTTTTTCCATTATTGATGAAAAATGTCTCTCCTGCTTATAATTATTATATATTGTACATATGGTCATGCATGATATTATTAGAGAATAAAAAAATAAAAAAAAAAAAAAGTCAAAATTCGTAACTAGCGTGTTCGTTTTAAGTGGGTTCGACTGTAGAATTAGTCTGGAATTATGCATGAAAAAACACCCTCTAGATTTTAGAAATATGAAGAATTTTTGTTTAAAACAAGTTTGCATCAAAATGACAGAAAAAGCAGGATAAAGTACAGTTACTGTTCTTCTGAACTGATAAAAAAAAAAAAAAAAAAAAAAAAAAAAAAAAACTACATGTACTCTAGTCATACTCAGTATGTTTGAGAAGCCACTGGAAAGATGTCAACTGGCAAATTGAAGCAAGAATAGAATACATGAGTTTGCCTGTATTTCATCTTCACAATTTAAAAAAAAAAAAAAAAAAAAAAAAAAATGTCCACAGCATGCTCATCATCAAGAGGCTGACTGAGTGGGTCTACCAGAGCCCGAAGTTCTACCAGTCTTTCATTTGACAGAGGACAATGGACATCCTCTTCCTCTTCCTCTTCCACTTCTTCCTCTAACTGTTCTCTCTCCCAGAAAGAAGAACAAACTGTCGTCGTTGCTGCATGGCGCTGCAGCATGCCCATCAGAAAAAACTGATTGGGAGTTTTGTTTCTTTCGTTTCTCAGACCTTCATTGTTTCGCTGTGCTTAAAAAATCTCAAGCATGTGGTTTATTCTTGGAAGAAAAACAAAATGCAGCGCCCACAAGTGATTCCTGTTATTGACATCCACGAGCCCCAAACCATGATCATGTTCTGGAACACTCAGAAATGAGAACAAATCATGAAAAGGATGCAGTGCATCCTTCACAACATCTACCCAATTGCGTTCGATTCTCTGATTGTGAACACTCATCCCCTGGATGGCACTGGCCCGCCCTGGGCCCCGATGACCCGTGATCACAGCAGCTGCTTGCTGGTTTTCACCACCTTTGTCCATTCTGAGTCTTGAAGGAATGCCGTGAGCATCAGCAGCCTCTACAAAGAGATCCTTGACAGTCGAAGCTCTGTTGTTGTTGCTGGCCCTGAGGAACACCACCATCCTGCTGTACCCGTCAACACCTCCATGGACAACCACCTTCCACCTGAAACAAGAAGACAGTCCACATGTTTTTCTTCTAACAATAAACAACATGCTTATGATTTTTTCAAGATCAGTGATCAAGAAAATAATGGCTACGATCCATACATTTTTTTAAAAACATAATAATATGTAATGATTAAAAACAAGCCAATACACATCCCCTCTCCTTAATCCCCCTCACATGCCTCTAATCGCTTTATGCAAGATTTTGCCTAAATACTTAATTGGCTTTGGTAAGGGAAATAGCAAACTCTCCGTCCTTCTTTCCTCTTTGCTTTTGAAATTAGTTTACTAATTACACATTAACATGCTTCCATTTGAAACTTTGAGGTTGTCATCGTGGATTGACGCCCAACCAAAGCTAACTGAAACCCAACGGAGCGAAGCAATTAAATTACAATAACATAAGGCTTATTCATATTTGCAAAGAAATCTGTTTTATTAAAACGCAAACTTGATTGAATTACAATAGGTCAATAACTATGACGGCTTACTAGTGCCAAAACCTAGGGTTACCATTTTTACGTGAACATTAGTAATTAACAGCGTTAACTTACTTCTTCTTCTACTTCGTTCGTGGGCTGAAACTCCCACGTACACTCGTGTTTATTTGCACGAGTGTAATTTTACGTGTATGACCGTTTTTTTACCCCGACATTTAGGCAGCCATACGCCGTTTTCGGAGGAAGTAATAATAATAATAATAATAAGAAGAACATTTATATAGCGCTAAATCAAAAACTTTCGTTAAAAAGGCTTGCTCTAAGCGCTTGACATCTAAACTAAAACGTCATTCACACTCTTTACAATGATGTACAAGAACTTCATGTCACACTCTTTCATTCAGTATAGCACCATTAAGTAGGCTACATGCAGACAGACAGATCTAGATCTAGTGTCTCGCTTTCTTGCACAGTGTCACCTATGCTTACTGTGTGTGTGTGTATGTGACGGAGTGATTGAGTTTGTGTTACTGTTTGTCGATTTCTTACGTGAGCCTTGAAGGCTTCGCCTCTTGTTAGCAATTTTTTTTACAGATTCCATTGATGTGAGTCTGCCATTTGAGATTATTATCAACAGTAAGAGAGAGAGAGAGAGAGAGAGAGAGAGAGAGAGAGAGAGAGAGAGAGAGAGAGAGAGAGAGAGAGAGAGAGAGAGAGAGACTGACAGTTTATTGTCTTCAGCTAGTTAAAGCCATATCGACAAAACAGTGGTAATACACACAATTGAAAATGAACGTATTTACATGCAATTTTGGAAATGAATGTATTTACACGAAATATTTACAGACTTTCTCTAGCACGGTATCCTTACCAGGTACAGTATTTAGTTTTTACTGAAAAGTTCCGCTCGAAGACAAATAGTTTACTTCACTGATCTGTCCTCTACACAACTGAATTCCCCGCTGCATCTGTTTCGCAAAGTGTTAGCCCATGCTAATGGTAACTGCTTTGATGAAAGTCAGAAGCGACAGCCGTGCATCATCGATCTCTTTGTAATAATGTCTGTTTTGCACAGGTCACCATGTGTGGATGGTACTGAGAACTGTCTTTTCTGCATCTAGCAGGTACCTATCGTCCTGCTTAAAAAATCAGTGTACGACGGCATGTTTCCCGTGGTCTTTCTCTACTACAGCACAGTCCAAAACCAATACAATGTCGTCAGACTCCAGCAGGAGGTGTTTCTTGCCATGTCGCGAGTCTAACACTACTTTTCGAAAAGCGTTGTTTCTGCCGGAGTCCTTCAGCCTTCGTTGTACCGTAAAATCCCTAGCAAACGCCCACCCCCCCCTCCGCACAGATTTCGGGTAAAAGTAGGGGGTGGTCGTTTGCTAGGTATACACCCCTTTGCAAGATAAAGTGTCATCACATTTTCACGAGAAAAAAAAGGTGATAAAAAAATAGGTGATACAACCATGTGATTTCAAACAATCAATCAATATGAAGCTTAATAATGGGCAGTAATAAATATGGTAATGAAAATGAGTGCGGGTTAAGGTGGACTACAAAAGTGAATATTTTGGGAATTTATTTCAGTAGCTCCTCATCGGTCTCTGAGATTGAAGAAAACTGGACAAGCCGTATTGAAAATACACGACGCAACATTGTAAAATGGTTTAAACGAAATTGTAGTATCATGGGGAAAATATGCATAGTGAAATCTCTTTTGTTATCGCAGATTATTTATCCGTTGCAAGCACTGGTAATACCCGAAAAGGTATTGACTGAGATAAATACTATGTTTTACAGATTTATTTGGAAAAAACGATTTTCAAACACTAAGGCATTTGAGAAAGTTAAAAGAAAAGTGATGTGTCAAGAGTTTCCTGATGGGGGTTTAAAAATGATTGATGTCATTGATATGCAGTCCTCTTGTTTGTTGTCCTGGGCGGCAAATTTATTGAACGAAAAGCAGGAAAGATGGAAACAGATACCGATACATATGTTTTCGAAGCTTGGTGAAAGGTTGTGTTGCTTCCAATCTAACTCCACGGTAAAACAATTTAAAGGATTGGGATTAATTAAACATGTATTTTGGAAACAAGTTTTAATTTGTTGGTTGAAAAATAAGGACATGATTCAGAGAGCAGTAGGTGGAGACATGTTATTAAGTGATACGTGTTTATGGAACAGCAATGATATAATCTATTGCGGCCAAACCCTGTTTTTTAGCGACTGGATTAAAGCAGGCGTTTGTCGAGTAAAGGATGTATATGTTGGTAATGAGATTGTGCCCTTTAATATTATGCAGCAGAAGGTTGGATGTAAGCCCACAAGATTCTTTGAATATAGGGTGATTTGTACAGCAGTTAAAGCAGCAACGCTGCGCTCTGCGGGTGGAAATGTGTGTGGATTCAACGATTTAAAGAACCTGAGTAAGCCTTGTCAATTTCGCAAATTAATTATAAAGGAAAAATATGTGGAGCCGGTTGTAGTTAAATTTTGGGAACATAAATTTAATTTCAGGCCGGGAAAAGAGCAATGGTTAATGGTAAACAAAGTAACCACTGAAACAAGATTGCGAATGTTGCATTGGAAAATATTGCACAATATTTACCCCACAAATATTTTATTGTATAAAATAGGCATTTCCGTGAGTAATTGCTGTACTCACTGTGAGAACGAAATTGATTATATTGAACATTTTTTTTACTTTTGCCCGAAAATTATGTCCATTTGGAAATGCGTTGAGGATAAAGTGAATTGTAAATATAATATGATTATTAAAATTACCGTAAAGGAAGTTTTTTTGGGCGTATTTGAAAATTCACAAAGTTCCAAGGCACTAATAAGTTATGTGAATTATTTGATTGTGATAGCCAAAATGTGTGTTGGTATTTATAGATATGGCTCCCCTCTGGATATTTTATGCATTTTTGAGAGGGAATTGTTATATAGAAAAGTTGCTTAAAATACATTTAGATATATAGTAATGTTAATGTTATAGTAAAAACATTACTTAAAAAAAAAAAAAAAAAAAATCAATGAAGAAGGATGCTCCCCGCCAACAACAACAACAAACAAGTCGCGTAAGGCGAAAATACAATATTTAGTCAAGTAGCTGTCGAACTCACAGAATGAAACTGAACGCAATGCCATTTTTCAGCAAGACCGCGTATACTCGTAGCATCGTCAGTCCACCGCTCATGGCAAAGGCAGTGAAATTGACAAGAAGAGCGGGGTAGTAGTTGCGCTAAGAAGGATAGCACGCTTTTCTGTACCTCTCTTTGTTTTAACTTTCTGAGCGTGTTTTTAATCCAAACATATCATATCTATATGTTTTTGGAATCAGGAACCGACAAGGAATAAGATGAAAGTGTTTTTAAATTGATTTCGACAATTTAATTTTGATAATAATTTTTATATATTTAATTTTCAGAGCTTGTTTTTAATCCAAATATAACATATTTATATGTTTTTGGAATCAGAAAATGATGGAGAATAAGATGAACGTAAATGTGGATCGTTTTATAATATTTTTGTTTTTGTTTACAATTTTCAGATTTTTAATGACCTAAGTCATTAATTAATTTTTAAGCCACCAAGCTGAAATGCAATACCGAAGTCCGGGCTTCGTCGAAGATTGCTTGACCAAAATTTCAATCAATTTGGTTGAAAAATGAGGGCGTGACAGTGCCGCCTCAACTTTCACGAAAAGCCGGATATGACGTCATCAAAGACATTTATCAAAAAAATGAAAAAAAGTTCGGGGATTTCATACCCAGGAACTCTCATGTCAAATTTCATAGAGATCGGTCCAGTAGTTTAGTCTGAATCGCTCTACACACACACACACACACACACACACACACACACACACACACACACACACACACACACACACACACACACACACACACACACACGCACAGACACACACACATACACCACGACCCTCGTCTCGATTCCCCCCTCGATGTTAAAACATTTAGTCATAACTTGACTAAATGTAAAAACGGCAAAAAAGAAAGGGTTGAAGCAGCCTGCATGCAACCAAAGAAACTACAATGGGAAGAAGGATAACTTCCTCATTGGGCATGCTTAGAAATGAGAATGGCTAAATATGAGTTATTCCCCTTTGCTGCATGCTGACCAGACTGTCTCCTGCTTTGTTATGACTAGTACAGTCGATCTTTCTCATGTTGTGACTTGCTTTATTTTCACATTTTCGGTATTTAAAACAGCAAACACACACACACACACACACACACACACACACACACACACACACACACACACACATACACTGAAGAAGTTTCCATTCTGATTCGGTTATTTTATTTGGTGCTATATGTTTGCTTCACATTGTTTCTTTTTTTTTACATTGCTTGAGGTATCCCCATTCGCTAAACACATCCATAATGCATGCATGGCTCATTCGAAAGAGGGCAACTGAACAACTGATGCCCAATAGCAATAAATACTGAACAACTGAACAATAAATAGCAATAAAATGATGACAGTGCCAAGTTTTTAAGTACAAAGTGAAATCATGTGACTGGACAAAGGCACAATTACAAAATACAAATAAAAAAATCGTGGCCCATTTTAAATTAAGTTCTCAGCTCATGGGGAAGCATAAGATGACCCTAGAAACCGAAATTAGGAGACCTCCCGCCCCCAGGGCAGACTACAAAAAAAAAGGGGGGGGGGGGGGGGGGGTAATTTGTGAAAAAGTATAAAAGGAATCAAAAACTGTATACATGTATTTAGTTAATACCCAAAAAAGTTGTATAGTATATACAATGTCAGACCCTAAAGAAAGTTTGTTAGTCATTGCTTAGGCAAAACAAAGCAAAATAGTCTGTTTACGGTATCCCGACCAACCCTATTATTTTTTCCCCGCCAACCCTAGACCTTTTTTTTGGCATTTGGAGAAAAAGAAAAAGAAAAAAAATCAATTTTGTTCCTGTTTTTTTGCAAAATAATTTAAAAAGATGGTTATAAAAAAAAAATTAAGAAAAGCCGACCTACCGACCCTCTTTTTGTGTGCCTATGTTACTGTAAACAGACCAAAAGGTACATCAAAAACAACACACCAGGGATGCTACTCTCCCCTTAAAAATAGCCATGGGTCATAGGTGTGACGTTTGAATCTTTTAGCTAAATAAAACCATAGGCAATTGATCGGAAATATCAGGAAAAATCTTACAAGTTTATTATTTGTTTGCTTGGACCAATCCTCTTGCCGAAGTGTTTTACAGTAAAAATTGATTTTACGTCAAAAGTATCACAGGAATATCGAATGTTGAGGTAAGGCTGGGATAGCCAAGTTCAAGAATAACGGAAGGTGACTGTTGAATCTTTTTGAAAATGTATAAAAATATAGATGGTAGGCAATTCAAAATTAAAACAAGAAGGGCAAAGCCCATACGACTCACATGCTTTACACATTTTTCCTACCAAAATACATGTGACCTTGACCCAAGGTCAAGGTCATCCAAGGTCATGCAACACAAAGCTGTTAATTCAAGACATAGGAAGTACAATGGTGCTTATTGGCTCTTTCTACCATGAGATATGGTCACTTTTAGTGGTTCACTACCTTATTTTGGTCACATTTCATAAGGGTCAAAGTGACCTTGACCTTGATCATATGTGACCAAATGTGTCTCATGATGAAAGCATAACATGTGCCCCACATAATTTTTAAGTTTGAAACAGTTATCTTCCATAGTTCAGGGTCAAGGTCACTTCAAAATATGTATACAATCCAACTTTGAAGAGCTCCTGTGACCTTGACCTTGAAGCAAGGTAAACCAAACTGGTATCAAAAGATGGGGCTTACTTTGCCCTATATATCATATATAGGTGAGGTATTCAATCTCAAAAACTTCAGAGAAAATGGGAAAAATGTGAAAAATAGCTGTTTTTTAGGCAACATTTATGGCCCCTGCGACCTTGACCTTGAAGCAAGGTCAAGATGCTATGTATGTTTTTGGGGGCCTTGTCATCATACACCATCTTGCCAAATTTGGTACTGATAGACTGAATAGTGTCCAAGAAATATCCAACGTTAAAGTTTTCCGGACGGACGGACGGACGGACGGACGGACGTCCGGACGTCCGGACGGACGGACGACTCGGGTGAGTACATAGACTCACTTTTGCTACGCATGTGAGTCAAAAAGGACTCTCGGAGCATGGACTTTTGAGTCAAAAATTAAAGAAGGCTCTATGAGCCGAAGTACATGTTTTGTCTCTTTTTTTTTATTTTGAATTCCCTACGATCTATATTTTGATACAATTTTGGACCCTCTTTGTACGGAGAGAGTTGGCAATTGTTAATCACATTCTCTCATCTCATCGACTCTCCTTCGGCTCCTTGGTAACATGCGTTCCGTCTCTGCCAGGAATGGACACAGCAGCAGATAACCGGTAAATATGTAACAGGCATAAATGGCAAAATAGCTCGCCTCGCCTGATAATATATGAGACAACTGTTCTATTACAAAGTCTTTCTTGGGAGGCTTGGCTAATTTACTCGCTGGTTTTACACGGGGTTCCATCGTTTTCTTTTCTAATCGGAAAACCTTGCTCCTCAGTTTGTTGACCTTCTGCCGAAGTTCCGCTTCACGAGGGGATGGGGAGGATGACGACTTTGATGCTTTACATCCTATGTCCTCCAGGATCGCCTGAATGTCATCTAAAAAAGAAAACACACACACAAAACACACATAAAATAACATAACCATAACAAGTTACAACCTGGAAGAAATTAAAACATGTGTAATTCAATCACAAAATGAAAATAAACAATAGCGTAGGAAGGCAGGCCAGAAATGAAGTGTATTAGCAACTATGGATTCGATGTGGAACAATGATGGAATTCAATTGACCGTGTTTGGTACTGAATGGGTGAGGCCATTAGAACTGTACCCACGGAATACGCACTATATAAGCTTTATATTGATTGATTGATTGATTGATTAGGACAACAGTACCAGGTAAACTCCTCACACACCATGCCTCTTTCTTTCTTTCTTTATTTGGTGTTTAACGTCGTTTTCAACCACGAAGCTTATATCGCGACGGGGAAAGGGGGGGGGGGGGGAGATGGGAATAGAGCCACTTAATTGTTTCTTGTCAAACCATGCCTCTAACAGGATATGTTTCCCATCTTTACGTGTGGGAACTACAGGTACAATTTCATCCATCCATGCATCCGCCCTATACAGCTTCTTCTTCTTCTGCGTTCGTGGGCTGAAACTCCCACGTGCACTCATTTATTTGCACAAGTGGAATTTTATGTGTATGACCGTTTTTACCCCGCCATTTAGGCAGCCATACGCCGCTTTCGGAGGAAGCATGCGGGGTATTTTTGTGTTTCTAAAACCCACCGAACTCTGACATGGATTACAGGATCTTTTTCGTGCGTATTTGGTCTTGTGCTTGCGTGTACACATGAAGGGGGATAAGTCACTAGCAGGTCTGCACATAAGTTGACCTGGGAGATCGGAAACATCTCCACACTTAACCCACCAGGCGGCCGCGACCGGGATTCGAACCCTCGACCTTCCGAGTTAATAGACCGACGTCTTACCACCCCGCCCCAGCGCCCGTCACCCTATACAGCGATTATCAACTATGTAATGGATGGGTTTAAACATTTTTTGATGTCAGGGTGTTCTTCATGGTTAAAAATCTCTTACCTGGTTGAACAATTTGTGTATCAGGCGACAGGTCGGTGCTGGCTTCATTTGTAGCTACCCTTTGCGATGGTGGCTTCCTCCCACTAGCAACCTGCAAATTGCACAGCTCTTTAACTGACAAACTCACAACCAACGCCCAGTCACAATGAAACATTTCTCCCAATTTCATGGCATTGGTCTTAGGCCACACACAAAAAGTGTATGTTTCTGGTAAGGCAAAACAAACAAGTCGCGTAAGGCGAAAATACCATATTTAGTCAAGTAGCTGTCGAACTCACAGAATGAAACTGAACGCAATGCCATTTTTCAGCAAGACCGTATACTCGTAGCATCGTCAGTCCACCGCTCATGGCAAGAAGAGCGGGGTAGTAGTTGCGCTAAGAAGGATAGCACGCTTTTCTGTACCTCTCTTCGTTTTAACTTTCTGAGCGTGTTTTTAATCCAAACATATCATATCTATATATTTTTGGAATCAGGAACCGACAAGGAATAAGATGAAGGTGTTTTTAAATTGATTTCGAAAAAAAAAATTTGATAATAATTTTTATATATTTAATTTTCAGAGCTTGTTTTTAATCCGAATATAACATATTTATATGTTTTTGGAATCAGCAAATGATGGAGAATAATATAAACGTAAATTTGGATCGTTTTATAAATTTTTATTTTTTTTTTACAATTTTCCGATTTTTAATGACCAAAGTCATTAATTAATTTTTAAGCCACCAAGCTGAAATGCAATACCGAAGTCCGGGCTTCGTCGAAGATTACTTGACCAAAATTTCAACCAATTTGGTTGAAAAATGAGGGCGTGACAGTGCCGCCTCAACTTTCACGAAAAGCCGGATATGACGTCATCAAAGACATTTATCAAAAAAATGAAAAAAACGTTCGGGGATTTCATACCCAGGAACTCTCATGTCAAATTTCATAAAGATCGGTCCAGTAGTTTAGTCTGTATCGCTCTACACACACACACACACACACACACGCACACACGCACATACACCACGACCCTCGTTTCGATTCCCCCTCGATGTTAAAATATTTAGTCAAAACTTGACTAAATATAAAAATAATCTGTTTACGGTATCCGGACCGACCCTATTTTTTTCCCACCGGCCCTAGACTTTTTGGGGGCATTAAAAAATAAAATTAAAATATTCAGATGGCTAAAATACAAAACTAAAAAGCCGACCTACCGACGCTATTTTTGGGGGGCCTATGTTACCTTAAACAGACTTTTTTGTGACCTAACATGACTAAAGGTGGAGATTTTTTTTCTAACCTTTTTTTTTAAAACCATCTTTTAAACTATTTTGTTGAAAAACAGGAAAACAATTGATTTTCGAATACCCCTTTTATTTTTGAAAATGCAAAAAAAAAAAATGTCTAGGGTCGTCGGGAAAACATAGGTAGGGTCAGGTGACCAGAAACATACAACTTTTTTGTTGTTGACGCCGACCCTATACCTTTTTTGCCATTTGGGGCTGTTTTTTTGCAAAATAAGTTCATCATATCATCATAATCAAGACGTCGATCCAAAATAAGTAACTTTTTTTTGTTGGCCTTATCATTTTTTTGCGCTAAATGCAAACAGGCATTATTTGATGGGAACAATGCTGTTGTTTTCAATTCTTACATCAGCCTCAAACTTGTCATTACTCAACCTGCATTTAATAGTGTGCTTCTTTGGTTTGCAAAAACCTAAAACCAATAAATAAATAACCTTCGGTGGTGGATTGGGCACTGCAAACAATGTCGGGACAGCATTCCACACAAGTGATCCTCTCTGCAGGATTGTTTTACTGGTTGGCCTCAAAGTGATCAGTACAAAGCTTGAGACCTTGAACAGCAGCTGGCTGCAGCTTTTCAAAGTCCTCTCGCCTTGTGAATTGCATCCATATTCTGCACCTAGTTTGACAATAAAAACAACAATGTTATTGTTAAACTAAGCAAAAAGGAAAGACAAAGAAAGCTAAATCAGATCTTCAGTCTAAATCTAACGCTCTGCCTGAACGCAAAACGGATGAGTGATGTACCTTTGTACTGTAGTTTTCCCGTAAGCAAGGTTTGATAAAGGTTTCGGCAAATATGCCCACGGGTTTGTCATCAAGTGTAAACTGTTGTTTTGTACTGACTGCTGACTCACACTCACAGTCGTAAGTACTCGCTGACGCTGTAGTCTACTGAGTGAGTTGACTCGAGCCATTGCATTCTCATTCTGAAGAAGGTAAACCTGATGAAATAATCACTGCACAACCCACCTTTTTTCTTCTGTAGGGAACTTGTGGAAAGTTTTCCCGAAGCAGCTCTGTTTGTAACGGGCGTTCTTGCAACAAAAAGCCGAGCACAATTATTTACCACCACCCCGCACACGATCGGTACCTACGCGATCCGCCATTTTGTTTTCGCCGCCAGCATGTGACTAGGGACGATAACCCACAAACACTTTTTCGCATTTACTTCGCAAGTTCCACGTCTTCCTTTTGTACAGTGTTTGATGCAACTGAGATTTAAAAAAAAAAAAAAAAAAAAAAAAAAAATGAAGCTTATATAGCGCGTATTCTGTGGGTTCTAAGCGCTTGTCGAAGAGTTGTCAACACAGGACTAACAAAGAAACTAATATCTACAGACGGACATAAACCCTATCACACACTAGCAAACCCTGATAAACATACAACAAACAACTGTTTAACAACAATGTACACATCAATAGCTAGGTCCAAACAAAATAATATCAAACACAAAGAAAAGACCTCTCACAGAGCACAGCACAAGAATGTCTTTTGGGGCACAACACATCACTGTCGAACATGAAAGTCGCAGCCAGCTACGGGAAGAACTGAGTCTTCAACCTACTCTTGAACGCGTCAAGAGAGGGGCTCTGGCGAAGCTCAAGCGGCAGGGAGTTCCAGACGGAGGGGCCCGCGGAGGGAAATGCACGCTGACCAGCAGATGCGAGTTTCGAGCGAGGGATGTGAAGGCGGAGTGGGTCAGCAGCAGAACGAAGGGGACGGTCGGAGGGCTGGGTGTACAGGTCCAGGGAGGATTGAAGGTACTCGGGAGCAGAGTCGTTGAGACACTTGTAGACCAGAGTGGACAGTTTGTAGGAGATTCGGGTGTTGACAGGGAGCCAGTGCAAGGAGCGAAGTAGGGGGGTGATGTGGTCTCGCTTCGTCTTCCTCAACGTCAGCCTGGCAGCAGCGTTCTGGACTCGTTGTAGGCCATGAATGGATGAGGCGGGGAGGCCAGCCAGAAGGGAGTTGCAGTAGTCCAGACGACTGAAGATGAGGGAGACAACCAGCTTGACACAGGCGTCGTGGGTGAGGTAGCGACGGATGGAGGCGATGCGTCGTAGGTGGAAAAAGCAGGTCTTGATGATGAAGGAGATGTGTGTCTGCATGGAGAGAGTGGAGTCGAGGAAGACGCCAAGGCTCTTGACAGCAGGGGAGAATGGAACAGTCGCGTCGTCCAGCTGGAGGTCGGTCACAGTGAGGGAAGCAATCTTCTGTCGTGTTCCAACGAGAAGGGCCTCTGTTTTCTCACTGTTCAGCTTCAACTTGTTCTCAGACATCCAGTTCTTGATGTCAGTGAAACAACGTTCAACTGGAGATGGATCCCAGGAGATGGTCAACGTCCTCCGGCTTGGCGTTGTTCTGGACTGCGTGTCATCGGCAAAGGAGTTGTAGTTCAAGCCGTGGCGTTCGATGACCAGGGAGAGGGGTTGGGTGTACAGGGTGTAAAGGACAGGGCCGAGGACAGACACTTGTGGGACGCCGATGCGGACAGGGACAGGCTGAGAAGAGAACGAATCAGTGGTGACAGTCTGAGAGCGGTTCTGGAGGTAGTTCCGGAACCAAGAGAGGGCGGTGTCGTGAATGCCGAACGTGGAACTGAGGCGATCGACGAGTAGCTGATGGTCGATCGTGTCGAAGGCCGCGGAAAGGTCCAGCATCACAAGGGCAGAGACGAGACCGCTATCTGTTGCGTTCAGGAGGTCTGTGGTGATTCGCAGGAGCGCCGTCTCGGTGCTGTGGTGAGGGCGGTACGCTGACTGGTACACTGGCATCAGCGAGTTCCGAGACAGGTGGGCGCTCAACTGCTCCAGGATGATACGCTCCAGAAGCTTGGAGAGGAAGGGCAGGTTGGACACAGGACGGTAGTTCTTCAACTCGTTGACGTCAAGGCCGGGCTTCTTGATGAGTGGGCGGACAACGGCAGACTTGAAGCAGTCGGGAACGACGCCTGTGGCAAGGGAGATGTTGATGATATCTGTGATAGACGGCAGGAGCTTGTCCAGACACTTGGTGAAGAGGAAGCCTGGCAGGGGGTCTAGCTCGCAGGTCTTGATGGCCGTCTTGGTGATGAGTCGCTTGACGTGGGTTTGAGTGACAGACTGAAAGCACGTGAGGGGGGAGCCGGAGAAGGAGGGTGAGGGTGGGGACGGGACGAAGGGCTGCTGATCGAGTGTTCTCCGAAGCTTGTCAATCTTGTCCTTGAAGAACTCCGAGAATAACTCCGGGATATCTTGTGGTGGGTGAGCAGTGGGTAAGGGGACAGTGGGGGAGGAGCCCAGGAGAGAGGACATGATGGAGAACAGCTCCCTGGATGATGAGGCGTTGGCGATGCGGTCGTGGAAGTGCTCGACCTTGGCAGCAGTGATGGCTTGCGTGACTCGAAGCAGCGCATTCCTGAGAATCTGCCGGTGAACCTCCAGGCCAGAGTGTTGCCATGCACGCTCCGCTCGCCGTCTCTCGATCTTGGCGGCTGTGATGTCCTCAGAGAACCAGGGAGCCGGCTGTCGCTCAGAGACTGCGCATAGGGATGGCGGGGCGTGTTTGTCGAGGAGCTGGCGCAGAGTCAAGCTGAAGAAATGGGCGGGGTCGGAGAACGGGTCTCGCTGGGCAAGCAGCAGGGCAGCTTCGTCTCCAAAAGCATCTGTCTCAATGTCTCGTAGCTTGCGACGTGTGACCATCTTCCGCTTCTGTGCTGGCTTGGTGATGTTGACGACGAAGTTGATGGCAGTGTGGTCGGAGACAAGGTGGTCGTTGGCGACGAGGCTGGAGACCAGATTGTCCGAGGGTCGAGTGACAATCCAATCCAGGATGTGGCCACGGGAGTGGGAGGGAAAAGGAACGACCTGGTCCACACTGTAGCTGTCCAACAGCGCACGGGCCCGCTTGGTGTCAGCGTTGGCAGGGCAGTCCCTGTGGATGTTAAAGTCACCGAGGACGATGGCGCTGTGGGACGTCACATTGTAGTGGTCGAGGGCTTGGGAGAACTCGTCGAAGAAAGTAGAGTCCTTCAGCTTGTTCTTGGTGTTAGGGGGAGGGCGATATATACACAGGAAGGTGAGGGTGGTGGTGGTGGCGACCGTCATCTCCACGACTTCGAAGGTGGTGTGGGGGAAGGGGAGGCTGTCCGAGAAGGACGCTGTAACATGCATGTGGTCCTTGTAGACGACGGCGATGCCACCACCCCTCCCAGCCGGGCGGGGGAAGGAGACTGTCGTGTACCCTGCTTGTGCAATTTTAATGAAAAATAAACACACCGTTTGTTTACACAAATTAAGATCAACGATCTGTGATAGAAAAAAAAGAAGAACACAAGTGACCTTGATTCTTTAAATTCTCAGAATAACGTCAGCACAAACACAGTTTCTTCTCTTGTTTGGAGATCTGGTAGGGTTGATGATCGTGGGCTCATTCCAGTCCTTCGAAGTCAACATGATCGTCTTCACTGTCGTCTCCACTCTCAGCTAGCTTCTTCTGGAGCATCTCCATTGCCGTAATTGTGGGCAGGATAGCGCCGATTTCATCTGGAAACCACTCAAGTATTTCATCATCTTGGGAACCGTCCATGGCATTTGAAATTGCGCACCCGAGAAAGGACGTAACGATCGTTTCAGGTCGTATGTTCTCCCACGCCCTGCTGACGCAGTTGATGACGTCTTGACTTCTAGGCTGCTTGAGGTTGCCAGCAGCTGTCGGTGTTCTTGCTTCTCTCAGTCCACTCAACCCAGCAGTCTCTGATGCCATCTTTAAAAGGTTTGGCAAAACCGACATCGACTGGCTGGGCTAAAGCTGTGCTGCCTGCAGGCACAAAGACCAAGTCAACTTGGCAACCGCTTCTCTGACTTCCTGGGTCTTGTGAGCTCTGTAGCAGTCCAGAAGTAGGAGGCGACGCTCGTCTGCTGGCCTAAGAACACGCTGAATCCAGGTCAGGGTGGTGTTCCTCGTCATCCATCCATTTGTGGATGCATATGTCGTGCCTAGATCCTGAAAGTGCCTAAGTTCTTGAATTAGGTAGTTTCTTGCCTAATTCGTGAAATAGGCAACGGCTGTGCCTAACCTGTGAAATCAATGTTGAATTTTGCCTAATTTGTGAAATTTTATGATTTAGGCTGCCTATTGCGTAAATTAGGCAGCCTAAGTCGTGAAATTAGGCAAAGTTTTGATTTAGGCACGTCTGCTGTACAATTTAGGCAAAAAATGTCTACAGAATAGGCAAAATCCTTGCCTAATGTGTCAAATCAATTCTACGGTCTAACTGTTTTACAAATTAGTCAGTCTGTTTGAACCCAAAATCATCCGCGTGGGTGCGCGCCTCTCACTGCGTTGCGGGTGACAACATGTCAAGTTTGTGAACACTACAAACCACTTGTGAACAGTACTAACTGTGATACAAGTCAGATAATAATCACACTGGAGCATTTCAGATAAACTTTCTCAGTCACTACTTCACACCAGCACCTGACTGTCAGTGTTAGCCAGTGTTTACAAAAGCAAAACAAAAATACCCCTCTACCTCATTTACAAACATTTAAAGTTTACAAAAGGTAAACATTATCCCAGTTTGGACTGGGGTCAAAAAAGGGAAACCCACGACGTTCCAGTTCAACTCGATTTTCGGAGCTTACTTGCTCTTGTTCTTGCAAGATGAATTGTTTGGGTGGCAGTGACTACGGCAGTGATTTCTTGCTTTCTTGCAAGTGCATCTGGCTGTATCGCACTTCCCATTGCAAGAACATTTCTTGAACCCTTGTCCTCCATGCCTTGAATGAAGCTGTCGATGCTTCTCATTGGTAGGACAGTGTCCTTCACTTGGTCAGCAGTGACAATTTAGAAATCGGCCTCGATAATTAGATTGCGGGAGAGCATAGTGTTTATGATGCCATGCTTGGTGCCAACGTGGTACAGGTCGTTGTGAACCTTCAGGAACACCCCAGGCACGTGTGCCGAAACACTACGATCACCTCGGGAAGCGAAGTGCAATCAAACAGGATTGAAAATGTTAGGGCTAATTTCTTAGCCCTATAAAAACTGTTATGCAAACCCGAAGGTTTCCATGAACATACAGACAATCGGAAACCACCAGACCCCATCACAAACAGAATTCTACAAACCACGGGTGTTGACCTAAAGGCCAACAACTCGGGTGCAGAGTCTGCTGTGAAAGGAGCGGTAGCCTCCCCTGTCACAATCGCACCTCGGGAAGCGAAGTGCAATCAAACAGGATTGAAAATGTTAGGGCTAATTTCTTAGCCCTATAAAAACTGTTGTGCAAACCCGAAGGTTTCCATGAACATACAGACACCTCTGTTCTTGGTTTTCGAGTTGTTGTCAGTGTTATTGTCGTCGTTGTAGTTGTTACCCAGTCGGATAGAAACAAATAAAAACTCAAGCCTGAGTCTTTTTTTTTGCAACTCCGAACATTCGGCAGCAGCACACTCTCTCGGCATGATGTCGGAAGCACGCGCGCATCCACAGCTGCAGCAAAGACGCACACCGAGCATTGCTACTTTCGCTTCTGGCTCCCCCTTGTGACGTCACAGCCAAGGGCTTGCCGCCGCGGGGAATTTGAAGTCTCGCGTAGCAGACGAATTTGGTCGCTTTTTGAGCATGCATTTGGTGTAAAATTAGACTGATGCAACACAAAACCTGAGATTTACTGATCGGTTTTTGCATCTGTAGATGCTTACCTATATCATTAAATCAACCCCAACTGCTTTATCTGACCTTAAAAAGAGCCTGTTATGGTCCTTTAAAATTAAAGCACAACACATGTAAATATGTTCAGGATTATTCCCCCCTCTGCTTCTTTCTCTCTGTTAACTTGAAGGGGTGTTTATTTGTCGGTAAACACCCAGCAACCAAAAACAAACCTCCCAGCAACAAGCCCGAATCCTCGATAGCTCATGGGCTGAGAAGCTACACTTTTTGGGCATTTTCTCGCAGTTTGCATGATCCACTAACTTCGACCATTATTTTTCATATTCACTGAGACTCTGCATGTAACCTCTACGTAACTCATGAATCTGAGTCAGTGTTCATCTTTGGAGTTATCCGAAGAAAATAGGCTCCGTTTCGATTGACCAGCAAAGTGAGACAGGCTCTCCAAAGGGAACGAACTTTATTTCCTCCGTGTCGGAGTACGCTTTTGCCCAAAGATGCTGTAACACGTGAAGGTATAGTTGTTCTCTTGCCCAAAGCCCAACATCCTGTAACACTTGAAGGTATAGCTGTTCTCTTGCCCACAGCCCAACACCCTGTAACACGTGAAGGTATAGCTGTTCTCTTGCCCAAATCCTAACATCCTGTAACACTTGAATGTATAGTTATTCTCTTGCCCAAAGCCCAACATCCTGTAACACTTCAATCAATCAATCAATGAGTCTTATATCGCGCATATTCCGTTGGTACAGTTCTAGGCGCTCTGCAGTGATGCCGTGTGAGATGAAATTTTATACGGCCAGTAGATTGCAGCCATTTCGGCGCATATTTACCTTTCACGGCCTATTATTCCAAGTCACACGGGTATAGGTAGACAATTATTAACTGTGCCTAAGCAATTTTGCCAGGAAAGACCCTTTTGTCAATCGTGGTATCTTTAACGTGCACATCCAATGTAGTGTACACGGGGGGAGGTTCGGACACCGAAGAGAGTCTGCACACAAAGTTGACTCTGTGAAATAAATTTCCGCCGAACCTGGGATCGACCTCACGCTGACAGCGGCCAACTGAATACAAATCCAGCGCGCTACCAACTGAGCTATATCCCCGCCCATGAAGGTATAGTGGTTCTAGATCTCTTGCCCACAGCCCAACATCCTGTAACACTTGAAGGTATAGTGGTTGTCTTGCCCACAGCCCAACAACCTGTAACACTTGAAGGTATAGTGGTTGTCTTGCCCACAGCCCAACATCCTGTAACACTTGAAGGTATAGTGGTTGTCTTGCCCACAGCCCAACATCCTGTAACACTTGAAGGTATAGTGGTTGTCTTGCCCACAGCCCAACATCCTGTAACACTTGAAGGTATAGTGGTTGTCTTGCCCACAGCCCAACATCCTGTAACACTTGAAGGTATAGTGATTGTCTTGCCCACAGCCCAACATCTTGTAAGCCTTGAATGTATAGTTGTTGTGGTGTAAGCCACCGTCATCAAATCCATTCTACAAGGCACCGCCCATGAAGCCCTGACGCAGACGCGTTAGACAACGCGGGAAAAAGCTGGACAAATTAATTGTGGATGATTAATGAGACGAGGATGATTATAATGAACGTGCCGCAGTCTCACAGATGAGCTTTTTTTATTTTTATTTTTTTATAATTTAGTCAAGTTTTGACTAAATGTTTTAAGATAGAGGCGGAATCGAGACGAGGGTGTGGTGTGTGTGTGTGTGTGTGTATGTGTGTGTGTGTGTGTGTGTGTGTGTGTGTCTGTGTGTCTGTGTCTGTGTCTGTGTCTGTGTCTGTGTCTGTATAGAGCGATTCAGAGAAACTACTGTACCGATCTTCATGAAACTTTACACGAGAGTTCCTGGGTATGATATCCCCAGATGTATTTTTCATGTTTTTGATAGATGTCTTTGATGACGTCATATCCGGCTTTTTGTAAAAGCTGAGGCGGCACTGTCACGCTCTCATTTTTCAACCAAAAAGGTTGAAAGTTTGGTGAAGTAATTTTCGACGAAGCCCGGACTTTGGTATTGCATTTGAGCTTGGAGGCTTAAAAACTAATTAATGAGTTTGCTCATTAAAGTTGTCATTAAAAGCGATTTTTTGCAAACAGATTTAAAATTGATTGCATCGTATTCTTCATCAAATTCTGAATTAAAAAATATATGTTATGTCTACTCTTAAAATGTGATCACAATTAACAAAAACAGGTTAATTAGTACTACGACCAAAATTAAAAAAATCGATCCAAAAATGATTTCATCTTATTTATCATTTCCTGATTCCAAAAACATATAAATATGATATGTTGTATTCAAAACGAGCTGAGAAAGTTAACAAGAATACAGAAAAGCACGCTTTCCCGCTTAGCGCAATACTCTACCGCGCTATTCTGGCTTGTTAAATTCACTGCGTTTTGCACGTGGGAAGTGAGCGATTTCCTTCTCGCAGCGATTGACGAAGCTGTATTGTCTTGGTTAAAAACAAAAACAAAAAACCCCGCGGGTTAGGGGGAGTCCCATATTGGTTGGGACTAGAAAGAATTTACCCGATGCTACCCAGCATGTCGTAAGAGGCGACTAACGGTTCTGTTTCTTCTCTTCTTTTGTCTTATTTCTGCCTTACCAGTCCTTTCACATATATTTCCTTCCAAGAAAACTCTCCCTACTATTCCCTGCAGTTTTCCAATTCATTTCTTGTTGTCTTATTTCTACCTGACTGGATCCATCACCTTTATTTCACTTACCAAAAGTCTTCTTTTCCACATCCTTTTTTCTCTGCACCCCGCATGTCGTATGAGGCGACTAACGGATTCTGTTTCTCCTTTTACCCTTATTAAGTGGTTCTTGTATAGAATATAGTCAATGTTTGTAAAGATTTTAGTCAAGCAGTATGTAAGAAATGTTTAGTCCTTTGTACTGGAAACTTGCATTCTCCCAGTAAGGTCATATATTGTACTACGTTGCAAGCCCCTGGAGCAATTTTTGATTAGTGCTTTTGTGAACAAGAAACACTTAACAAGTGGCTCTATCCCATCTCCCCCCTTTCCCCTATCCCATCTCCCCCCTTTCCCTCGTCGCGATATAACCTTCGTGGTTGAAAACGACGTTAAACACCAAATAAAGAAAGAAAGGTTAAAAAAATGCAGTTGCGCATTCAGTTTCATTCCGTGAGTTCGACAGCTTGACTAAATATAGTAATTTTGCCTTACGCGACTTGTTTTACTTTTTTTTAGTCTTATCATATTATTTTCCTTTCTGATAATAAAATGTTAACTTTCTTGACCTTCTGTCGACGGCCCCCAAACAGCCCGGAGAAGGCTGTCTGCCCTCAGTCTCGTACCCCCGGCGACTGTCCCAGTCAGGCAGGATGTTGGTTTTTGGCGTGTGTCCCAAGTGACAGAAAACAAGGGAAGTAAGCGCATACGACATGTGCAAACAAGAGTAAGTGCGGAGAGTTGTGCGGAACCAGGCTCATGGCACTCCTAAACAAGTCGCGTTAGGCGAAGTAATAACATTTAGTCAAACTGTCGAACTCACAGAATGAAACTGAACGCACTGCTTTTTTCACCAAGACCACATACTTGTAGTTTCGTCAGTCCACCACTCGTGGCAAAGGCAGTGAAATCGACAGTCCATGCAGAGTACGGTAGTGGTCGCGCTGAGCAGGATAACACGCTTTTCTGTATGTCTATTATTTTTAGCTTACTGAGTTTGTTTTTAATCCAAACATATCATATCTATATGTTTTTGGAATCAGGGACCGACAAGGAATAAGATGAAATTGTTTTTATTAATAATCGCTTACGGAAAATTAATTTTAATCATAGTTTTTATATTTTTAATTTTCAGAGCTTGTTTGCAATCCAAATATAACATATGTATATGTTTTTGGAATCAGAAAATGACGAAGAATAAGATGAAATTGTTTTTGGATCGTTTAAAAAAATTATTTTAATGACAAGTTTCCGATTTTTAATGACCAAATTCATTAATTATTTTTTAAACCACCAAGCTGAAATGCAATACCAAAGTGCGGCCTTTGTCGAAAATTGCTTTGCCAAAATGTCAATCAATTTGATTGAAAAATGAGGGGTGACAGTGCCGCCTCAACTTTTACAAAAAGCCGGATATGACGTCATCAAAGACATTTACCGACAAAACAAAAACAAAAAATTCTGGAGATGTCATTCCCAGGAACTTTTATGTTAAATTTCATAAAGATCGGTCCAGTAGTTTAGTCTGAATAGCTCTACACACACACACACACGCACATACAGACAGACAGACAGACAGACACACACACACACACACACACACATACACACACACACACACACACACACACACACACATTCACACATACACACTCATACACATACACGTTTATCTCCCTCTCAAATCCTAGCCTACCGAGAAAAAACAAGTCGCGTAAGGCGAAAATACAATATTTAGTCAAGTAGCTGTGGAACTCACAGAATGAAAGTGAACGCAATGTAATTTTTCAGCAAGACCGTATACTCGTAGCATCGTCAGTCCACCGCTCATGGCAAAGGCAGTGAAATTGACAAGAAGAGCGGGGTAGTAGTTGCGCTAAGAAGGATAGCACGCTTTTCTGTACCTCTCTTTGTTTTAACTTTCTGAGCGTGTTTTTAATCCAAACATATCATATCTATATGTTTTTGGAATCAGGAACCGACAAGGAATAAGATGAAAGTGTTTTTAAATTGATTTGGACATTTTAATTTTGATAATAATTTTTATATATTTAATTTTCAGAGCTTGTTTTTAATCCGAATATAACATATTTATATGTTTTTGGAATCAGCAAATGATGGAGAATAAGATAAACGTAAATTTGGATCGTTTTATAAAAATGTTTTATTTTTTTACAATTTTCAGATTTTTAATGACCAAAGTCATTAATTAATTTTTAAGCCACCAAGCTGAAATGCAATACCGAACCCCGGGCTTCGTCGAAGATTACTTGACCAAAATTTCAACCAATTTGGTTGAAAAATGAGGGCGTGACAGTGCCGCCTCAACTTTCAGGAAAAGCCGGATATGACGTCATCAAAGACATTTATCAAAAAAATGAAAAAAACGTTCGGGAATTTCATACCCAGGAACTCTCATGTCAAATTTCATAAAGATCGGTCCAGTAGTTTAGTCTGAATCGCTCTACACACACACACGCGCGCACGCACACACACACGCACATGCACCACGACCCTCGTTTCGATTCCCCCTCGATGTTAAAATATTTAGTCAAAACTTGACTAAATATAAAAAGACCAATATTGACGTAAAATATAAAAGGAGAATTTGATGTTCAGAAGAAAGAAAAATCAAATTAAAAGAGTAATGGAAAAACTATATACAACTGATATATATATATATGTGTGTTTTCGAGATGCATCATTACCAAAAGATAGACAATTATCACCTGAATAGAACCACAAAATAAGGACTATAGATAGTTCAAATCCATACCTGTGTACACGCCAGCTTTGTTGTACAATGTTGATCGTTTCTTTATTCATCATATACTACCTACACACACACACGCACAGACAGACAGACAGACAGAGAGACAGACAGACAGACACACACACAGATACAGACACACACACACACACACACACACACGCACATACACCACGACCCTCGTCTCGATTCCCCCGCTATGTTAAAACATTTAGTCAAAACTTGACTAAATGTAAAAAGAATGATCGCCGGAAGATCAGAGTTATGTTCGAAGGGTTCGTGGGTTCGAATCCCGGTCGCGCATGGTGGGTTAGGGGTGGGTATTTTTCCGATCTCACAGGTCAACTTATGTGCAGACCTGCTAATGCCCTATCCCCCTTCGTGTGTACACGCCAGCACAAGATCAAGTGCGCACGGAAAGTGAGTTCGGTGGGTTATAAAAACACGAAAATACTCAGCATGCTTCCCCCGAACTCGGCGCATGGCCGCTTAAATGGCGTGGTAGAAACGGTCATACATATAAATACTAACACTAGTGCAAAAAACACACCGGAGTGTACATGGGAGTTTAGGCCCAAGAACGCAAAAGAAGAAGAAGAAGAACAAGAACAAGAACAAGAAGAAGAAGAAGAAGAAGAAGAAGATACACAATAACCAGTTTTCCTTCCTGACCGACGGGGTCCTTACTCCTTAGATCAAGACTCGTCAAAACACATGCACAGATACAAACACTGTTAGAGGGTTGTTTGCATAACTTGGATTTCAAGATCTTACAATATATCTATCTCACTCATTGATTTAGATTTTCAAGTAAAGCCATGTTCTCCTTCCGTATCCAGGCTTGGGTAGAATTGTAGTAGAGGACTTGATCTGTTACACGAGATAACATGAGCGTAACGGAAGGAACCTTTGCATAAAGTACAACTGACAAGATACAACCATCACGAGAAGCAGTTGCTTGTTTTATCTTGCTGGTTGTTTTTACTCTTGTATCAGTGTGAGTCTGTGTCTGTGTCTGTATCTGTGTGTTTGTTCCTTTCGTAAATCGTGTATTTTACATTGATTTATTAAGAATAAAATACACACGCACACACACATACACAAACACACACATTCACACACATACATACACACACACACACACATACACACACACACACATTCACACATACACACTCATATACATACACGTTTATCTTCCTCTCGAATCCTAGCCTACCGAGAAAAAAAGAGACCAATATTGACGTAAAATATAAAAGGAGAATTTGATGTTCAGAAGAAAGAAAAATCAAATTAAAAGAGTAATGGAAAAAATATATACAACTGTTTTCGAGATGCATCATTACCAAAAGATAGACAATTATCACCTGAATAGTACCACAAAATAAGGACTATAAATAGTTCAAATCCATACCTGTGTACACGCCAGCTTTGTTGTACAATGTTGATCGTTTCTTTATTCATCATTTACTACCTACCAGCTTCCCCGCTGTTTAGTACGTACTAATGCTCTTAGTAGCCTTTTGTATTGCTGCAAATGTACAATATCGATTCTCTCTTGATGCTGAAAACATGTGTTTTATGTTACTGGTTCACTGGTAGTATGCTGTAAAACAAGTTCTCAAACAATCCGCAGATAAAGAAAACAAAAACAAATGAAAGATACGCACGCGCGCGTACAGACAAATGCAATCTCTTTCTGACACACAGTCAAACACACACACACACACACACACACACACACACACACACACACACACACACACACACACACACACACACACACACTCACACACGCATACACACACACACACTCACACACACATACACACTCACACACACACACACTCACACACACACACACACACACACACACA